>NW_024525489.1:20505334-20682834 GCF_017590135.1 Pyrgilauda ruficollis | reverse complement strand
AAAAATATCCAGAGCTTCTGTGATATGCAGTTCTCTTCCCAGCATGATAAATTTAACCTTTTGGGTGCATTATACATTATTTCTTTTCTTTTCTTTGAAAGCAAAGGTGAATTTCTTTAGACATTTTCAATATATCCACATTGCCAAGCAGGTTTTCAGGGGTGGAGGGAAGGCGATTAAAATCTGTAATTAGGTAACATGTGGGTAAGTGGAATTAGATATGCATGGACTGTACATTTTAATAACATTTTATTGATCATTTATAGTGGCAGAACATTACAGCAGCTGAACTATTTATGGTGAACATTTCATGAGTAAAAAAAATTATATCTGTTAGCAAACAATTTTAAAAAAAAAACCAAACATGCTTCTAAATTTACACCAGGACAAATAATATAGCATAAAAGTTATATATATGATGCTAAATCTTTCACTATGAACAGAAGAAGCAGTTTTTGAGCCTCTGTGCATGCAATACACATCAAGTTTATTTACCAGGAATTTTCACAATTTGCTCTTACACTCCTGAATAAGACAACTTTGCATTATACACCTTGCACATGCCCTTATTTGTTTGCCATGAAAATGACTGCATTTTCATTAGACTGAAATGCATTTACTAACATAGCTTGTGTCCCACCTCAGGATCCAGAAACACTTGGTGATGGCGGTTGACGGAATCTGGGGGAAGAAGCAGAATGGCAAAGCTGCGCAAAGAGGTCAGCAATATCCACAGCAGCCCTTTCCTAGCAGTCTGTTCCCTTCCAAAACACAGGGAGACCTTTTTGGACAACAGGGACAACATATTTAATTTAATTAATCTAGGAATCCTGCAATCTATTGAATGCTATAGGGCCGTAATAGTGGCCAATGACCCACATGCTCTCAAACACAGGTATAGGCTTAAATTTGTAATTCATGACACTCACTGAGATTTCCATTTCCCCTCACTTCAGTGAAGATGGGTACCTGCCACAGATTCCCCAACAACTGACTAAAATGACCATGTAAGGAGGCCTCCAACATAAAATGGGATGACAGGAGATAGAAATATATTCCTGTCTAAGAAACAGGAAAGAGAATTGCACCAAGGAAGTCCCATAAAACTGCTGAAGGTGTTATTCCACATTTCCTGCAAAAACAACTGGACTTGGCAGGATCAACACTAGCTGAGTTGAGTTAAACTCACTTTAAGGTAGACCCTCAACCCTCAATGGACAGAGGCACAGACCTCCAGCGAGGTTTTGGATGTGTGTGGGTGCACTGTGTGGCAATACAGCAAAAGATAGAGTGCAGCCTGTGTGTTGCTTCTGTCCCCTTTTTTGTTGAAAATCAAATTTCAACAAAAGATCAAGTGCTTCAGTGCACGCAGGGACCACCTAAAATACTCCCTAGAGACTGACAAATTTCTCCTGGTCCACTGGGAAACCCTCAGCCCAGTAAGCACTGCCTATCCTGCCTAGTCTGTGCCTGAGTAGGGTGGGAAATATTCTTTGCCCTCTTCTTCCCCCAGTGCATTGTACAAGGCAGGCCAGAATTTTATCCTTTCACTGTAAACTATAATACCTGGTTTAAAATTATATTACAAGACATTAATACAAACGGAGGGTTTGGGAGGATTTTATAACCCACAAGAGATGACACTCATAGGTTATGATGTCATTCAAACCGCTTGATAATATACTGCACTAGCTTGCAATATTCCAAAAGCAGCTATTAAACTAAATATAGATGAGGAACATGTTGCTACAACAACACAGAATATCATGAACAGCAGTATGCAGAAATATATGGCTGTAAACCTCATTTTTATTTATTTGTTTAGTCACCTTTTTCCATGTGGGATAAAAACAACTGCTTCAGTCTTCTGAAGTTTCTTGCACTGTGGATTGAATGTAAAATCATCTTAAAAACAAAAATAAAAGGTCAATTAAACATTGAAGTAATCCTAGAAAAAAAATTGATGTATGTAAACTACAATATTTCTAGACGGAAATAAATCAGTCTTGGCCATTTAAGGTAATTCAGTTGCATTACCTTTCCTTTCATATGAAACTTAAAAGCAATAAAAAGAGAAAATGTAAATACTAGTTCTTACACTTTTGTAAGTCACTATTGTCAAACCAGAGTGTTTTAATTATGTTTTGAGGCTAGGGTATGAACTGGGTGACAAGATTTACTGGAGGTCAACGTGAGCAATAACCATTTTTCTTCCCAATGAAAAATAATAACATCAACAGCAGTTGTTAAGAAGTATTACAATTGCTGAATTTAAATACTCCTGTAGGACAATTAATCAGAGATGTTTCATCATTCTGGTTTGAGGTAACGATATAAAACAACTGCCAGAGCTATGATGATGATTTTGATAATTTCTTAATATTATTTATTTTTAAAACTAATCTGTTTTCAGCCCTGTATTAAAAAGGGGTAAATACTCAAATACCATTCTCCTAAAGGGTGTAATGTTTTGGGGAAACGGCCCAAGAAGGCTTTCCTAGAAAGAGTTTACAAGAAAGGGAAACAAAACAAAACAAAACAAAGCCAAAACAAGGCAGGATCCCTAACAAACAGAAGATGATTTCACTGGAATCAGGCCTCTGATGTACAGAGTGAGCCAAATGGGGGCCCCTTCAGAGCTAGATATAAAGCTCACAGTTTGAGTCAGGAGTGTGACTCCCACTTTCACGAGTGGGCTTTCCAGCAGGCACAAACCCTCGTCCTTCAAATCTAGCAGAGCTCCTTCTCAGCCATGAGTCACACAGAGGATTTCAACAGCAGCATTTGACCCAGAGTCTTAGACAAGCGTATTGCCCAAGACAAGAACACGGAGTATTTAGCTGTTCCCTAAATCGCCAGTTTGGTTTCTTGGATTTAGTGTGGAACGCAACAAAATCTGCCTTCTCAGTTGAGTGTGGCAGCCTGACATGAACTGACCAAAGCAGGGTACTGCAATGTATGCTTTTAACAGTTCACCTGAATTTTCCTTCTTATAATTAAACTTTTGAACATACGAATGTAATGGATTTCTTTTTCTCATGAGCTGCTGTTTAAAGCCCAGTTCATAATAAATATTTGTAAGTATTTATAAATAAAATATTAATTGCTTAAAATGACCTTTCAATGGAGTACTACATGTCCAAGAAACTCTGGGCTACATGATGTGATCTCAGTTTAGGATTCATGAACTCAGAGGCAGTAGCAGCAAGCAGGGAGAGTGCCATGAATAATCCCTATGATAAGAACCTTCTATATGAATTGAGTAAAAGTATTAAGTAAAGAGGCTGCACCAAGAGAGAGCATTCCCCTCTCAGTAAGGCTATAGAAATGAGTAATGACAGTGATATGGATGGAGAACTGTACCTAGAGACTCCTGGCTTTACAGGTCTGTGGCTGGTACAATTGGAAGTTGAGGGTCTGGTTACAAGGAGAAGAGAAAGCAAACATTTAAACCAAGAAATCAGCTAACGCCCTTTTTTTTTTTTTTCTGTTCTGGACAGTGTGTTAACATCTTTTGGGAGAAGCAGAATAGTCCAAGAATAAGAGCCTGAATGCAAGAGGCTCAGCAGCTTACTGCTGGCTTCCCATCAAGTCTAAGCTATATTTTGTCATGCCACGGAGTGGCAGACATGTCCCAACCCCAAAGCAGCAGCACAGTTTGAGCGAGGACTGAGTAAAACACTTGATGCATTTCTTCAGAGGAAAAAGAAGCTGGAAACATTATTACTGCTTTGCTTAAAAGGGGATATCATCAGCAGTGTTCTTCAAAAGGACCACCATTTGGCTGAATCAGCTTTCTGTGTCACGAGAGCAGGCAGTATTTAGAATGTAGTTATTAATTGAACCCTGTAAAATACACCTCTTTATCTAGGTAAAATCTTCATGTGCAGACAAGCACACCACATCTCAATATCTCTAGTTTTCATCAACAAAATACTCTCAAGGCCTTCACCTTACTATTTCACCTCTGGGTTGCTTAAATGAACTAACCCTATGTACACTGTCTGCCAAAAAGAAACCAAAACCACATTTTCATTTCTTTTGTTCCATCTTAGTTGCAAGGTTTCAGCACAGAACACTGAAAGAATTATGGCCACACAATACTCACGACAGCTGGAGGAAAGCATCATGTTTGGATACAAATGAAAAGTGTGGTAAGGTCCACAACACACCTCCAAAGGGTACCAGTGTCAATTACCTCTAAGCCTCTCCAACAGCTTCTAGCAGGACACGGAGAAAGTACCATATTTAATCTACTTAAAGCTAGACTGGACAAAGCACTGGAGAATATAATGTAGAGGGAAAAAGATCTGTGCTGGTAGGGGCAGTGATGAGATCTGTCTCTGATTTTTATGATTCTCTGATAGACATGCACAAATAACATGTCTCAGGAACAACTGTGAACATTTCTTTGGATTTGTTGTGAAGTTAATTGCATAGAATGGGTGAATGGAAACTGAAGTAAAGGCAAAACAATTCAAAGAAATTATTTTACTGCTCCTATTTGAGAATTTTTCCACTTCTGGAAAAAATTCTTCTTGAATTATAATTCATTTACATATGACATTCTTGGTAGGATAAATAGGAAAGAAGCACACAGAGATCCCAATATTTGGGGTCATTATTTGGGATCACACTTTCCAATTGGGCAGCAAAAACACAATCCATCACCATGACCCCTTTGCCTTTAATAAACACCTGAAACTGCAGATGAGCCAGCCCAGCAGCCTGTTGGAGTGGAGGGGCCGGCCCAGCCCAGGGGATGCTGCTCAGGGATGTGAGTCACTGTGCTGAAGGCAGTGCAGTGACTCACATCTTTCTAAGCTGGTCACAGGTCTAAGTAGTTTGTTGAACCAGTGGCTGTGTATGGAGGTATGGGATCTGTCAAAGTAAATACTGAAGTTTATGAGACGATTTTGAGAATTTGACCTTTTAGTCCACTTTGCTCCACATGGAAGCCAGCCTTTGACTCTGGTGGGCCTTATACTGACCTGTACGTGGCCTGACAGCAGCTGAAATTTTTGCTAAACATTTCTTGAAGTCTACTGTGTTTCAGGAAAGAGTGGTGATGTATACAAGCTAGCAATAAGCTTTTGGGGTAGCTATGTCAAATGCCACTTACTGAGTAATAATATTTTGCACCACATATTGCTGCCTCACATAATTATTATTAGTGACAAGAAACCACATCGTTACATGTGGTCATCTGCAAACCTCAACTAAGATCTCTAGGAGGGGGAAGCTGCTGCTCAGAGAAGTATCAATGAACACTTGGAATAATTTCACTCCTTTCATATACAGCATGTCTGCTTTCTGCTGTCAAGAACTCTCTTATTTCTTTACAGTATGCAAAAAAGGGTTTGGTTAGTGGCTTGTGTTTGTTGAAAGGATGCAATTAGCATACAACAGGTGGGTGTTCAGGGATTATTACCATGAAGGTAAGTACAGTAAACCACTTCCCACAACTGAAAGTGATAGAGTGGAAAGACATGGTTAAACTAAGACAAAAATGTAAAAGCCTGTTAAGGAATCCTTCACAATTACTTTGTGAAGTAAAAGAGTATTGGAATTTCCAGAAATGTTAGTGAACTTTTTTAAAAATCAAAATAATAGCTGACAAAACCCCAAAAAAGGGATCTCAAATTTTGTGCCCTTCCTGATTCTTCATTTTTCTTATGTACAAAATTTATCTTAAAGATGATTCAGCCTATACGAAAAAAAAATTTTTTAAATCTACTACTTATAACCCTTAATTACTTGATGCTCTGTAATGTTATTTTAATGTCATGATAACTTTGTCAAGTTTTAGAGAATACGCTTCAAGGACCAACCTGTTTAGAAGTTTCAAACAGAAATTTCCTTAGCTACCTCCACTTGGTATGTATTGTCTTTATGATACCTCCCCTGAAACCCTGACTAGCTAAAGCAAACTCACTCTGACAGAAGGATTTTTGAAGTTGTTATTTTAATCTTAAGGTTTACATACCTGTCAGAGGGATGGTATGTTCATAGCCTTTACTATTGTTCACAGGGTCTTTTTTCCAAAGTCTACACACAGGTCTCAAGGGTTCTTGCTCCTCAAGGCAAATTACCTCTGAGTGCTTAGGTTCACCTCCAGCCCCGTATTTTTTTTACTTTTCATATGCCTCTTTCTTTGTGGTTTTTCTTCCTCTCTTTTCCTTATTTTCAACTCCTGACCAGGACCCTTAAAGGAAAGAAGAAAGACTCTTAGATACCGTGGTGATGGGTGACCTTATAAAAACACAGATGAAGAGAGAGGGGGGTTGTTATGTTTCCTTCACACTGTTTGACTGTGCTACAGTTGGATGAAAACATTTGTTCTACAAATAAAAGAAAACCTTTCAAACATTACTTTTGCCTCAGTCTTGCTCCCAGTCATGCAGCTGAGGATAGGACCCTTGTCCTCATGGACCCTTCCCCTAGTTAAGAACTGAGGACAAACTAGATAATGACATCAATACGGTGGATTGATTGATTCTACCATACAATAGGTGATGCAGTGCAGATTAGGAGGTATGGTCTAGGTAAATTATTAGGGGCTTTCAAAACTACAACTCCACTCCTTACTCTCTCCAGATCATGAACACAGACTTTTCTTATTGTCATTACAATTCAAAGTACTTTTAGTTCTTTAGTTGAAACTGTTTTGTGACAGTAAAAATAAGAGTTTACAGAAAACAATAGAAAAAACAGCAAGAATTTGTTTAAAAGAAGAACAACTGCATATAAGTTTTATGTTATGTTTAAAATACATTTAAAAGTTTATCAGTTTAAACCATGTTTAGCTAGGATGTTTGAATTGGACATCAATTGTAATAATACAAGTATCTTCTGATTTGAGGCTCTAAAGTAGAACAAAGACCTCAAAGATTATATAACAACCTATGGGTCCTTTCAGTTCTCTCAAAATGTCTTTAAAAATCTTACATGTATAAATAACTTTTGTTCAAATGAAGATGATTTTTAGCAGGTATACTTCTTCTTTATGACTTTAAAGACCCCTTTCAAATCAACAAATCTGTAGAAATCATTATTTTTCTGAGGGAAAACCCAGACTACTGCAGCTCTTGGGCTTTGGGGAACAATTCATTGGCCCTCCCCACTTAGAGCACTGGGGGGAAGGCAAAAGAGTGGCCACACACAAAAAAAAAAAAAAAAAAAAAAAAAAAAGCATCAAGAGACACAGTTTGTGACAGCTTTGAGAGGCAAAAAGGGGGAAGAGGAGGAAAGGCTGCAAAGGACAAAGGAGAAGCAGGAGTAATAGGCCAAGCCTATATTCTTGGAGAAAAAATCCAGGCAGCCCAGTGCAGAAGGAATGCAGCAGGGCTATTCTGCAATGTCTGGAGGTAAGAGATGAGCCAAGTAACAGCCTTGTGAAACGCAACTAGAAATTCAGCCACAGACAGCATTGATTTTTCTTTTCTCCACCCCCTATCCCCTGGCACAGATGAAGATATATATGTTTAGATCAACACATGCCCTTATTGAGTCTTGAGCAGAGAAGAGTCTGACTCAAGCATTTTCTGTGCAGTCCACAGGATTCCTGTGAGAAATCTGGGCAGATTACTAGGATAAACTCAGACCCAGCCTCTGCCCATGAGCTATAATACAATTCAACCCCATTATACTAGGTGGTTTAAAAAAAAAATTAAAAATGATCCAACAGACCTGCAACAAATCTTTCTAACCGCTAGGTTAACACTGTGTGTGATGTTTGTATGACAGATCATGACAGGAGGTGACAGACTTTCAGACCTTGGCTGAGAAGTAAGATCAGCTGGAGGTAGATGATTTCTGTCAATAGGTGAGCTTCATGCAGCCAAAAGAGTGATGACCTAAAGCTATGGAGGAATTTTATTCTACTATATCTCTGTGTGTACAGGTTCAGGTATTTTTTTAACTCTCAAAGTAGTAGAAATAGGTAACAGTTTTTAAAAGTGTGAATTACAAATGCCTGTGATTTGCTGGAAGAGATGGAGAAACTGATTCTGTGGAGTTTGGACAGTGGAAAAGGCTACAGCTCAAGATACAACGTTTTGCCTGACCTAGCCCTGTCCTCATCTTTCATCTTATACACACTACACCGACCCCTGCCTTTGCTCCACACACAGTGCCAGTCTCCACAGCCCATTTGTCAAACCTTCCAGTGAGCTCCACCTGTGTCATGCCAGCCCCTAGGCATGGGATGATTTCCCTGTAAAAACACACAAGGTCAATGGCTATATTATCTTGCTTCACATCCTTAAAGTCAACCCATTACATGACCTCTGGGCAGTGCAGGATGCTGGCAAAGCAGCTGGTAGGCTGAGGTGGCTGCTGAGGACACAAGCTGAGCTCTGCTGTCATCCCTGGGGTCTTCACTCTTCCTCAGTGCTCACCAGTGCTCACTTTTGGGCACCAGCAGGCAGCTGAGGCTGGTTGCATGGCAGCTCTGCAGAAGTTTCTCAGCTACATTTCCCTTTGCTGCAACAGGGCAATTCCTGATTTACACACTGGTGCAGGAGGAAAAAGGAGAGTCAGAGCCCTTACACCACTCCATTGACACCCTTGCTTTACAAGGACTTTTGCTCTGGAGCTGATTGCTCCTATTCTTTCTGGTTGTCACAACCCTGCTTGTCTCACAGCACCTTCTCAGTGCAATAAATGCCATTCCAATTCAATGAGCAGAGTGCAGAAAGAGGCTATGCATAAGGTTCGTTATATACAAAAATTAGCTTTCCCCACAAATCTAGCAGATAGGGAATGACTCATCTGGAAGGCTTGGGCTCAACTGATGAGACATGAAGACAAAATTATATTAAGGTTAAGGAACTTCAGGATGATGATTTATACTTGACAGAATGTAGCACTTTATAGCAGCTGAGACAACATTCACTCCTTTTCATTCCTTTCCTGAGGACAACCTGCATTAAAAAAAAAAGAAGTCTGACACAAAGAGCTGTTGACAAGCATACAAAATGAAGCATAAATACTACCTACTATCCATAGCTACACCCAGGAGACCCTTGCAGTGTGTTTGAATATCCCCTGCTCTTTATTCACTGTAATAAGTGAAACATGCTCTCTTAAACCAAAAGTGCAACTGAACTTGTGAGAAAACAGCCTTTGTGTCCCTGCTGCTGAAGCCAGAATGCCAGTTTCTTCCACATGTTAAACATGCACCCTTGAACCGTTCAGAAATACTGTCAAATCTTAAAAACAAAGTGAGGATTTAAAATCCACTCTTATAGATGTAACATGTTCCAAGAGATAATTAATTGCTACTGCTATTTATTGAAGGAAAGAGCCAAGAGCCATGTGTTTGTGTTATTCGTGTCTGAAATAAACATCTGATCTTGCTGTTGTTGATGAGAAAACGCTTAGGAAAGGGCATCAGAGCACTTTTCAGCATGGCTGACAATATGGCTCCCTATTTATCTGCTCTTTTACCTGCTACCTGCTGAAGCCCAGCATACTTTCTGCACGGAGC
Organism: Pyrgilauda ruficollis; assembly: GCF_017590135.1. Classification (NCBI taxonomy): domain Eukaryota; kingdom Metazoa; phylum Chordata; class Aves; order Passeriformes; family Passeridae; genus Pyrgilauda; species Pyrgilauda ruficollis. The sequence continues at coordinate 20,673,344 of NW_024525489.1, read as the reverse complement.
CACACAAGTCCTGCCTGCCTCTACAACAAATACCCTTTTCTAGATATATTTTGACTGTGTCTTCTCGCCTCCTCTTGTGTATATATGAGAGGAGCAATGAAACAAAGATGTTTTCTCAAGGGAATATTTCTGCATTTACTGGGTTGAAGACTGCTCAGAAAAAAAAAAAAATCCAAACCACACAGACTTTACAGGCATAAGAAATAAGCACAACAAAAACTCATGTCAACAGGCATTCCTGTCATGTGCACCATGGACACTGCCCTCAAACACCTGTTCTATCCACTACCACTGTCTTCCAGCGTTTCAACAGCCTCCTTTTTCCTGGTAAGTGCTCAGGAACTACAGCACTAATTCCTCCTGGTTGTAGCACCAATGACTGTACATTAGTCCACTGTATGAACTGAATCCTGTCTATTTCTTTTTTTTAAAGCATCAAAATCCTAACTTCCATCTTTCAAAATATCAGCCTGGATGTACAGAAGATGAATAGATATCTTCAGGCAGTGTTGAACCAGCAGACTCTCTCTGACCTTTGGACTCACTTCCCTCACAACAGGGACAACCCAAGGCAAACACTAAGGGCAGCAGCCAATGATTCAGGATGTCCTCTAGCAGAGATCTTGCACTCTGTAAACAAATGACATTATTAACATGCCCGGTAGAGTCTTGATTTTGGCTCGTCCTCTTTCTTATTTGAATTAATTTCCAAATAAGACCATTTATGACCTTTATCTGAAGCAGCATTATGCAAGCCAAAACTTTGCAGGCCAGTGTCTGTATTGCAGGGTAGAAGACACCACAAGCTGAAAGAAACAAAGTAGCTTTCTGCTCCAAAATGAAGTAAAACCAGGAAATGCCTTTAGACAAATAAATCACAATTTCAAGGCAGCTGCAATATGGGAATGGTGGAGTTTCCATGACAGAGGAAGAGGTCCACTGTGAAGTCAGAAAAACTCTAAATCTGGCTTGCCCAGAGCAGGTTTCTGCCACTGCTTTTCCTGGTGACCCAGAGATGCAATGATGTAACACTTGTAAAACAGGCCAGAAATACTCTAAAAAATTTACTCCAAACAGAAGTGAATGTAACAAAAGTGACTGTCAGCTTCAGCAAGACTTAAATCTGGTTTGGATTGTTTGCATTGCTGTGACTTCTCTTTTCTCTGTATAATAGTCAACCATGACATAGGGAGACTGGGAACAACATTCTGCACAGGACATCCAACACCCTGATTATCCCAGACTTTAAAAAAAACCACCCAAACCTTTAAATTTAATGGAAATACAATACTGGATAAGGGAAACAGTCTTTCAAGCTTAGCTTCTAATGGCTAGAACTAAGCTCCAAAGTGCAACTCTGCTACCTGTAGTTATTGGCTACTTGCCCCTCCCAAGCCCCAGCTAGCCAGATACTGAGGGTTGGCTGCAGTGCATTGCTAATGACCTTGACATTGCTCTTCCTGCTGTAGCATGGACTACTGCTATAAATTTGGTTATCTCTCTCTAAAATTTGATTTGTTCTCTGTTGAATAGAAGCACGAATTTCCCAGCTGAGTTACACATTACGGGAAAAAGTGTTCCCTTTTGGGTTTTTCAACCTGCCATATTTCAGTTTGCTTGACTCTCCACTTCTTGTTTTGTGCTGCCTTCACATCCCCTCTTACTTGCTCCATTCTGAGGAAAAAACATTTCATCCTTTTCCATCAGCCATTAATTATTCTCCCTACTCTGCCCAGAAACTATTGTAACTCCCCAGTATCCTTGCAGAGCCATGGTGCTCTCAGTTACCAACAGCAATGCAATCTGTGGGTCTATGTAACTCTGATTTATATATTTCTCTATAACTTATTTCTTTGCTACTGAACAGACTCAGTCACACTCAGCACTAACACGTTTCCTTTTCTCATTCCAGTATTTAGATGCTCAACTAGATTGAAAAGGTGTGATTTTCATAGGAAAAATGTCTTCGCTTTCTACAAGGCCTCAGTGATAAGCATTACTGAGACACCCCATTGACCAGCTATCTCTAAACAAAAATACTTCAGTATTTCCAAACCACTCATAGATATCTGAGTTTTCAAATGCTATTGAGCATATCCATAGGTGTTTTATCGGAACAGACAAAGGATCTGTCAGGATCAAGCCCTGAATGGACAGAGAAGAAATAAAAGCCCACAGAAGGAAACATGGAATAATTACAAAACTTCAAATGAATTTTTTTTATAAGGACTATTTTATTCTTAAATACGAGGAAATGACATGATAAACACCTGACATCTAGTAATAAATGACAAAAGTTAATTTTCCCCTACTTGATGCTGGCTCTATTTGGTTCTTTGCTGATAGAGTGTTTTGCTCCACAGGAGAAAAAAGAAATGCTTAAAAGAAAATAGTTAAATTACAGCCTGTGTGTGACACTTTCTGCCCATGTGTCACTGGAAAAAAAAAACAACAATCTATCAGGACAAAAGCAATGATAGACACAAACACAATGAATAGTAGACAGAATAAAACAAATCATTTGAGATAGGGCATTGAACATGGGAGGTCTATTTGAGAGTCAAGCAGATCTGTCCCCATGACCAAGAACAGGGAGAGCAAACCTCTGAAAGCCTCTGTTTCTGGTGTTTAGTCCACGCCACGCTCTAAGTTTTTCTCAGAGCAGCTGTAGAAGTTGCTGGTGCTGGTGTTCAGAGTTTCCTAAAAGCAGGCTAGAGTTCACATGTGGCATCTGAATCCGTGTAATTTTTTATAATTTTTTTTTGTAATGCTATTTTAACTAAAAGAAGGTGTAGGGGTGAGGTATGTGCTTGTGGGAGGGAAGGGGGAGTTGGGGGGAGAAAAGAAAAAGGGAAAAAATAATCCTTTTAACTAGAAGCCCTGTCTGTATCTCCTCACTTACTGACTTAAAGACATAGATTACTATAGCTGAGGGATATTAAATGTGAATCCAGCACAGTACATTTTTAGGAGATATAAAAATCCAATGTACTGTAAAATTTATAGCTTCCTCTCTCTCCCCAAAAAAAAAGAAAAAGAAGGAAATCTACTGGTAGAATATATAAATTCTGCTGAGGCTCTAAAACATGTCATAAAACCTCTCTGTCAGAGATACAGTTGGTGTTACAGTAGGTATTTCTATAACGAAGATTTGTAATAATTTGGGTTTTGTACATTGGGTGGCAATGCTGAGGTGCTTTAGGCAATATGCCTATAATGTCCAACACAACAGAATGCCTGTTGGGTCTCATTTCATGTATATAAATTATATATAATCTGAACAAACACGAATGGTGGGACCCATATATAAACAGTCTTAATATTTCAACACCTACATTTCTTTATGAACCTGGGTGGTTAGAAAGGTGGTTGCAAATGATTATTTCTCTACTAAGTTCACATGGAGTAGTTTGCTCAGTTTAATAATAGTCTATCTTGTTCAGGCTGAACAAACTGGTCCCTGTGGGGGAAAAAAAGCAGGGGGGGCAGTAATAAATCAATATCCCAGATGTAATCTTAGGTGTCTAGAATGCAGAGAGGGATTTTGGAGCATAATGGCACTGGTTGTCTATTGTCATTCAGACACGAGCTGCATCAGAAAAGGGCTTGTGGGAGCCTGATAAGAGTTGGTCAAAAGTGGGCCATAAATCAAATGTAGGCAGTGTTCTGCTGATTTCACACACACACACTCACAGGAGGGAAAAAAAAAAAATAGAAAAAAGAAGGTGATAGATCTGCAATTTACTGCTTATCACATCTGCTAGAAGTTTCATAATACAAAAGCCTGACCTTCAGTGAATAAACACCCTAGTTGACTACCTGTTTCTGCCTGAAAATATGGCACTTCAGTCTCCAAAAGCTTTGAAATGGAACTACAAAAATGATGTGACATCTTCAGGTTTAGCAAGCTCCTCTTGGTTGCTAGCAGTTGAGTAGCTGTCACTTTAGTTACTAGTAGCCATTTCAGATGCACAGTGTTTATTGAAAAGAACTGGATACTTATTCAAAGACATTAATAGCCTATGGGGGAAAAGTAGTTCAGAGCACAAGGATTATGGAAAGAGCAATGTGCTCTTTTACTTACATTTACATTCTGCTTCTGCCTAAAGACAGAATAAAAAGTAGCAGTAACATTGATTAGAGAGATGCGTCTATGCTGCAACGCAGGTACCCCTGCTGGGATTCCAGCCACATCAGCAGCCATAGGTAACTGGAGCTATTCATTCCTTCTGTCCTTTTAAAGGGTTTTTTTGTCAACTTTATTCTTGATTTGGACTCATATTCAAAGCTCTGGGAATTTCATTAAATGTTTCATATTCACTATTTGAAGACCAAACACTGTTGACTGTTCTCTCAATTTTTGCATGGATTGCCAGATCAAGATAATTTGTGTCTCTGACATTTAATCTATTTTCAGTTACACCTTACTGAGAACTTGCTATAGATAATACCTATTGCTCCTGTATTTTGAACAAATTGGGAGGGACTGAATTGCTGCCTTACAGGAAAGATCCCAATAGTAAGAATTGCAAGATATCCCTTAGCAAATCCACAAGCCTCACAAACATTAATCCACAGAGGACAAATCCACTTTTTGCCTCAGTATCATAAAATGGGAAAAAGAGTATGAGGTTAAAGTCAAGCACCAAAATTAACAGAAGGTTTTCCCAAGCTGTTCACACGTCATCTTGCCTGCACTGGTCCGTCAGAATCCCAGCCCACTGGAGTAAATGCTGTCTTGGAATTAGAAAATCATTGCTTGCAAAAATGAATTGAACACTAAAAAGACAGTAAAAAGTAGTTTGAAATGTTTATTACCTGGATTTTTCTTATGGAAACTTAGTGGTTCACCAGAAGAAATCTGGACTTGTAAGTTCAACGTCCAACCAGTCCATGCACAGGTAAACACAGAAAGGGGGGAAAAAAGTGGGACGTCTGGTAGACCATGCACGTGGGGATCCTTTGCATGTTAAAATACCCACACCATATAACAGCACAGGGTGTGCACAAGGTCCCAGAACAGCAATTCCCCCCTCAGCAGAAGAGATTTCACTGCCCCCAGACACCTCACAGGGACAAGCTTTACTTTTCCTTGCTCAGCTGCAGTGACTTTGCTATATTATCACATCCAACAGCAGCTGCTAGTGAGAAAACAAGGAGAGTACCAACGTATTTAGAAACCATTCCTCACAACCTGGAAGTAGAAAAAATGAAAACATCTTGAATTTGGATCCTAGTACAAGTTCTCTGCACGGTCGACTTGCCTCTGCTGAGCAGCCTTCACAGTCAGAGAGGACAAGAGTTATCAATCATGTCAGAGAACTTTAACGAGGCTAGCAAGCTACAAACACCTCGCAGAATTTATGTCACTGGGGAAGAGCCATTAATTTGGATTTCCAGCTTCCTGCTCAGACAAAATTAAAAAACAAAATATTGAATATAGAGTCATTTGATTTAATGCGTACAAATAGGTAATTGAGTATATATCTGCTGACCTTTCCTAAAAGGGAGGGCATAAATATTCCAGCTTGGTTTTGCAAACCAAACAAACTCTTATAATAAGAAAAAAGCAATTTAATTATTTTGTATATGTATTTTTTCACCTTGATTTGCTGGGAGAGAGATTGATTCCTTTGTTAAAAATTATGCTTGGAAGGGGAAAGGACTTTAATTTGTATAAAGTGCTTTCCAGGAATTAACATTCTCCCTGCTTGAAGGAGAAAAACTATGCCATTAGATTTCATTGATACTAAAGGAAAAGGGTTTTTTTTTCTGTTCAGTTTTATTTCTTGCAGGGGAGAGAAGAGGGTGTTAGTCAAGGCTTCTGTAAGGGGCGGGGGGAGGTGTTAGATTCTGCAGTGCTTTGCCATGGGTGGGTGCACCCCTTTTGTCTTTGTGTTATCTGTGTCCGTGGTTGCACGTGAACAGGGCTACAGCTTCACTGATAGCCCAGAGGCACAAATAGAAAAGCTTTGGTGGTACCACTCTAATGCTCCTAATTGCACATTAAAATTAACAAACAAAGTCATTCTTTTCCATGCACAGGCTGTAAATTCCAACCCTCCCCAAATAAAAAACTATCAATTTCCAAACCTCTTAAGTTAATATTATGCTAAACACAGATCTTCCCCATCTTCTGGTGTCCCCATTTTTTCTGTCTCTCTTTCTGCTGAGGTCTCAGCTGAGTGATCTCAGGACAATCTCCACAGACCTATTTCTTTGTCTTTCTGACCCAGCTTCACTGAGCTTTGGTCCAGCCTTCTTCTTCTACACACCCTGCCTTCAGAAATTTACTCCACAGAAAAACACTTCTACACAGGACTACTCAAAACTTTATCCATTTTTAAACCCTAATAGTCAGATGGATGGGCTGAAAAAATCTGTTCCCAAAACTACCAGGATATGCTAATTTTGGCAATTCCCTGGCAACTTCAGCTGGAGTCCGTTTTTCACTAGAGCAAGATCTTGACTGCATTTTACTATTCAGCAGCTTGCACTGAATTAAAAGAAAATAAAAATCTACAAACCATATGGAGGAAACACAGATTAATCGGTGTAGGAAGCTCACGTTATAAGTACGTGCTTATTAGGAAGAAGGCTGAATTAGAAACACTGCTTAGCAGAAACAGCTGACTCATGTTGCTGCAGATCGAATGGAGTCAAAAATACTTCGAGGCTAATGGAAATATGTCATTCTCCCAGTCCTAAGCCAAGAAATAGTTATGTATTAACACAAACCCGGGTCTTGCATAAGACCTCAGTTGAAAGTTAGTTTCTCTGAGTCTCACTGAGGCTTTGTGCTGGTCTGGGAATCCTACCTTATAGGAATTCAGCAGACATCCCTGCGCGGGGCTGCCTGGGTTTGTGTCCTTACATCCTACAGTACACTTTGAGGCAAAATAAGGAGAAAGAGTGATCAAGAGGTGGAATGATTGTGAAATGCAGAGCAGCTCACAAAAGGGAGCTTAAAGAGAGCTCTTCCCAGGAGGAAGGAAAGGATAATTAGAGTTTAGTGAGAGTCACTCTCTTCCCTTTCAACACAACTCATAAGGGATATGTGTTGATTACCAAATGAAAGAGGATAATGCATTGCTGAGAGACTGTACTGTGCAAATATTCATTTGAAAATGTTTACACTACAAATTTAGCTCATTTCCTGCATATCTATGCACAGATGGTAATTTTCTCAGATTCAAGTCTGGTTGAGAAGAGGGGTGGAATGCTCACAGGAGTGTTAGCAAATTCAAAAGGATCTCTACCTAGCAGTAACATAAGCATTTTGTTCTTTTCCTTTTTCTCCGGCTTTCATTCTGTAAAATATTAATCTCCTTTGTATACTTCAAGTTCCATAATGGCTATGCAAAACTACAGACAATTGCAAAATATTTTCTAGCAAAAGACTCTAAAGGAAATTTGACACATTAAGAAATTATGAAAAATTGAACTTTTGTCTTAATGCTAAAAATTAAAATCTGCTTCTAATTACACATTCTTTCAATTAGTTACAAATTCCAAATAAAACCATCCAGCAGTCTCAGTTACACCTAGGTTTTTCCCCTATTTCATCTAAAGGCCTAAATCAGTGTTGGATGTACATGGGAAATGTAAACTGTTGGATACTTTTCCTGGCAAAGTCAGACACATGGTGTAAACAGATTATTCTTACCCAATTACTAATTTAGGACTAATTTGTTTAAATTTTAATTCTTCTGTAATTTGTTCTTCCTGTAGAACAAATGAGATCTGATCCTGTAGTTAAAAGCTATAGCCTAATGCACATCAAAAAATGATGGAGAGGTCACCCTTCCTTCACCAGCACCAAGCGCTATTCCCTCTTCTCCAAATTACTAGAGTAAAAGAAATACAAATCATTCTAAAATTTAGTGTAAATAATAGAGATATTTCATATCAGGAGAACAGCTTCCTAAAAGTGCAGGTGCAGGACATACTTTTAAGCTCTTCTGCATTGACAATAAGACTTTGGCAGAGGGTATTGAAGGTTATGGCTACACAGAAGGAACTCAACTCCAGAGGACAAGAATTTAGAGTGAACATCAGGGGAGCTGCCAACAACCTGGACAATAAAGCTCAGTTCTGGTATATTTTAACTTTGATCATTCCAATTCCTTCTATGCCCATTATTAAAAAGCCAAGTGTACTGCAGAGAGCAGAGTATGAACAGTGTGGTAGACAAGGCATAGTCATAGTCAGGAAGGGGTCTTGTCCCACAGTAATGAACTAGAGTTTCCACTCTGCATTCCTTAAGTATCCCATGCTCATTTTAGGTCCTCCAGTGAAAACACTAGATGTATTGGAAGAAAAAGGTATTGCCAAGTTAGGACAAATAGCCTCATCAGTGGGAGCACATCAGTGTGCTCCACACAACAATGCTTGGAAAGGTCCACACCACAATGCTTGGAAAGTTCTCTTGAAGACTTCAAGGAATCAAATATGTGCAGAAAGACTTTTCTTGAGTAGCAAACCTCATTTCCACCATGTAAAACATTTCACAGCTTGTCTCATTACAGCGTTTGTAAAAACACTGTCTGAGAGCAGTGGTGCATAAATGAATTATTTAAGTTTTGCAGCAAATCACGCCGATCTTATGTGCAGCTTCTTAATGCACTCTAAGTGAGCCCTAGGAGGTAAATCCTAGGAGCAGGCAAAGGGTGTAATGTAAACCAAGTTTTATTAGCCACAAAAAACAACACTACAATATTTATTAAATATCAGAGATGGTGCATTTAAATACATTTGATTAGTAATAGCCAATATTGTGCCCATCTTTCCTAGTGTCAAAGTTGTTGATAAAACAAAAGTAAAACAACAAAACAACAAAACCACCAAACAATACCAAAACAAAAAATAGCTCTTTATTTTCTTGTCAGTTCTGTTAATATAACAGGTCCCCTCTATTTTGCAAATAGCGATTTTCAACAAATTACCATGTGTCACAAACAGTCTGCAACTCTCTAGCCTTAATACTTTGACAAAAAGTAAAAATACATTGATATGTTAGGATCCACTTGTTATCAGCAACAGCCTGGGAAACACACACTGCCCACAGCTGCCTGCCTTGCCCTCAATAAACAGCCCCCAAACATCCTCCTAATATTTTCTTATTTTAGGCAGCTGCCTCTTGTACTGCTAACACAGAGCAGACTTTCAAAACCAAAACTATTTCTGACAGAGTTCCATTTTCAGTATGGTATGAAATTTAAAAGGCAGCTTAGCAAAGCCTTTTTCCATACCTCTGCCCTTTCCTTACCTCATTAATTGAATCTCAAGAAAAACCTAAGCACCGCTTCACATGCCGTATGTTCATGACACAAATCATCCTTTATCTTCGGCCAAGGAGATAAGTCCAAGTCCAGACAGACAATAACAATAAAAAGAAATTAAATATACCGAAGTACACAATGGGCAGACACTCAGTGGTAAATATTTAATGCTCTGATAGCACAATTTGGGTATTTGTAAAATGCATCTGGTTTTCCTTTGTGGGAGGATCTCTCCAGCTTTGATCTGCTGTAAAAGAAATAAATAACTGGTAACTTCTCCTTGTGTCCTGAATACTGACAGAAGAGGTAGTGCTTGAAACTATCCCTGCAAAGCCACATAGTAGCAATCAAGTCCAAGTCTCCCATCCTTTTCAGCACAGGAGGGAACATAATTTAATGTGTCAGGACAGTATCAGGACAATGCATGGGATCTGATCGTGGTACAAAATACAATAAAGCAAAGATTCTGTCTGAAAATTTATAGAAGCTTCCTACTGCTTCTCACCCTCAAGATCACTGAATCCTGGTTCCCTTTCTCAGAATTCACTTATTTCCTTTTGTTTTCTTCTACCACGCTGAGAAAGCAGCCAAATAAAAATCTGGTGCCTGAGGAGTGAAGGAAAAACTAGCAGAAAATTTAGCCCAGAGTCATGTGGTGATTCTCACTGGATCTTCTTGATGGTGGGACACAGAGTCTCCTCTAGGTGTGCAGAGCTGTGTTTGTGTAGATAAAAGGCTTTTCTTTCTCATTGGTTTAGTTGAGCCTCTCACTGAGTAAGCTCGGAGCTCCAGAGGGGACTAATGTGTGCCATCACTTCTTTCTGCCCTCTCCAGGATTTAACAGCAGAAACCGCCATGAGCCTGAAATTCTATAACTTATCCTTTGTTTCATTTTCCTTCCTCTTTCCTCCTCTTACTAGAAGAAGCCATTACATTACTACCCTTTTTTAGTTTTTGTTTGTTTGGGGGTTTGGGTGGTTTTTTAAGGCCTTTCTATAAGCAGCTGCATAAACAGGATAACCAGATTGATACTTTTAAACTGAAGAAAGGAACAATCTTTTTTTCCAGATGGAAACTCCCTAACATTTTTCTCCTTAGATATTTACATAAGCCCTTTCTGTTTTTTCACTGACTTGCTTTTTTTTTTCACCTTGCTTTTTAAAACAAAACAAAACAAAACACCCTAGTTGTGAAATAAGGTAACACTTTCTGCAAAAATATTAATTACTTCTGCATGATTTTGAATTGATTGTAGCTGGAACAGGGCCACTAGACAAAGATTTAATACAATTATGGAGTACACAGCAAAAAATAACAGTAGGTCTTCACTGCAGCAGGACACAACAGATGTTTCAGAGGAATGAGCAAGTTTCCATTACAGTCCAGATGTGTAATATATACAGAAAACAGCAATGGGAACCCAAAGGAAAAATGATGCCACTTATAGCCATCCATGAAGAGATTATTTTCCTATAGAAGGAGCAATCAAACAGTTGTCCAACTACTTAAAACAAGAGATGTTCATCTTTCAGACATCCACATTTGACGAGATGTTGCTGAAACTGGCCTGGGAATCCAATAGTTTTACAGGCCACATTGGCTAGAACAGATTTTGCTTTTCATTACAAAAAAAAAAAAAAAAAAAGCATTGCTTCATATACCTCACCAGAAAAACTAAACTGAAACAATCATACTACTGTTGATGCATGGACACTACATATAATTATTGAAAATGCCATTTTCTCATCTGGCTTTTCATCTGCAGTTGTATTCTTACTCCATATATAAAGAACTACTCCTATCAAATACAAGGGGTACAATATTTAGTGCTCAAATATTAAATATTTCAAACTTCTGAAGGTAAGTTCATTACCAAAGGAAAGTATAAACAAGGAGATGATAAAACAGTCATCATAAAATATGGTAATAATCCCTTCAATGGCATATCTTGCTGTTGTAATTAACTAGTAGTACATTCCTCCCATGTTTCATAGGGAGTTTTACTACCTTAATATATAACTGCAGCTCTTTAGCGGAATCAGCATAACTCAATCATCATTTCCCTTTTCCATCTACTATGGTCAAGATTCATTTCTACAGAGAAGAATTTTCAGCTCCTGCTTTATGAATCCATCATGCTTTGATCAAGAGACTCTCCAAAATATACCACACCATTTAAGACTTAACTGCTGTGCCATTGATTGTGCGTGTTTCCTGATGGACAGCCTGGATAGTGCACTGGGTCAAGTCTGGGAGTCAAGTCTGTGTTGTGTCTTCTAAGCAGCTATTAGAATGTACCAAAGTTGTCTTTTACATGCAATCCTACAAGCCTCTCCCTTTCTCCACTCTTCTAGTTTTTAGAAAATGTGATAACTGGTATTAATTGACTTTTTTTTTTTTCTTTTTTAAGTGAACATGAGTAATCAGTTCAGATTGAGTTTCTACTTCGGTAATATGTTCCTAAAAATATTATATTTTTGCTGATTACTTATCAAAGTAACAAGTTTGGTTTATCAATTTAAGTTTCTGTAACACAGGCTGTTTCAGGAAGGTCCACCATCAACAACTTCACAGATCAAGGAGACCCTGAACATTCATGAATATTTGGATTTTTTTTCCCTAAAAGAAAACGCATGTTACTTAACAATTTAGGCAAATTTCATTTCTTTAAATGCAAATCAATTTCAAGTGAAATTCTTCCCAGGGAGAAAAGAAAGTTGGCTCTGCAATGCTAAACTCCTTCAAGTCACGTTCCCTCCCAGTGATTTTAGTAGTCTTGATTTTCCAGTGCTCAGTTGAAGACATCTTATAAGATCAAGCAGAAATCACTCCAGAAAGTTTTCAAAAGTTTACATCTAAGCCCGTAAAACTCAAAGGAGTGAAATTAACTAATCACAAGTGAAAATTACATGAGAAGATCCTGCAACCTCGCTTAACTTTACCACAATCTGTGCTGGGTAACTTTGATTCAAAACCGACTTTATTTTGTAAATAACAAAGCTTCAAAATACTTAATTATTGCCATGCTGACATTGCTTGGGACTTGTTAGTGAGGAACTTCATGTCTTTGTGTTATTCATATGAAATCAGTTTGATCCTTTTTGGTGTGTCCTTACACACACACACACCAAAGTCAGAATTGTAGCTCTCTGCTGTGTCTGCAAGCACAAGGAATAGCCACAGCACCTATCAAGCAGATCAACTGACATTTCCCATCCTAAAACACTGCTTTCGGACAAATGCAGTCACTTGGAAGGAAATTGTTCAAATTCGTGGGTTTGTATAACATTGAGATTTGGGGGAGCTGGTAGTTTGATTTTGGGGTTTGTTGATTTTATTTGTATTCAGAGAAACACTGAGATGAAAGCTGGGAAATATCATGTGAACTGACTCGATCACCACACCAAGTAAAAATTCATGAGAACTGGGACTGCAGGCATCTCAAAATAAATGCACAGCTCTTCACATTACTTTGCTTTTCTCATGCTTAAAAGTGTTCTTCCAACCACTTAACTGTTTCATGCTTTGAAATAAAACCTTGAAATTTGTCAGCAGCTGCTCTGGCATTGGATAAGTGCTTTTTGATACTTCATAAAAAGTTACCTAAAGTGGGTCACTTTATAAGCTGTTAGGGAAAAATAATAAAATCAGTTCACACCTAATCAGAAAATATTTCTTTGACTTTAACAGCTAAATTCTCTCCTGCCTGCATCTCCAGTGGGTCAGCTTCTGTCTGAAGCTGCAGACAAAGCAGGCCTTTCCTTAAAATTTCTTCTTCAGGTGCCAGGCGGAGAAGTGAGAAAAGGAAAACGTCTCCTGCAGTCTCAGGGGTCTCCTCCTCAGTGTTCCCATCATATCAGCTACATACACTTCAACTTCTTTGCCAGTGAACAATGGCCTCATAAATAACAGCCACTTGCTCTACATAATCCTGATTTATTCCCAGACAGTCTATGTTGTACCCTGAATCCAGCCAGTATGGAAGAAATATTATGACTCTAAGAGAGGATCACAGAGCAGACATACTGGAGGGTAAATTAACTTCACCATATTGACAAAGGTACTGCGTTTGATATCATTTTTGGTGCACAGCTATCAAAATACTTTAAGAAAGTGTAAAATGGCTATGTAAATGTGTAATTGCACATCTTTAAGAATATTCATTAAACTTTGTTAGACAGCACAATCTTTTATATTTAAAAAAAAATTATTACCCTGTATTCAGCTTTCATTTGAAAAGTTCTCACTATTTAAATTCTGCTCTTATTTCAGCATCTAAAATTTCCACTTACTTTGAGGAGAGCAGACTTATGTCAGTGATGCATATTTTGAAAATTCCACTGGCAACACAATGAAGAGCTGCAGTGCTAGATGTATTACAAATGGAATATTTTACTAATGCTGGCAGTGCCAATACAATCTACTTCAACTTATATTGCTGTGCCATAAATACATTGTGAGATAATGAAAACTGCCTGGTACAGGAAAATGCCATTAAACAGTCTATTTTTGCACTCAGTTTGCCCAAAGTAAACAAGGGGATGCTCAGCTCAGCTTAGTGCTTCATAAATCACTGTGTTAATTTTAAAAAAATCTATAAAAATCTGGTACTAAAATTATTTCTGAATGAAAAAGTTTTCAAATGTTTTAAAGTAATTTTTATCTTTATTAGAATAAGTTGTTTACATTAAAATACTCTAAAGTATTTTAAATAAATTTAATATTAGATGCTAGAATGTTAAAATTTTATTATATTTCATTCAGAAAAGGTCATTATTAACATAGGGATACACTTTAAGAAGTCCAGAGATAGACTAATAACACTGTAAATCTTCAGTTTATATCCATCAGTGTCTGAGAATTGCATAGACAAAAACTTAATAGATGCAACACAACTTATTCAGCAGCAGTAAAATAAATTAACACAGAACAGAAAGTGTTAAAATACAATTTATTAATATTCCTAAAAACTTATTCATATTCCTAAAAAATCCCTAACTCATTAATATTCCTACAAACTTCACAGAGAAGTTCCTAGTTCTTCTGCAGAGCAGGAAAGAAGAAATATATCTATTCTACAAAACTAACTAATTAACTAACTAAATCTTGCAACGAGTTCACCACATTTCTGAAAGACCTAATGATTCCAAGTTCTTTTGCAGAAAAAACATTTGCAGTTATTATTAGTAAGTATTTCTGGCAAGAATTTAATGAAAATGAACGGGAGCACACTTCCTCCATTATACAACTCTTACTGGTCTCAGTCTCTGCCCTTTCTTTACGTGGTGAGTTTTTCCTTCCTTTTTTTTTTTTTATACAAGCAATAAGTCAAAGAATAATTGGAATAAGTAAAGGGTTCTTTTACCTCCTATTTAGAGAAGTTAGGGGTTTTTTTGAGTCTGGTTTGGTTTATTACACTTCTGTGAATTGTTTGTGGGAACAGAGAGAGGGAGAGAAGATCTGAAGTGGAAATGTTTAAGAACCAATACAGAAAATTATTGTCAGACAGACTTGAAAAAAATATTTTCATCAAGGTTTCTGTGTACTTTTTTTATATATCTAATATTATTCTTACTCAGAGAAATGGAAACGGGGATTTTCTTTTACATCTATTTCTCCTAGCAGCACATTATTAGGTAACAATACTTAAACCTCCTGTAGCTGCTCAAGGTATTTTGATGCCTGTGTACCCTACATGCCAATTATGACTAAAACACAGGTGTAGAAACTAAAAATTATGAATCACTTCTTTTGTTTTTGGTGTGGCTTCACCAGGAATGGAGACAAAGCTGTCTTTGGACCAAGAAGCAAGTGTGAGCTCATGATTTCCTGGTTTTGGGAACTGCTAGCCAGCCTCCTCTGTCAGCCACACCTATGTCAACTCATGCAATTCAAATAAAGCAAATTGAGTTATTCCAGATTTAAGTTACTCTAACTTGGTGGAGAAGATGGACTTTCAGTGACTTTTACAGGCTTCATTGGAACACAGATTTATCATGTTTACAAGAATATATTAACATAGCTAAAGAATAGGAATTATGTGGGAAAACAGTTATATTTGGGTATTCATAACTCAGTGGTCATATTTATGCTTCAAATATTTGGAGAGTTGTCTGGTTTTGGGGTTTTGGTTTTTTTTGGTGGTTTTTTTTTTTTTTTTTTAATCTTTAAGCTTATACTATATAAAGAAGGAAAACAATACAAGCCACATTATACTCAAGTTCTGGGCCAGCAAGAAAGGGCCAAAAATCCAAATATGCCTTGAAATAAACTACAAGATTCTCCAAGATGTGAAACACAGAAGACAGAAGATGAGAAACTCACAATTTTCACTAGTTAGTCTGCAAAATATCAAGGCTGATAAAAGTGATCTCATTTTCTCATTAAAGAAGCTTCAGGCTTCTTCAAGAATGAATTTCAGATGTTCACATCCACTGGAAAGCGGACTTCTAAGAGTCTTAGGGACAGATTGGACAATTTAGTATCACAGACTACAAATCAGTAACCTCTGTGACACTTTAAAAGAAGAGGAACAAGAACAAATTTTCCCAAGAGTGATATTCCAAAATTATGCATCTGATAGAAAAACCCAGACAAGAAGTGACATGCAAAAGTGACAAAGCAAAACTGAAGACACTCATATACACTATGTTTTAGAAGAAACCTTCTCAAGAATTTTCCCTGCAGAATTGATTCAGCACTTGGGGGACTTTCAGCCTGTGTCAACCAGCAGAATTTTCAACCTCCATTTGCCTAGTTTGCCATTTAGGAGTGCAGGATCTATCCTTCGAAGAAGAAACAGACTAAGAGAGAGGTTATGCTTACATTTAGCTTGCTAAGAATGTTGGCTTGTGGAGAAGACCCACGGATTATACTGTGTAAATCCTTTGGATGGACTTAAGCAACTTCCTCCCTGTGTTGAGTACTGGAGCCATATCAAACACACTTAGCTTCACTGTAACTCAGTAGAGTACATAACAACCAGGTATCATTGAAGCCAAGGTCTTGGCTAGAATCAAAGAACAGTGGAGGATTTATATGGCTATGGAGACCATCTACAGTTACATTGAACAGGATTAAAAAACCCACACACATTTTAAAGAACATAAATCTCCGGGTTTTAGGGCATGAGCCAACTTTTCTTTGAAAAGAGAAGAAACTTTCCTTCTAAATAAGTTATTCCACAATGGTGGTGGGGAGAAGCACTATTTCTAACCACAGAAAAGGGCCTCATCCAACCAATTCTGATCACCTGGTGTTTAACACTGATGCCTCAAGTATGGTACTTGCACACCAGGGCTGTTTCTGTCTTACCTCAGCCAGACCTACAAAACTTCAAGGGTTCAAATGGCTCTTTTTGGGACAGTGGTAAAAATTAATGAAGTGATCACAGCAGCAATGTGCATCAGTGTTAATACATAAAAGTTACCCTCTTGGAGTGAAGCTGAATGTAGACAAATTCAAAACAAAACAAGGCATTAATTTTTAACAAGCAGGAGAAATAAAACTTTCTGAAAGGTATAGCAGGCCCTCAGCAATCCTATTGCCATTGCTACTAGCTGCTGTTCTTAAACTGAAACCTCAGCTCAATGCAAGTTGTTGGGAATGTCACATTATTGACTGTATATTGTATATTGTATATTGAGGTGTATACAACCTCCAAGCTACCAATTCTCCAAACCCTTGAAGACGTAGAAATTCTCGGTTTCTATCCCTGCTTCTTGTTCCCTCTCACACAATCCCAGAAGGATATAAGTGTGATCAGAGGCAAACCCTCTGATAAAAGGGAGAGGAGAGGAGAGAGAAGGTAAGAAAAGGGAACTACCTACCCAGCTGACATTTTGTTATGCTGTGCAACGGGTAGGTGCAAATTCAGAGAGGACTGTGGGGATGCTGAAAGGAAAGAGTGACTCCATGGGGTCTCTTTGGTAAATCCATGCCTTAGTTTCACCACAGCAACAGTAGGGAGAACATGGCCTAATTCTTTCCACAGTCAATTTGTGAGCAGGTGTGCTAAAGTGAGAGATTTCTGCTGCACAACACCAGTGACACAATCATAAAGGGAAAAAAAAAAGCGGAGATGAAAAATCAATAATAGCTGGACATTCATTTAAACAAATGCATCATCCCATAAACAGTGCAGCAGCTTTCAAATGTAAACAAGAAAAGGTGAACTTTGTTCACATTATGTCTCCAGCTGTTTTGTGTTTCAAGACTGTGCACCACAGCTGGCCTGATGAGCTCTGAATCCTGGGAAAAGGAGAAATATTTAACCTAACTTAAACAGAAAGAAGCAAGCCTCAATGGTGAGAGATAACAGGTGGGAGTTGTGCTCTGCTGCTGTGCCTGGAGGGTAAAATCTGGCATGCAGAGGTAGCTTCAGAACAAAAGTCGTCACAGCTGCTGTTTGCTGTTCTCCTGAAGTCCTTCCCTATTTATTCAGCATCACTGACAGCACCCTAGCAACATTAGTTTAAGTCACCGTCAATTGTTATAAAATTAGCTTATGGTCCTGAAGCCAGAGCAAAATGTGGGTGACATTATCTGCACATCTGTGCTTCTCCATGTCAGTGTAGAGAATACATGGTGAAAATGTGAATTCAAGTCTCTCTCCCTGATAAAATACTGGATAATGGCAGTGAAACATGGCTTTTCCTGTCCCCAAACCTAAAAACCACTCCCAGAATGAAAAAACCCAAAAAGCTCAGGAGCAGTCCTGATCCATGTTTGCAGGACAATGGTGTTAATAATAAGTCTTTCATTTATCTTAGCAAAGGGTAAAGTCTGATGTAGACCCCCCTGAATCTTTGTTTTCTTGCTGATTTTTCTCTCTCTAACTGGTTTTAATGTCAGGCTCTCAAGACTGCAGTGGTCCTCTGGGTCCTGAGCCTCTTTCTTAAGCACTAAAGGCAACTCCAACATGAGCAGATTTACAATGCCTGTTAAAACTGGGTGTTTGGACCCTCCCTCATGCAGATACAGCAGACCCACCTCCTGTATCATCAGCACACTACACATAATGTGCCAAACCTTGAGCCACAAAGATTCCAAGGTCGTCGCTGTTATGAATTTGCAGCTACCAAATGGAATATGAAAACTACTTGAAACAGAAAACAGGTTTAAACCAGCATAGCTTCAAACTAACACTGACATGTTCCCTTCCTTTCCTAATTTTCATCATCACTAAAAAAAAACCCAAATAAATTTTAGACACAGTCTCTTGATTGAAAAAGAAAGTGCAGTAGTCCAAATCCAGCCTCTTTCCAAGCCACTGGCAAAAATCCAAGAGGTTTTTTAAAAAAAAAAACTCAAAAAAACCGGGCAACAACGCATGGGCTCTTTTTAGTATAAAACATTCCACAGGATTCAGCACTCTTCCTAGGGTCCTCTCAGGACCACCGATATGGATGCAGATGCCAGTTATTTAGCAAAAAAGAGGTAAAAAAAAAAAAAATAGTAAGACAACAGCCTGATTGGCATATTAGAATTGTCTTGTTTGTCATTTCCATCAGATACCAGAATCAAAGACTCTTATCAGTGCACCTACAAAACACATCATTAATAGAGGGCTTTCAAAAGCAGATCTGCAGGGGTACTTCTGTACCCTTGGCACTATTAGAGACTGCACAAGAGACTGAACCTACATTCTTGACAGAACTTGGCACAAAATGCCCCTTGTGATGACCCTTACAGGGCACAACCACACTGGCATGTTTCAGCAGAAGTGACCAGATTTTTAAGAATACAAGCGCTAACAGAGCAAGGCATAAAACTACCTTCAAATACTTATCTCAGTACCTTTCGATCAACCCAGAGCAGTGATTAAAGAGGGAGGTAAAAAGTACAGCTCAACTGACTTCCAAATGTTCCCAACATAAATAGTGTGGGATCTGAGTGCCTCTTTTCCTCTGCAGGCAGGAGAGCAGCCAGGATCTTTCACAGACAGAGTCATTACTCCTCCGGTCATACGGGAAAAGAGCAGTGCCTGCTGAACACGGGCACTCCTTAATCTCATTCATAAAGGTCTTCCCCTCAGAAATGCTGCTCAAGCTGCTGAAAACCCCAGCTGGGATACGAGCTTTACTGGACAAGATATTCATTTTTCAATTTATGGCTTGACTGTACTTGCAGAAACGTATTTCACTTCAGCATCAGATGAGCTGGATGAAGGGAAGCAACGGAGGAGCTCATCAGAGGGTTTCTTTCTTTATTTGATTTGTTGTCTGAATCGCTGAAATGAAGATGTTTGTCTAGCTCACTGATGGGTAAACATCTTTGCTTTTCCCTGTGTGTCATCTTTTCATTGGTAAGATTTACAAATTCTAACAGTTGCATTTCTGAAGGAGATACAGAGGCACATACACACACAAAAAGAAAATAGGAAAAAAGTTTTCTACCTGTTGGGAACCAAAATCAGAGTTACACTTACATAAGACTGCTGTAACCCCAGCACTATCAACTGGGGCATGTTGGTGAAAATAAACAAAAAATTCAATTTCATTCAGAGAAATAAATAAAAAAAAATGGAAAGAATATTGAAATTCCAAGAGCAGAAGAAAACCTATGGCTATGTTCACCATGACAGATGTCAGTGATGGAGGAGGGACAAGTACCAACCCTTAGTGCAGTTTGATCCGTATGTGTTTTATTTCACTACTGAGTACCAGGACTGTCACGAAACCAGGAGAGGAGGGCTCATCCTGGATGATGGGTGTCTTCAGTGAGGTTTGTGTACTGTGTCTGAAACAATCAACCTTGTCAACCAGCAACCAGCACACAATCTCATGTGTTATCATTCAGCTTATAATACAGCTACACTTCCATACATGTGCCCGTGAGCACATTTTAAAAGTGCAACAGGATTTACCATGGAGATGTAAAGAACTTGCTATAAAAAGTTTACTTTTGAGAGTTTCTAAAGTATGTTCAAAGTATCCAGTCCCCTATATAACGTGAAATCAAAGAGTGAAAACCTGCCAGAAAGGATATTAAGACTCTCTTGATTGTGAGGGCTCATAAAATAAATGTGTTGGTTGTTATGGATTAAAGGGTGTACCAAAAAGATGAAGGAGGACCTAGCATCTGGAGTCTATATTGTAGTCTCTAAAATTCCTAATAGGTCTGTGTCAAAAAAAGATACACTGGGATTAATAGGCTAAAATTAAAACGTATCTCTTCAAGATGAACACAAAAAAGTTTAGCCAGAAATAACACAATACCCAGGATTTATGCACTTCCAAAACTGACAAGACTGTCATTCCTATATGTGTTTCTTCAGTTTCTGACCCTAAGATTTATCTAAAGAGGAACAATAATACCTTAACTTCCATTTCATTGCAAATTCTGGATTACGGGATATTAATAAAAATGAACGTGCTCTGTGCTTTCCTTGGCACTCATGACCTCTGCAAGAACTGGCTGTGTCATTGCTTAAATGTAAAATGTCTATGCTCTCCCTAGATAATCTCAGAAGAGTCCACTAGTAGTAGTTCAGTACGTGAATTTTTCCAAATTTACTTAAAACCTCCTTAAATTTTCATGATATCTTTTTAAAGCACCAAGGTATCAGCAGAAATTAGCACCTGTGACAAAACTTAAAAACAGCTCCTTGTGTCCCCATTACTGTTGAAGGAAAATGAATTATTTTGTGTTTTGTGATTGGCAGCATCGCCAAACACATGGCTGTTTTGTTTCATAGCTGTTGTCCTTCACCAATAAATAAGTTCTTTGCATATGCAGTTATTTCACTTTATCACTGGAGGTCTGATTGTCTTTTGCATTTCAGCCTGTTCATACAACTCATATAGGATAGCAGGATCCATATGGGAGGCACAAAAAATCTGTACATAACTTGGACCACATCTGTACTAAAGAGCCTTTTTTAATATCAGCCAGAATCACTGTCTCCCTATTCCTTTCACATAGATCTTGCCGTATAAATTAGGACTAGGAGAGTCTTATCCCATGCTTGGTGCTACCCAGCAGTAAAACAAATAACGTCCTCCCAAGAGAGAATAAACCTGTCCTGCCCAGAAAAGCTCCACATACCAAGGACTAGGGCAGCAGCCTGTCAGAGGGATACCAGGGAAAAGGCACCTTTCCTGTACACAGAGAGGCACAAAACAACAGATAAGCAAAGCTGAGGCATACCTGGCTCCTGAGGGAGTTAGTCAGAGAGGGGCCTGGGACAAGGGAAAAGGAGGTGGATGCAGAGAACTGTGGTAGATACAGAGCTGCCTTCTCTTAACACCTCCAGGCTGGAGCGAATCAGGGAGCTCATTAGAAGAGGAACCACTCCTGGTGAATTCTGAATAGCAGCTCCACTTTTTATGAGGCTCCTGCTACTTTTTCAAGCAACTTTTACTTGATAATTTTTTTTTTTTCCTTTCTTTCCTCAAGATTATGCCTCATAGCAATTTCTTTAAATACTGTGAGGGATCATGTTCTGGTCAAGAGTTGTGGTGCAGCAAATTTTATTTTTATTTTTAATAATTGTATATTGTATTTAATAACTGGATTGTAATTCCTTTTTCTTAGTTTCTCATCAAAATTCGTTAGAACCATAAAATATAAGAGTATCTCTGTGTTTCCATCTACTATAAAGACAATATCTGGCAGAAACTGTACATAATGATTGTAGTGCTGTTTAAACCATTAACAAAATTACTTCTTTCTACTTTCAAAGTAGCTCAAAGGCAACTATGAGTGCAATTAATTGGTCCCCTATGATACTGGTATACACAGATTGATAAACTCCACAAGAATAATTTCAGCAGGAATGACTGAATGGCTCAGAATTTCAAGTGCTTAACATCTTTTTACATTTTCTCACAAAGAACTTTTGCTTTTGAAATTCATGTTTCTTTCTCTGTTCTGTCTTCCTGCAATATAACTTTCGCACAATAACTGCTTAGTGCCAAAGATGGGTTTAATCACTGTACAAGATGCTAGAAACTTGCTTCTATTTATTTTCAAATCCATCCCAAATGTGCCAATAAGACACAGAAACGGTACATCTGGAGTACGTGTTGCAAAGGCAATCCCATATCTGTGAAGCTTTTCCATTTAACCCCAACTTGACAACTTTACTGCAATTATTTTCAAAGGCAAGAAAGTGGGGGCAAAATCTTGGCATGATAAATATCTCTTATACTGCAGTGGCATTCTCTTGTAAGGTGCCTGCATTACTGAGGTGGATCTGGAATTTCCTTAGAGACAAGAAAAACTGAATTTAGAACAACAGATTGCATAACTTGTGGGGGAGTTACAATTTCAAGTACACAGGAATTATTAAAACTCTTTTCCTCTTGGATGTGTCTTCCATTAATTCATTTTCCTTTCTGTCTTTTGCAGAGTTCATCCCCTGCTATTTTCACCAGGCACCTTGTTCCTTGTGAATGCCTTATGTCTAAGGGTGTATGAGTCATTAGACTTTGAGACCCCAGATTCTCAAGAATACGAAGCTTGATAAAAATATTCACACCTCTCTTTTGCTTGTAAAGGATACAGCTAATTTCCCTATTCAAAATAAATAAATAAGTAAATAAATAAATAAATCCACTCAAATAGCACCCCAGGAAACATAAAGTCAAGCTCACTTGAAAAGAAACGTTTTGGAAAGTCCAAAGAAATTCTATGATTTCTCTGTTTCTGAGAACAACTCAGCATATCTGCAGACCCTGAAGATCAGAGGATGGACTGAAATGTCTAACCAAGTCGCCCACAGTACTCTTAATTTATTAACTTCTCCCTTGAAATTTCTGAAATAAGGTGACACACCACATCAAGCTTTAACGCTGATAATGAAAACAAGGCTGCCATTTTGTATTTGGACTGATCAAGAAGGGGCCTGCATTATATATACAGCTGCTTATACCCACTATAAAGGATAATTTTGCTGTATTAACTCCATAAATTTGATAGAGCCAGCAAGGCTTCCACTGCATAATAGCTTAATTTTTCATTCTAATAATAACTGGCTGCCAGTTGAAATGAATGGGAGCAAAAACAAACATTTCTGTTCCATGACATGATCCATGACAGATGAACAGTTTAGGAGGCCCTGGGGCAGGGTATTCCAAGCCTCTCCTCCCTTCACCCAACAGCAGTAAAAGCATTAACACCAAGAAAAAAGGCTGAACTGTAAAGGAACTCCTCGGAAAATGACCCAGCTATCCTATACTTAATCCACAATTGGCAACATGCCTGATTTAAGACTATGCTAAGCATCCAGGATTTTCTAAAGTGCTTGCAGACGGTGTGTACAGTATAACATACGCCTGTAAACTACAGGGTATGAAACATCCCTCTCTCAGTCACACACAAAGGTTTAGTAGGGCTTTTTGCTTTTAATTCTACTTACTCTATTTATGTTGAGAAAAACCTCTTCCCTTAGACTATTCAGAGAAGATTAATAATTTGATTATTGCTGTTTATTATTACTATCAATTTCATGTAATGCAACATGAAAACACATATTCCTCTTTAAAGAAATAAAAAAGCTCACATGGTTGAAGCTTGACAAATTTTAGTAATGGGGCTGCATAGTTTAGTGCCAACAAGTTACTCAGGCTTTATGTGAGTATTGATTTATCTGGTAAATGAAAATGAATAGCCTCCATATCTACTGCATTGTTTTGCAGCCTCTGCAAGATACAGCACCTTTTTAAAGAAACTTTAAGTAGTTTTAAAAGGTGAGTTGACAATGCTATCTTTGAGTGTGAAAAATTCACTTTGAGGTCCAGATATTTGTATTGGTTCTGAACAAATGCCATCAGGGGCAGAACTGGGGTTTATGCCCAGTTAGGATAGATTTTTAGAGCAGGGTATTGGTTTGTTGAAGTGAAAACATGAATAATCTCTCTGAGAAAATTGAAAAAGCAAGAATTAATGCAAAAACCAAGAAAGCTTTGTCTGAGTTATCATCAGATTCATGAGAGTAGTAGTCCCCTCACTAAATGTTTAGCATTTGAGACCTGTCAAGAGGTCATTCCTGTACACTGCTAGGCTGGAAAATTTCCTAATGACTTCCAGTAAAGTGGCCTTTATAGGCCAATAATTATTGTAGTGTCTGAGAGGCTATCTAATTTGATAGAAATTAAAACAACATACCATCAAACCCCTGGGAGCTCAGGAAAAGATGGTAAGAGAACTAGAAAACATCCTATGAAAGATGTACTTGAGATCAAAAGCTGCACACAATGAATGAAAACAGAATGATGAAAAGCAGCATGGCCTTCTGAAATTTCCCAAACATAAGTTTTTGCAATTTAGACCAGAAAGGACAATCCATGGCTGCCTAAAGCTAATTTCCAGTTGTTACTTATCATCTAGGAACATCCCTTCTGCTAAGGGATCTCGATTCCTCATGGGACAGCCCTCTGAATCAGGTTTCCTGCTTGCATCCAAACCCAAGAGGAAGAAGAAAAGCTAAATACTGAAGGCTAATGTGAGGAGTTTATGCCAACAAACAGCCACAGCAAGAACTGCTATGGAAACATGAATATAACATATCCTGATTCTTACTGAAGTCAAGTTTTAACTTAATGAATTCCTGACCCACAGTGAAATTCCCTGAATGTGAGGAAAATATCTGTCAGAGAACAAGGAGGAAATCCCACCTTTCTTCTGCTACTGGACTTTTGAGTACAATATGCCAGCTCCTCTTTTTACTTTCTGTAACTAAAATCAGAGACCGCTCCTGACCATGTCAAATTTGGATTAATACAGAACCCCCAAAACAAAGTCCTACTCAAAGGGTGATTTAATATTCAAAGAAAATATATGCATTCAAGAATCTCTCTCTATCAAAATTTTTCTTTGATTCCTCTAAAATGGACAAGTATGTTTGTTTCTGCATGAAGAGTCACCTAAAAACTACTGGCCTCTTCACAAAGTCAATATTTGGGTTGTTTTGTTGGGGTTTATTTTCTGGTTTTGGGTTTTTTTTTTAATCCCAGTCTACCTCCACAGTTTATGTGAAGGTTTTATTCTGTCATGTGTTCAAAAAAAAAAAAAACAAAACAAAAAAAAAAACCTCAACTAGGATACTAATATCACACATTCCCACTGGATAGATTATGGAGAACCGGGGCAACTTATTAATGGATAAATTCCACTAACCTTGGAATGGTCATCAAGTCACTGTCTTGTAAAATGGAAGTATTTTCTTATTTTAATTTTATGCATCTTGTGCATGAATGCTGAAGTAATATTTACATGCTGCCAGGCAGTTCCATATGCCAGCTTTTTTCTTTCTGCATACATACCAGTGTCAAGTAGCAAATGCTGTGAAGCCAATTGCACATTGACTACATTTGTACATATGTATGCACATGTGTATGTGGTTTTCCCCAAGTCAGTCAGTTGTCCTGCTGTTGATCTATCTGCAAGAGGAAAACAAAACATACAAAGGTGTGCAAATCTCTTGAAAACAATAGTTGTAATAAATAAAGCATAATCACAAGGGTTTTTTTCCAGATCCCCCTAACTTTGGCAATCATTCATATCACTAGCACACTAATACTAAAAAAGCTGACTCCTTGATGGTGTTGGTCATTCCTTCACTGCTTTATCATCCTACTCCTAACCACACAGTGGCAGTAAATGGAGGTGTTCTCTTGGTTCCTATTAGGAACCTCATTACCCCTCCTTTCTCTCTTTCTTGAATTAAAAATGTTTAAATTAGTTCAATATGTCTCATACCTCCTCAGCACACTACTGTCTGTCTGACTCACTTCCAAATTGAAGTGCATATATAAAAAAAAATTGAATCAGTTCAATGATTTTAAATCACTCTTCAATGTGCAAAGTAATTTAAAGTTACTGGAGTGCTTCCAATTTTTATTAGTCCTTGAATTTGGAAATGATCGAGGCTGTTCTGGGCATGTGCAATACACTGTGACTTAAAATTATTATGTCCATACTTACTTTAAAAAAAAAACAACTCAGATTTTACTTAACAGCAAAAACCAGTGAGAAGTACCATAGTCCAATTTTAAAAAAACAAAATAGGGGGGTGCATCATTCCAGAAGGCATCAATCTTGAAAAACTTTTGCAATTTTTAAGGAAACTGAGAAACACGATAAAATGCTTGAACTGTTCTATATGCAGCATGGACTCCCATTTTAATTGCTACAGCACTTTTGCATTTAATTACTTTCAATGTATCTAATTGCTCTAAATTTAGCAGTTTCCCCAAAATCAATGTAAGGACAGAATCAAAAAGGGCTGACTTTCTCCTTAAATCTTTTGAATGCTTAGTGAGGTGATTAATCTTTATGCACAAGACTAGCTCTTATTGAACTTAATATGCCGCCTCACCTGTTTGAGTAGGCTCAGTAAATGAATGCTACTCCCTTACCCACATGAGTAGATTTACTGGAGTTCTAGAGAAGATAAAAGGACTGCTTACAGGCAAAAGTATTAATAATGCCAGTGATGTAATACTTGAAAGAACTAACCAGACTACTGCTTCTCAACAGTTCATTCTAATGTAACTGCTTGACAGAGTCTCTGTTTTTTGGAGATACAACACTTGAAGTTTTGCTTTAAGCTGAAGGTCTTATTCTCCACCACCATAATTATAGAGTGAGGAATAAATAATAAAAGAACTCATAATGAGTCTTTATGACCCCTTTGTATCAAATAAATTTATTTGACTGCTGTGAAGGCAACTTCTTAAGACTGGGTATTTTCATACACCTGGGGTAACCTGCTGGATTCCTCATCTATGATGCTTCCCAGAAGCTAAATCATGGACATGTGAAGTAAAACTTCCACCTCCAACCCCTTTTCCACAATGTTCACAAATAACCTCACGAGCCTTCATATGTTCCTCATAAATATTATGGAGGACAACATGGAGCCCAAGTCTGTGGGGAAGAGGATTGGCTCTGTGGGGAAGGGGTGTTCGATTCCAAACAGGCCTATTTGCTACAAAACTGGAGTGCAGAGAGATGAAGAGGTTTAACATCAATTACCTGAAACCAGGTGCTAAGCAGATGGGAAAAATGATGCATTTGGAATGCACTCTCTTCTTGCACATCTCACCTGACACTCTGTATGTCTATAGCAGCTGCTGCAGAGTACACAAAAAACCATTGGATTTGGTGTCTTGGTCTCCCTTGTTGCCCCATTCCCCCACTGGCACTACAGAGCAAAGAGAATTTACTCCTCAGTCTCTGTGTTTCTCTCACTGTAACGATACACTCTGAAAAAAAAAACAAGGAGCTGGACTTCAGCCTTGCAAAGGCATCTCTTGGCTGTGCCCCAGTGCACGTTGGAATTCACTTGCCAGTAGCTGCAGGCATGCAGCTATGGGGGGAAAAAAAGGCCACACCATGACCTTATTTCTCATTGGGCTCCTGGGATCCTTCTCTCCCAGCTAAACATCTGCCTAAGAGCTGGCCAGAAGGTAGCTCAGAAGCTGCTTTTAAGAGTAAACAACTCACTGTCAAAGCTCTTAGCATCAGCACTCTGTGGAGGAAACAGAGGATTTACTGTGTCATACGAGTTTAATATTTGATACATCCATCCACATATACCTGACTATATCCTGCCCTTGTAATGGGGATGGACTCAATGATCTAATAGATCTTTTCCATTTCTAGCTTCTATTATCCTATTATTAAAAGTAATGAGCCTCTAATCTAACAACCAAAATAATCAATAAGAAAGTGAGTTTGTTTTACAAAATTACTTTAATTTAAAAAATACAGCATGTCCATTCGCTGCTTCCTGCTTTTGACTGTGATAATAAAACTTTCCCAATGGCTAATATAGTTTAGCTAAACAAATTAGCCAACTGCCCCATTTAGTGGGAAGAGAAAGTTTCCATTAGCCATTCAGATGTTCTTTGCCTGGTCAGCTAACAATTTTTGCAAACCAGACACCAGAAGATAGATGGCTGGAATACAGTGCTTTACTACAAACTCACAAATAGTGCAAATGTAGGAGAAAATTTGCTTTGAAAACCTGGAAAATAAGCTTGTCAGTGCCTTGGTCCAGACACTGAAATGATTTTCAAAGTACATAGGTTCAAATGTTAGTTATACCTTATACTTTTTGTTTCATTTTGGACAAATCACTTTAGCTCCCAGGAAGCAAGGCTAAAAAATGTCCCTTCACACTACTCATTTTATTGCACTGAGGTAGATTGTAAGCTCTTTCAAGAAGCTCTAGCCAAAATTCCTACATGTTTTTACAGTGCCAAGCAGTTTCATAACATTACTAGGGATTGTTAGGGATATTACAGTATTAAAAGAAATAGAATTTGATATAACGGTATGATATACTGCAGATTCTTAATAATGTAATTAAACTAATTACCAAGGGCCACAGAAAATATACCAGCCTGAACAATTATTTTAGATTAGATTCCTCGACTCTATACTAGCAAGGTGTTTGGTGTGAAAAGAGCAGATCAAGGGATTACTGCAGTTGGTGCTGAAGGCCCTACATCTATAGAATATGCACTTTTCAGGGGTTACTTGAACCAGATTTTATCTGATTCCTTGGACAAAATATCCATACCACATATGTAGAATACCAGCCATTATTTTGGGCACTTTTTTCCTGTAGGGCACTGGTACGTGGCTGGGAAGTACCTGAAGCAAAACTGCTGGCTCATTTTCCTTCAGAAGGAACCTAGTTTTCCCGCAAATCACTAAAATTCCCATGAACTGAATCAATGTGACATAAGTGAAGAAAAGCAGATCATTTGCTTCTGCTCTAGGCCAAACTCCAATTCAAAGACAGATTCTGAAGAGAACGTTCGTGAAGATCAATCTGGTGCTGTAACAGGTCTTTGTGCCCTTGTTACCATGCTCCCAATAATTCTGAGCCTTAAAGACTGGGAACAGGCTGCTTGACATGCCACATTGAGTGGTAGTCACTGAAAAATCCTCTGATGAGGGAAGGCAAAAGAAGAAATACCTTCTAGAGCAAGACACTCTAGATGTTTCTGCTACTGCCTCCAGATTCATTGGTCTCCCCCAATTATCAATACTAATTTATAGTATCAATATAGGCCTTCTCTGAACAGTGGATGATGGTCACAGTAGCAGTATTGACTTTCCCAAAACTTTCAGTCCAGCTGATTTTAGTGCACTTTACTGTTATTTCATCATGGTAGTAAAATGTCACAGCTTCAGACAATTGCAAATTAATCCTCCATTTAAAAAAAAAAAATAATCTTCTGAGTAATATCTCACTGTTCTCAATAAAGAGTTCTGTACATGCATATCTTTTTTAGATGCTGGAAGAGCAGAGAATTCCTCTGCCTATGACATTTTGCTTGATGCTGAGATTTGTATTTCCTCTCCACCAAATGTAACTACAACACAATGGCTGCAAGAAGAACATATCTGAGAATGACATATAGGCAAGTCAAAAGAAAGTAGTGCTACTGAGAAGATCCCTTAAGAAACCAGCAAACCACCAGCTCCTCTGGCATGACAGTCAATGTCCCAGAAAGTCTTAGAGCTTGGATGAAGCCTTCTCTAACCATGGCCAGCTAGGTAACAGAAGACAGGCAACACATGCAAATTGCACAAATCTTGTTGGAATTTTTTGTTAAGGTTTTGAGGAAATTGTTAATCCATGCCCCCATTTACAGACAGTGAAATTGAAAGTCTTTTATCAGTACATATGAAACTTTCTAGTTTTCTATGACATTTTACTGTTTAGGAAAATTATAATAGCTTGCAGAGCATTTTTTTTCACCTAAATTATTCCAGAAAATAAGTCTATTTCTAAACAACTGAAAACGCCTAATTTCTAAACAATTGTAAACTAAACGCCTTGCTGAAAATATTGGGGAAAGGGAGACAATTTCACACTACTCTTTTTACAGTCAGAGACTACTTAGCTGCTCAGCCTTGCTCCTCCCGTAAATGTATGACTCATAGCTTTATTGGAGAAAGACTAAAATGAAGCAAAGACCCAGTGGTCTTTTGCTTCAACAAGTGGACCCTTTGCTTCAAACAATGAAGAAAGATGCAACGATTTGTTTCTTGACTCATTGCTTTGCAAACCCAAAAAGAAATATAAAAATGTTGAGAGCTGCAGAACTTCCAGGAATACTCTTAATTAAGACATAGAGTACCAAGAAGGGTTAATATTGTTTGAAAGTAAAAGCTCTCATTCTAATAACAAGACCTCTCTCTGTGCACTGCTGGGTCAGCATGGTAATTAAGAAAATTGCCTTTAGTGCAGTTGTTTGGTAATGCTATTATCATCTTTTTTCATCTTTTAACAAGAGTAAACTACTTGAAGATGTCCCCATTTACTCTTCTTGCTTCTAGTAACCCATGAACCCATCAAGTCCATACTATGCTAGCATTTAATGGCCTAAATGAGTTACTTTATCATCTGGTTCACCCTGAAGTCTTTTACATATTTTTCTTGACCTTTAACCTTCTGACTATTATTTTGACAGCTATCATTAATGCTGTGTCCTGGGCAACCACACATTGACTAAGATGGATGGCAAAATGACTGAGGAGTTGAAAGTAACACACACCTACTTTCATCTTCCTCTTGATTAAATCGAAACCATACAAAGCCAAGCCATATGATGGGTCCCATGGAAGCAGTAGAGAATATGAGCCACAGGTTTAGTGAGTAAAGCTGAACAGAGAGAACAGCAGGGGCAGAAAAGTGGCCTTATTGTAAAACAAATAAGCTAGATAAATTTGACTTATAGAACTCAATAAATCTTTTAAGTTATGACTATTCATCTATGAACTTAGATGAATCAATAAGTGGTTAGAATGAAAATACTTTATACTAGTCTGTTAAAACATAGATTTGGCAGTAAATTTTACTCAAAAACCCCCAGCAGTCCACCACAGAAAAAAACCCTATGCTTAGGTGGAAAGTACACAGTTAATTGGACAGAAAGTTTGATACAACTTCCTACTTTTTAATAACCTACCCCACTTCAAAGGCGAGCATGGCCCCTTCTGATCACTTGCATGGAACACCACGGACCATGGTCCTGCACAATTGTAAGGTCACAACAAATCATGCACCTTGAACAATTAAACTATTCCCCTTGGAAAAGCTGGATGATTTCATTTAAGAAAATGGAATCTAGATAAAAGGGGCAGAAGGAACTCCAAACAGTTCCATGTCCTTAAAATGAGATTAAAAAATGGAAGGAGATGTTAGTGTCAGATAAGATCGTATGCAAAGAGTCATTCTAACTGCATTTCAGACAGCTGGTGTAATCAGGCAGTAGGTTAATGGAAGGGAAGCAACTATATTGCCAAGGAACAGAAAAAAAGGGTGATTTAAGAGTCTACTAAAGTATTATCCAGAGACTGGTTTCAAAAAACTCAAGCTAAACTCTCAGGAAAAAGCTAGGAATTACACGAGAAGGAAAGGCAACCAGAACAATGTCACAAAGAAAATTCTCAGCCTCTTTGTCTTGTTAAATGAATGAGACCCTTACTGATCGAAAACTGAAATACTACAGCTCACTGATGGACCTGACACTTGACCCCTCTTACTAATTAGGGATGGAATCTGGAAACTACAGCATTTATTTGCTTTCAGCAGCATTCTTTAGGGCCATAACAATTTTTGTGATTGCTTTATGAGCAGAATTTTTGCTATGCAGGGACCAGATGAAAATAAAGCTAGCAAAATGACTACAGGCAGCTCTTGGGTAGAGCAAAGTTAAACTTCAGATGACCTTGGTCTCACTCTGGTTTGCACATGCCTGGTGTTTTCAAAACAGATGTTCTTCAAAAGCATGTTCCCTGGGAAGAGTTTCAGATCAGATCCTCAAAAGTTGTGCATTCCCCACAAGGACCTAAACAGGCCTGAAAAAGGGGAATGTGTAGGATCAGCCCTTGAGTATTGGAGACAAACTCTTAATGTTGAATCAACTCTCTGATTCTGGGTTCAAGACCACCAAGTTGCCATATCTGGATCTCTCTATCCTAAATAAAACTCTCCTTTTATAGAAATAGAAAATGGCCCACTACACACTTATGTTTCATGTCTGGTATTTTTAGTTGCAAATATTTCCAATTAAAACAATGCTTCCGGGGGTGAGAGTGCAATTCAAGGCACCAAATCAGCTTTCACATTACAATAAAGCAATAATAATAAAGCATTTCCAGAACAAATACTAACCCATGCACACAGCCTCACACTGGCAAAAGCCTTTTAGAAGACCATAATGATGCATTAATTAGTCCTGAATGATGATATTACTAATATGCAATGGCTTACTAGCTGAGAAACTCACATTAACAAAGCACGTGCACTCTGTGCTTCCTTCACACATCACACAGCACGGCCAAGCTCACAGTCATTTGCATTATTTCTCTCTTCATTTCGGGTAGGCCAGCAGGTTAAAAGATATTCAAAACAAGAAGGCTCATACTGCACATTTTTACTCATGGAAATACAAACTTTCTTAAATGTAACTTCATGTGCAATACAATAAACAGCTTGCGAGCTTGGTAACTTACAGTAGTTGTAAGGAATAATTGATTTCAGGAAGATGACTGTAAATTAAGACCATCCTCCAGTTCTAAAATCCCACCTAGACCTTAAAAACTTCCCTTTAAAACAAGTTTTTCTCCATCAAACTTGGGTGAGATCACAGCAACTCTACTTCAGTGCCTCAAACCACAGCCCATGCACTGCGCCACCCAGGTGTCAAACAGGTGTGCATGGGACCATTTTATTGCAGGGTTCAATGATCAGAAAAATCTAAAAGAGAAATGGGGACGTGTTGCCCCAGGAATTATGTATAGCTTTTTCCATGACAGAAGTGTGATGTATGGACTAGATTCAAAGAAAAGGGAAAAAAAATTATATTTAACAATAGCCATGCATTCAAAAATAAATCAGTCCAGATACAAAGGCTAGTTGATTTTTTACTGGTGACAAACACCCTTTTCCTAAAGCCAAACACAGCCAAAAAATATGGTGGCATGTTTTTGTATATTGCTGTGGATTAAATTAGGGAATTCCTAATTACTTAAAATATATTAAAGTCACATTGTATGATAACAAAAAAAAAAAAAAAAAAAAGGTTGTTCCCTTTCTTCCCCTCAGTTCTTTCCTAGAAATTTCTTTCCTTTATTTATATCTGTCTAATAATAATGCAGGTTTAAAGTGAGAACTTTAGGAAGTCCAGGAGATGGAGTCATCCATTTCAACTAGAAACTCTGATAATTCTGCTAATACTATTCCTGATATTGAATAACTGTAAAAGCTTTATTGCAGCTTGCATATCATCATAAAAGAGTGAAGACCTAATGCAGTCAGGTTTCAGGAGAAGTTGTTGTGTGCATTAATCAATGTGCTGTTCTATCCTTATCTATGATTCTTCATTAAAATCACTGTCTTATCTGATAAGCAACTGTTGTTTGCTAAAAGATAACGGTTTTTACAGCCACCATATCTTTATGTGCCTATGCTGTCCAAATTAAGTCCTACTTTTACTTCATTGCATAGAATTTTCTTTCTATTTTTTCAGTGTCTTGGTGAAAATGAAACAGCAAGTCTATCCTTGAATCAGCAGCTCCCTAATTATCAGAGGTGGCAAACCAGGCAGGAAAATGGGATATTCCAAGGTCTTCTACATGTGTAGCACCCAGATGGCAATGCAGTGGTAAGTCAGTAATTCCAACACCTGATGGTGAGCAGTATTTTTAATAAAAAGGCAGCACCAGCTGTAGGAATGGGCTAATTCATACCATTAAATGAAAAATTCCCAGGAAGTGTAAACAGACCAAAAGCATTTGAGCTGATGCTTCCCAGGTTAGTAAAGCAACAATAATAAAGTCACATACTATGACCTGGTGGGTCTCAGTCTTTTTCACTTTAATTTTGGGGTGCATTTTTGCCCTGGGTGATGAGCATACTGACCTCTGGTTACACAGATGTGATTTACACTCAAACTTTATTGCACCTCTTTCTTTCATGTCTCCATCTCCTTTGGATGAAGCTTTCCTGGCCAACCTCAGAAAGGCTCACTGCTTTCCCCAGGCCCCCAGCAAGTGCCCTACAGACAGTTGATATTTTGCCTGCAGATCAAAGCTGAAGAATTTCAGAAATAAATTACTATAGGGCAACTATGTATTTGTTACTTATTTCTTCAATGTGTTTCAGTTGCACAACTCAAGCATGAGAAGAAACATCTCGTTTTCTTCCCACCTATTAAAAAGAAGCATTTCAAATATCAGTGTTTGTACTCACTCAGACTTCACTGGTGCTAAAATGAATGGATTTTTCAGTAGCCATATGAGAGTATTTAACATAAATTGCATTCAAACTAGCGTCTAAGCAGGTATGTGAATTTGTGGGAATCCTTAAAATCAGAGGGTTTTGGGAAAGCTGCAAAAGGCAGGCCTCAAAGACAGCAGAACTGCGATTAGAGCTGAGCAGTAGTCATAACATTTGTCAGCAGAAAAATTATATAAGTAGAAAAGTAAGGACAAATAGAACAATGGTCTGTGTATTAATGCTTGTCTAGAATAACTCCCTAAGGTACAGAAAAGTACATCTAGCAAGATATTAGGAAGTTCTAAGCTTAATAATGGAGCTCTGTGCATTGTATCTTAAGGCTTGCAAACAGGTATTGTATTCGAAATAAGCAAGCATTGTTTTAACCGAAGGTATGTGTGCTTATAGTGATTGGATGGAACTACTGTCAATATGCTTTGCTTTGTGCGACTGATCAAAAAAACTTTTAAAGTTGTAACATTAAGTTCTTGGTCTGCTGGCGGGGATGTGAGCTGCTGGCATCTTCCCATTGTCATAACCATGTAATGAGACTGATGCTGGAAAATAAAACGGCTCAAGGCCCGTTCCTACAGTCCTGTCCCGTTGGTGATTTGTACATAGCCCCCGGCCGGCAATATCAATCAACTTACCTTATGTCATAAGGGTGTTTCCCTAGTAATTTGCATACTGATAAGTGAGAGCAGAGGAGAGTTTCAGCTCAATGTTAATTAAGTCAAAACTGTCACTCCCCTGAGCATTGTACACCTGCAGCCTGTCTGTAGGGCTGCACCAGCACTCCCTGACCTGACAAACCAAAAACAACTAAAACCAACCAAACTGGATGTTTTAATGCTTACTCCACCTACATCAAACTCAACAAACCTTGGCCAGTTGGAAGTACCAAATGGACTGGCTTGCACTGAATTTGCCCTGTTGGGCATAATGCATTAGATAAAATAATTGTGGGTATTTTTTTTGCAAACAGTGGGCCATTGTATCTAATAAGAGAAACTAATAAAATTGGTATGGATATTTGTGCAGTATCATGGCACATAATATTCAGTTATTTTAGTTTGGGAAAAGAGGAAAGAATTTAGTTAAAATTTGTAAAATTTAGGTAACCCTTTGAATGTGTTCAAAGTGGAAAGATACTAAAGTATGACCTT
The DNA here is from genome assembly GCF_017590135.1 of Pyrgilauda ruficollis. NCBI lineage: Eukaryota > Metazoa > Chordata > Aves > Passeriformes > Passeridae > Pyrgilauda > Pyrgilauda ruficollis. The sequence continues at coordinate 20,637,645 of NW_024525489.1, read as the reverse complement.
TTTTTAAATCTAGACTAACAGTAAATCCTATTGCAGAAACACCTGCACTTTTCAACAAAATAATACTCAAATAAAAAGTCAGCTATAATCAAAAAATGACAAATAGAAACTCTCTTAATTTATTAATCTAATTAATTCACTCCCTATATTTATTAAACTAATTGCATTGGTTTCTCAAGGGGAATTACATTCCCTACATTTCTCCTTAACATACATCCTAGGCAGAATCTTCAATAATTTGCTGCCATAATTGAAAAGATATTTTTGGTATATTCATATTCAATAATAAACTGTCATCATAAACAAGGGACTATGATTTTTAAGTCATAAAAACACAGCAGGTGAACAGAAAGGGGATGTGATAACTCTGACAATAAAATTTGCACTGCTGCCCCAAAAGCCCAGAATAAAGGCAGCTCTTGCCAGACTTTACAAGAAAATTTCCTACTGCATCAGGACATCATGAAACACTTTATAAGAAAAGAAAGTAAAATGCCTAATGTAAGCAAGACTTCAACAAAACATTCTGGAAATAAAGGAGGCCTCAAACACAACTGTAATTCAGGAAATAAAACATCAATGTCAACGATACAGTAACAGAACAAATTGAGCACACTCGGTTTGCTCTAAACAGCAAGACATGCACTGTAGTGAAGAGACAGTGAAAGACAGAGAGGAAAATGCATAGCATTTTTTGGTATGGGATTTCTAAAATTATTTGATTCAACTGTCTGTTAAAAAGCAGCTAAGCACGCCACTTATAGTCATCACAGAGTTATGGATATGATTTTATCTGTACTTCCACCATAAATGTGAAGTGATTCATAGTAAATCAGAGGACATAACATAAGATTTCTGGTGAATGTTCAGCCTTGTGTCAATCTGCTACACATGAGTAAATTTCCTATTATTTCAGTTATTCTTTGTTTTAAATGGGCAAGGTTTTAACAGCTTTCATGTACAAGGTGCAAGAATTCAAAGTTGGTTAAAAAATTGAAAATGTTATTGGTATAAACTTGCAACAAATTATACCTGAGGAGACATCAGGGAAAGCTGAAGGTGAAAGATACCTTTTGAAATCTCTAATAGAAGGCATACAGTGAGCTAAACCCTTTGTGACAGAGAGAAAAATAACACCCCCAGCATTGCAAACAATAGGAATATGGCAAGGAGGAAGTTTGGGACCTTCAGTGCAGAAAAAGAAATATCTGTATGATACCTTTCTGGGTGAAGGTCTAGCAATCCCTTATCCCAATCTAGTAATCCCTTAATACTGTAACATTTTTTTTTCTAGCTCTGAACACCAAGGTAGGTTCCCTTCAGCTGTGGAATTGCAGAATGCTCAAACCCCAAATTTCCCATGTGGCTGTAGCTTGATTCCTCCAGAAACAATGACTGATGTCACAGCAAGAGATGAGGATGGATAGTGGAAAAAATGTAAACAGATGGCTGCTAAGCTAAACTAAAATGCAAACAGGATGAAATTAAACAAGGAAGGTAGAGGGTGAAGAGTCCTAACAAGGAATGTATTACAACAGGAGAATGGCAAGGTAGACAGATGATGACATTTTCCTTGACTGCTTCATTTAAAACTGGACAAAGAACTGTGAAAGGTACCAGAAGGGACAGACCTATTCAGCTGTTAGAGTTTCAGAATATCTGTCTGAATTCAGGTGAATCGGGACATGAAAAGGGTTACATTGATTCTCTTTTCAGAGGAATATGTGCTCTGCAGGTAACATTTCATGTATTGAATATTAAAGTATTTTAAAATATATTTGTATCAGCTTGTTCCCCAAATACAGCTTTTCTTACACAATAGGTGGCTAAATAAATAAATACATTTTAAAAATGTAGGTTAAAAACTAATTTTTTTTAATTACTGTCATTCTTTGGACAGCAGTCTCCCGCTAGGCATTCACTTCTAGTGGGACCTCTGATTGAAGCCAACACCTTGTGCACATTTCCTGTATCAGGTGCACAGCTTTCGAAAATAAAGTACCAACAGTTGCACATTGTAATTCGTGAATTACAATCATTTTTCTTACAGGGCTAAAGGCTCTGAATAACATTACAAACACAAGCATCTAAAATATTGGCAGTTGTTAGCAATTACCAGCACGACAGATAATTTGGAATATCCCCAAGCACACTTGTTTTACTGCTTACTCCACATACATAAAACTCAACAGTTTGAAGTTGAAGCTTATACTTAAAGAAGTATAAGAAGTTGAGCTTATAGTTAGAGCATTTCTGATTTATCAAACCTCTATCACAGTTGACTCCCTTCATTGTAGAAATCATTGCAGCCCCAAAATGCCCCCACACAATGCACAAGGGGCCTGGTTTGTCCAGTGCTGATCAGCATCAATAGCAGAAAATCCTTCCAGACAATCCCTCTAACATCTCATTTACCCTGGTGCAAAGGTGTGAGGAATTACACAGGTGGTTTTTTCCCCAATGCTGAAAGGGTGATGGCAAGAACTGAGCAGTCCCCGAGGAGTTCTTCTCTGCTCTTTACCCTCAGCATTAACCATACAAACATAGATGGTTGGAACATCATCTGTGGAAGAAATATGAGATAAACTAGGAGGAACATTAATCTTGCACTGTGCTGGAGGCATCCCTTTCAATTACGCTTCTTTTTCATCTCCTTCCTTGTCATCCCCATCTTCCTCGGTAACAAAAGCTCTTCCAATTTGAAATCCTTCTCTGGTCACAGTGTCTCCGTAGGAAAAAGGAAAGAGAGAAAAGAGCTGCTGCTCTGAGCATTTTTGTACAGGGAGATGGAGGACTGCTTTCCTCTGCTTAACTAATGTTCATATAAAACAGAGAGGAAATACCTGGAAAAATATTGCTATGGTCAGTAACAAAAAACCCCTATCATTTTGCTGATGGATGCTTCCTCCATGAGGTGCCTTCTGGCACTTTTAGGTGTTTGGAGCAACTAGCTGACTGCACTTGCTTCTCTTACTTTTGGTAGTGTTTTGACAAAGCTGAATTTTTCTTTTATGTTGGTTATTTCTCTTTTCTGCCTGTCACTTGGGAACTGTTGGTATTTCACTTTTGCATCAGCTATTTCTTGGTGGTCCAAGGTGGTATCACCAGGGTCCACATGTACTGCTCTTTTCTCTACTTCATCATGCTTTATCAGCATCTTCTTCACCTGTTGGTCACCAATGACTTCCAGTCTCTTTCTGCCAGGAGACTCAGATTATTTCTTCTACCCCTCCCTGGAATAAACAATAAGAGATCCCTTTCCCCAGCCTTACTTCTCATTCCTCCTCTTCCATTCTGCTACCCTCAGAGTCTCTCCTGTCACGCCAGCAGACATTCTGGACAAAGGAAAAGTTTGGACACCTCCTCTGGATGCTATTGCTATTGCTGAGGTGACTGTGAGCCAAAGAAAGGGTCCACACTCATCACTAAGGGTGAAAACCAGCTTTTCTCACAGCAGCAGGAGATTAACAGTAAAGTGCTTTAGACAGGGCTTTCTACACTGTAGTACATGGAATTAACACAAACTACATGGCTGAGCAGTATTTTACTTGCTAGATGCATAATCCCCCCCTTACATTTTTCTTTATGGAGCCTATGAACGAACAGGGTAAAAAATTGCACTGTCAGAAACTTGGAGCTAAAATAGGCAAGCCATTCTGAAAAATGAGTTCATGGGATTTTCTGATGTCATTCTTTAGCTTCTCCTGAATAAAAACATTCTTGTGTGAAAAAGAATAATTTAAATAACTTCACATGCAAAAGCTGTTCATTAAATTAAATTTTCTGGCTTTTCATGTGTGCTACAAATGCTCAGATACAATGCTGAAGCTCAAATGCTTCTGTAATTGGGATGAGAATACATAGAAGAGGCAGGCACATGAAAAGCTAACATTCTGAAAAGGCACAGTCTGAAATGGAGCTATATCAGTCAGTAATTCTGTTTCCACATACACATATAGTGTCTGTGAGGAAAGTGAACTGTTTGCTTCACACACAGAAAGTGAACCTCTTGAAGACTGCACAAAACTTCATTCACATTTATGACCAGAAATCCACCATAAAGGATATTTTCCATCTTTTGAAGTGACCACAGCTTCAGTTAACACCATTTGGATTTGTAAGGAACTCTGAAATGTCAGACAAACAGTCCTGATTTAGTGAAAAATGTTTATTTCTCCACAATAAAAATGTTGGCAAATATTTCCAGTCTTTTCTACAAATACATATTTTCTGGTTTTTTCAACCAAAATTAGTATATTATTTATCTCATAGGTGAGTAAAATGATCAGTACAAAGTGAGTAACTGCCTTGTTAAGGTCAGGCATGAGTCAGCATGCCTGAAAATAGATACCTTTTTCCCCGGCCACGAGACCTTTTTTTCATTATTTACCCTCTCCACATTCTCCTTCTTACAACTCCATGTTTAAAAAGAAAACTGGAAAGGGAGCTGAAAGATATGGAATTCCAAAGGAAAGTAATTTAAAAAAAAAAAAACAATCTTGAAAAGGTTGCCTAAATGTTCTAATGCTTTATTAAGATGTCAGAATATATTGCATCAATTTCCAATCTCCCAAACCTAGATAAAGAACAACAAAATAATTAAGAAAGTAAAAAAAAAAGTGGCTGGCAACAAAACTGCTGAACTGACAGCCTGGTAAGTTATCTTAATCAAGTATTATCATGGCAACAGAATAGACCTCTGATTTCTGACTCATGTCACAAATTGCATTGTGACAGTTCTGTTGAGAACTCCTTTTTCCACTGACAGGCTCTTGTTTTCACATCTGGAAGAAAGGGGTGACCAGAAGTTCAAAATTCAGTGGTCTAAAAGTGCATGACTGAAAATACTTAAAGAGCAGCAGTGAAGAATGTTGGGATTTAAACGCCAGGTTCCTGGAGCCTTGGTGATTCCCCAGCTCTCAGTGCCTCTCCTTAACCTTGCCCACTGCATGCTTCTGCGCTGCTCTTTCAGCTGCTGCACCCTGTTGCTTTGGATTTACACTCGAGGCACAGGCAGATAAAAATTTAAGACTTTGAAAGACAGTGAGAAAAAGAATCCTCCCAAGATCCCATGATCTTACCTAGCAGAATGGTCCATGTGCATTTTGTTGGCACATTAGCAATAGGCATAAAAAGCTATTTCCTACACTTCTTACATTTCCTAATCCATTATCATTCAGCAAGATATTGAGGAATGCAGAGGGAAAAGAGGGAGTTTCCACAAGTTTATACATCATGATTCCTCCTACCTCCAGGCTCTTAATTTATTCATAATATCTGATGCACTTCTGAGTAGTCCCTCTCTCAGTTTGCTGTAGAGACATCCTACAGTCACTACGTTCCTAAGAGCAGGGCAACATTTATGTAGAAAAAAACCCCTTGGAATTAACTCCTGCTTGGAGTTCTAACTTCACTGTAAAGTGAAATACTGCCTCAATACTTAGTTGGATTACAGTGTATTTACTCTACTACATCTCAATTAGCTGTAGTTACATTGACTACTGTTACAGCACTTGTGTACTGGTATGTAATATGTTGTCTGCCTGTAAACAAAGGACAAATTTAGGTAGCTAAATTATTCTTTTGTTTAACCTTTTTTCTTTAAATGGCATACTGTTTAGATATCACTGCCCTTGGTAAACACACAGATTTCAGTGGTACAGAAAAAGATTCATAAATGCACAGTGATATCCAGTGCAACATAACAAAAAGAAAGAACTCACATTATTTTTTTCCCCACAGCCTGTGTGCATGCACCCACATATTTTCTGTGCTCCACTGTGAATAAGCTCCCTCCTGTGTAGTTTCCAAAGAGGAAAATCTCTCCTTATTTGCTGCATGCATTAAACAAGGCAACATTTGTATTTTGTAAACATATGTTTTTTTCTTTTTTATGCATAATGCATTCCATGCAGCAGTGGTGATCTGTGCAAAGGGATATTCTAGCTTGCCTTAAACTTACATTCTCACTTTCCATGTAACATTTAAATAAACAAACAAGAAGATACTGCTCCTTGAAGAAAGTCAGAGAGATCTTCAGAGGGTCTATTTCCTTAGCTTGCCTCTGACTCCACATTGCTTTGCAAATCAGATGCTACATATATTTTGATTATTTTGTACTTTAGTGGATCATGTACAAAGAGTCCACCCTTCACATGACAGTCATCAATTTTTTTTCTGGAGTCTGATGGGAAAAGCAGGTAGAAGGGTGTGTGTGTCTGTGCGTGTGTGCGTGCGCACCAGTGTATACATGTGTGCTGATTGAAAAGTGATGGATTATTTTCATGTGGTAAGAAACACAATGTTTTCTTTAGCACAGCAGGATATTCTGTTTGCAAGGTCTAACAGTGAAATATTATGCATATCTGGAGCTGGCCCACTGCCAAAAACCTAACAGCAGAAATCAGAAGAGATTTTGAATCTGAATCTTAAAAAACCAGTACAGCCCTGCAAAGCAACTAATGAGACATTCAAAACAGAAAAGCACTTGTACTGAAGCATGATTGCTGTCATATATGTCATCATTTACAAAACAGTAAATAATTATTCATCTAAATGTTACCTTGAACTTCAATTTAAAATATAAATATATTTTCAATGACTTCTATGTCTGTGCTGATACAGGTTTATTTATTATGACCTGAAGTAAATTAAGTGACAGATTTCCCAATCTCAAAGAAGCAATCATTTAAAAAGCAGGTACAATTAAAAAAAACCAAACAAACAAACAAACGAAAAAAGACCTGCATAACCTCATAACTCTAAATGCATGAGAACCGCAGCCCACCAAACTAGAAAATACTAGGCCAGAAAAACACCAAAATATTTTCATTCAACTTTTGGGAGAGAGGATGGGGCTGTGCATAACTTTCAACCAAAGGGAAGTGGGCTGGGCTCCAATCAGACACTGCTGGAACTAGTTGGAGTTTTGCCATTCACTTCACTGGTGGACAAGGCAAGCATCGCCCTTTAAAAATCGGGCTTTGAGGCCTTTTTTTAGTGCTAAGGTCCACTTAAATAGGATGGGAGAAATACCAGAGTACAAGCAACACTCTGACTCTTAGATATGTAATTCCTATGGAAAGGCAAAAAGTTCACATGAGGGCGGTGGACTGGGTTCCCACAGCACACACAGTTGTGGCTGTCTGGGATCTTACAGCTTGCATTGTAAACTTGCAAAAATCCATTCAATTCCAGGCCACATAACTTTCAGCATGGGATCTGTAAAAACAACTCTTCTCTTGGTAAGCCTTCTTACAATGGTGTGCACTCATTCCTTGATTAATTTATTGCACTTGACTAATTACTAGATAACACTGGACAGTGTGGGTACAGGAACATATATATATATATGTGCATTTGTATGTGACCAAGTGAAGATGTTATTTACTATTAGCAAGCCCTTCTGGAAAATCTCACTCAAGCTCTCACAGCGCATCTTTATTTCCACTGCATCCCTTTTATCACCAGATCTTCACACTGGGGTTCAGAAAATGCTTACGGTACTGAAGAGTTTATTAAAAACAGGCTAGTGGTTTTATCAACATAGTTAATATTCTAAGAGCAAAAGATTTAGTGTCAGGACACAATCAACGTCTGGACTATTAATATGGAAACTGCAGCATTTTGAAAAAGGAGAACCTAGGAAATCAGGATATGTATTTAATAAACTTTCAAAGTAAATCATATCTGTTTTTATAATCTGATTTTTTAAAAACAAGACAAAGCCTACTAGAAATTTAGAAACCATAATGGTAAGACACAAATATTTTTGAATACTTTGAATATAGAGTTTTTCACATGCCCTGTTGCATTTCTTTTCACATGTTACCTCAGAAATCATTAGAAACTGGTTTGAAGTAACAACTGCTCCTGCCCAAGGGTCCACCAAGTGATGAATTGCCATTTTCTTCTGGCAGCACACATTTCTATTGGGAATTTTCTGCTAAGTTTCCACTAAGGATTTTCATTGTTATATTTTGATACACAGAAGCTGACTGGCACATCTTTTCAAAATCTTTCTTGTCTTTTCCAAACATAACTAGCATATAAAAAGAAACATAATATGTATTATGGGAAAGCAGCACAGTGATATAAAAGACTTCCATACTAAGAGCAGACGGAAAATGGTAGTTATTATTAATTTAGAAAAAACAAAAGAGCTACCCAGCATTTCAGTAATGTGGCAAGTTGTGTGCTATTGAGGGAAAGAGGATTTTATAATTGGATTTTAGAGTAATTTAGGAGACGAGATAAGCTGTAATGGTTGCATATTAGAGGTTAAAACTACAGCAGAAACTCATAACGTAAGGGTTCATTGCACTGAGGAAAACAGAACAAAGGAAACAACACAGGAGCAGCCTGGCGTAGGTAGTAGCAAGGTAAGTATGGGCTACACAAAACTGAGGGGCTTTTATATTAACATGCACTTAAACATATTATCAAGCAGCATTCCTTCCCTTCACAAGTCCCTCCTTAAAAAACAATTATATATATATATATATATAAAATCCTATATATATAATCCTATATGCTTGTGTAACAGGGTATGTAATATTACTACATACATTAGGTAGTATGTATTGCTTCCTAAACTGTGCAGGCAAGAACACCTTGGTTTTAGGAGAGGAATGACAATAAGCATTTACATCTTTCTCACTAATAATGACAAAAGAATATATCATAACACCACCAAGCATGGACACGGCACAAAACTTTTGCACAAGGAATCCCTGAAATTTCAGGACACAATAGCTCTGGAGAGTGGGGGGTACTTTTCCCCGCTAATTCTTCCCTGAGCAAATGGAGACACAGCAGAAGACAGAGACCTCTCCCTGAGGGCCTCATGCTCCCGCAGGTCGTGCAGCTCCCACCAGCTCTGCTGCTGCTTCCCCCACCTTCTCCGAAGGCAGAAACTCTTCTCCCCCTCCATCTGTCAGGTCAAAACTTGAACAGACCCAGTCTCCAGAGCCTCAGTAGCTCCAGCCACTTCTGGAGCACACAAGTCACGCAGGCAGCACTTTGCCAGCAGAGAGGAGGGAGACAAGGAGCAGAGGCCACAAACAAAGGCTGGGCCACCAAAGTCATGCAGAGCAGAGCTGGAGACAAGCACCGAAGTGATCTCTAATAATCCTTTTCTGGGACCACTGCCTGCCTGCACGCACGCTGCCTGCAAGGAACCTGGACACAGCGCCTAGCGAGGCAGACTCCTGACCTAAGCCAGCAGGCCTGGGTGCAGCACAAGTGGAGGGCAGTTGATTTTTAAATATAACTGCTACATCCCTGCAATCTGCAGTATGTTAGCTAGCCAGCCAAGTCCCATTATTTTGTTGGGGATGGGAGAGAATGGGAAAAATATTCTCCAGCATTTTTTCAGGCCGATAGCAGAACGCGCTTTCTGTTTCCCTCACAGACAGATTCAGCTGCAAAATGGAGCAGTTCTGACCAGGTTCTCAGTTGTGACAAGTGAGCACAGGCTCAAGATCAGTTGCTTTATATTAAATGAAGACCCAGCCTTGGATTTTTCAAAACCAGGTGTCTAATTTTTTTGTGGGACTTTGCCAACATTGAGATATTTTATGTTTGCCAGCTGCCAGTCTCAGTTTGGAAAGCATAGCTTCCTCACTTAGTGATGCAACTCCATAGGCATAGCAAATTATGTACACGTTTGGCAAGCAGCTTTGAAAAAAAAAAAAAAGAAAAAAAATGTATTCTATGCCAAGAAATTTGAACACTTGCAAAAATACAGTAGTTTATCAGAAGGAAACAGTTTCCCCTCCTGTTCGCCTTCCAAGGATTTAGCTGGGGAATGTTCACCTGAGCAATCTAAACTCTCAACATTCCAGAGGTAAAAGGGAGGGGGGAAAGAAAGAAAAGAAAGAAAAGAAGAAAAAAAGAAAGAAAGAGAGAAAGAGAGGAAAGAAAGAAAGAAAGAAAGAAAGAAAGAAAGAAAGAAAGAAAGAAAGAAAGAAAGAAAGAAAGAAAGAAAGAAAAGAAAGAAAGAAAGAAAGCACATGCACATTACTCTGCACAGTGATTCCTGCACTCTGGCTTCTCCCAGCAAACAGAGCACCATTGCTCACCAGCAGGGTAAATAACCCAAGCCTTGGGGAAGCAAAATCTGTTCAGAGAGTGCAGGCTCACTATTGCTGTCCTTAGAAGGAAGGATACTTCAAAGTTGGAGGCTTCCTTCGTTACCAGTGCTTGGCTACCCCCTGCTGGGCTCCCACGGCTCAGACCCTTCTGTACCATCCGGCAGCCACAGAAAAGCATCCCAAACACACCAAGGTTCCACACTGGGGTAAGCTCCCTAAGCCAAACCAGGCTGAGAGGCTTTGCTCCTGCTCAGTACCAAAAAATGACACAGCCCGGTCAGCTGAGATTACAGGGATGGCTGGTTACTGCACTGAAACTCTCTGTTTTTCATATTATATGTGGATTTATCATAGAATTCCCCCAAATTCTAAATAAGAACACTTTTGAGGAAGGAATGGTACACTCAATGAGACCCCAACACATGAACATCCAGAAAACTAAATATTTTCCCAGTAAGTATAGAAACCTAAAGCAGAAAATTTCCTTTCTAATTCCTTGTAAGTTGGATGAACACATCTGAAACACTTCCCTCAGCTTGCTTTAAAAGCATTCCTCAAATACAATTCGGAACAGAAATTCCCAGTACAAACCCCTTATTTATGTATTTTGTGGATAAATTTAAAGAGGAAAATGTGCTGCAAGATGTGTTCAAACAACTAATAGATCCTGTAAACCAAAAATATATTGAAAAACAGAAAAATGAAAAGAAAAAGATTAGTTGTTTTAAGCTATAACACAGCTGTATGCAACTAAAGCCAGAAACATGTGAAATTAAATTGGATTTTCGGGCAGGGGGTGGGGTAGTGTGCAATGGGGTTAAGTTTACTAGTAATTCAAATCCTTTTTTCCAAGTTGCAAGACGTTGTTACTGACACTTTTATTTTTCTTTCATTCTGTTTATTTTTGTGAACAAGGCAGAAAAGAAATTGTTATTTGAACCATATTAACAGAGGCTGCATGTGCTGGCTTAGTGCTCTTGCTTAGCTAGTTACTGCTTCTATATAGCAGAAGGGTAAAATAAAAGGCAAATATCCTTTCAAACATTTATTAGTGTCACATAAACAGCAGAATTCTATACAAAAACAGATTAATAATAGGCTGAATTAATAGTCTCTAACCTCTTTGATTTCTAAATGCTGGTAAGACACTGTCCCCCTTGTTCCTTTATCTAAATAAAGCATGTGTAGCAAACAAATATTTCCCTTGTGTTACCACAGGAAAAGGGAAGAAGTTTTCATGAAACAGAGTTGTAAAGGGATCATATTACTGAACTAGAGTCACATCTCTCCTCTAAACTGTTGTCCTTTATGCTGCCTGTCCTCTGCAACAAGAGAATGGCAGCAGCAGAGGTGGGGGGGAAGACAGGATACTGTGCCTGTCTGTTAGTCAGCAGGAGCCATCAGCTAAAGGGGATGGGTTAGAATCCATAGTTCTCAAAATCTAGACAAGTAATCTATTTTTTTTCTTCCTATATTTAGATTCTGGTTTGTTCTCACGACACATAACCTTTTCAAAGGTTCACTCCTGAAAGGACAGAAGTGCAAAAAAATAGTATTTCAAAGCTACAGGCCAACAAGGAATAAGAAGGATCCGATCCTTCAGCTGCCACTATTGACAGAAGGCCTTGGCTTTGCTCAAAATGGCTTTGTCTCTGCTGTGAATCTGTTCACAATTTATTTGAAAGCAGAAGGCACTTATTTAAAAGCAGAGCCAGAACCTATCACTAATCTGACAAGTTTTCCACACAGCTCCAGCCCAAGCTTTCTCTCTGTTGTTTAGCAGTGGCCATACGTTGCTAGAAAATGAACAGGGCATGGGAATCATTCAGCAAGGTGTCTAGAGTGAAAGTGGGTGGAAGGATATGTCTGTTGACCCCAGACTGAGGACCAGTCTGAAGAAAGGGATGGGCATCCCCACTCCATCCCATCCTGCAGTTCTGACTCCTAAAATTTCCTGTGCGCCATAGGATGCCACCACAGCTCACCTCTGAGCTATTCCTGACTCATCCCAACAGAAAGCTAGGAGCAGACTGGGATGAACATCCAGAGATCAAAGTTAAGTAACATTTGCAGTTGTCAGAATTTGTCTTAAGTGTTCCTTAGAACTGCATCCAGCCTTTGGTTTCAGTGTATGCCCTTGTCTTCTTCACATCACCTTGTCTTCACCTCTGAATTCCTCTTCTAGCTCTCCCAAACACCACCTCTCCTGCACTAGCCTGGACAGCTCATACCAGCTGTCTGCCATGACTTTTAATGGCCCAGTCCTGTGTTACCAAGACCCCACATCGGGCTAAATATCATTTTTTAATAGGCTCAAATTTTAGCCATCTTTCCTGGAGCTACACAAGGTCTAACTGATGTCATCTCTAACGTTAGTTACCCTTCTGCTAGTCTGCTAGTAGTGTTTCTCCTCAGTTTCTGTCCTAGCTCGCTTGCAGACATCTTTTTCTGGAAGGTGCTAAAATGTTCTCAGATTTGTCAGGCACTGCCTAGCCACTCCACTCACATTCACAATCCTGCCACCTAGATCCTCTGATGAAATCTCAGCATGACTTTGTATGGCATTCCTGAGTGAAAACCTGTGAGATGCATTTTCTTGCAGCCTTCCTTGTGATAAGTAAAGAATGCTAGGCAACTTGGGAGAAAATGGAGAATTCCAAATATTACTCCTGCATCAGCTATAGATATGAGCAGGGGAAGAATATGAAAGGCATGTGGAATATATCGAAATCAGAAAAGAGAGAGAGGAGCTAACACAAAAACTGTCTACTTTGGATAAATCAGTAGTCTTGATTATTTTAGATCCAAAATATTTCAGTTCAAACACTGTGAATGACCCAAGCTATAGTATCAGCAAAGTTGCATTTGCAGATCACATCTCTAAACATAAAGAATATGCTCCAAGGGAAGCCATTGCTATTCCTCTGCTCCCAACTAACATGTCCCACTGCAAGTTGCAATAGGTATCACCACAGTTCCCAGCAAAATCAATGACTTGATTCATTTCTGGTTTCAACATCTGGCTGGAATTTTACGCATACAAAGTCTGTGATTTGTACAAACAATTACTTTAGAGAAACAAAAATCTTTGCAATTCACCATGTCATTACTAAACCATCTGTCCAGCAAGCCACTATGGGATCATGCAGATAGGACAGAAGGCAGAAGTCCTTTTGTCCAGTATGTTTAGTTCAAAGGTCTTCATCATCAAAAACAAGAGTTTATTCACATTACATTGTAAGTTCACTAGAGACTAAAGGTTTTCTCCCGCCAACTGAATTATATCCATACCTTAACTGTCAAAATTGTAAGCAAAAAAGCCTAGCTACTGAAGCCTTGTCTACCCTACAAAACAAAGCACATCAAGACAGCTCAATACAGGAGTTAGTATTTTATATGCAAAACAGTATGCTGCATGCACAAGTGTAGCTAATAACATTCCTTCATTTTTCAAAAAACTGGAATCAGTGGAGGTATTAAATTGCCATGTTCTTTTTAGCCCAAGAGAAGGAAAATCCCAGAATATGTGTGTTCAAGTCAAATCAAAAGCATTTAGATCCTATCACAAGTTCAGTTTCTTATATGAATGTGAGTAACTCAGTGTACATATGGCACTCTTGCCATAACAAATTAATATTGAAAGCTGAGACATGAGAGACACCTTCCTTAACCAAGTTGTGACTATCCTTGCCTAGAGCACACAGTACCTGGCATTTAAAAGGATCTGCCCCACAAAATGAGCTTTCCTGGATTGTGTCATGTTCCCAGAGAAAATAAAAAGATGAATGGGCAGCAACATAAACATAAGCCTTGCTGAGAAGGCAGCATTTTAGATAACTTGTTCATTCTGGTACTCCTCACTTGGCAAAACACAGGCTTAAAACACATTATGTTAAGATAAGAGTTTGTTCTCAGATACTTTTAGCATAACCAAATAAACACAAAAAGCAGGGTGACCTTAATTAAAAGGTCATTTACATTGTATGTCCTGCCCTTAAAGCAGGATGAGCTGCACCATGTTATTTTTGACAGATATTTGTGTGAGCTGCTCTTCAAAATCTTCAGTATAGATTCAGCAATTTGCTCAGACAATGTTGCACCACGAAGCTGTGTCTGCACTCCATGAAGCACCACATAATGGCTTGGAAAAGATTATAAAGGTCTTAGAGGCTAGTAAAACAGAAAGAGTAGGAAAGGTCAAAGACTGTGTCCTAGTTGGGCAAAATGAAAGAGTATTTGTTATTTAATAATTATGTTAGGAAAGCAAGCAAAGCCCCAGGGGTGAGCTCTGTGCTCCGCTGTCCAAAGCTCTGCCCAGCGACAGCATTCCAGGTAACAAGCACACCCAGCTGAAGAGACATTTATCCAGGGTGATACAGAAGAAACCTCTATTGTCACTCCACAAACTCTTCAACACCCACAGCAAAGTTTATGAGCAATCTGTATAATAAAAGCCTACACCTGCAGTTCAGTGACCAAGCGCTGCGCAGAGCTGAGGCTGCCACACACCACAGCCCTACCAGAGCAGGGGAGCAGCCTGTGCTGCCTGACTTTGTAGCTCAGATAGAAATAAAACTCAGGGCAGCTTGCAATCTAGAGAAGGTGTTTATTCTAACTTCATACACATTTGTAAATTTAAGAGATCCTTTAATATGCCATGTAGTTTTACCTTCTTTTTTCTTCTTCACTGAACAGATTTAGAGGGTATAAAATCTCAAGAATTTTTCCAAGATGTTGGTGATGCCAAGCCAGGAAAAGATCCTTTATTTTTACTGCTATGGTGACACCGTGCTTACCAGAGGAAAATCTTATGTCACATGCAAAAATCAGGAATTCCTCTTTTTTCCCTGATGCCTACTAGCACACTGGCTGGCACGTGAGCAAACCCGCCAAGAGCAATCTGTTGTCCAATGTAATTTTCATCTTCCAAAATGACTTAGTCTGACTTTTCATGCCACTCACAATTTATTTCATGATGTGCACAAAGGTTTCCATGAACAGCACCCCTCTCTAAGGCATTGTAGCTAGTGCTAAGAAGGGCTGCAGCTCACTCATGTACTGAGACCTGGCTGTGGAGCACCATCAACTGGGTGGTGAGATGGCATTTTCAAAGGGCTATCCTTCAGGAGTTAGAGATTCTGTGTTTGCAAGAACACTGCCAAGCAGAGCAGGCAACATTACTAACTGCATAACACGTTTTTTATACCCATGTGCACAGCATGAAAATACTTTATTTTCTTTTTTTCCTCCTTTTTTACACTTAGACTCCTGCAACCAGCTATTCTATTGACATAGTAACAGGGGAGTACACTTTAACACTCTTTTTTCATAAAGCAGATGTCTTTTCTTGTGAGAATTGGCATATTTTTACCCTTAGAATGATCTCTGCTTTTATATGCCTAATTAAATTTTAGCGGTCCCTTGCTTAAATAAAGATTTATTAGCTCTTAAAATAGTAGCATAATTCTTCCACCTACACACTATCCTTTAATGCATTTACAAGCAGACTGGGTTATTCACCAAAAAAAAAAAAAAAAAAAAAAAAAAAAAACTGGATGACTTAATGTTGTTATGTTATTGGTGTCAATTACTAAACTTCACAATAGAGCTTTCTGAAGATACTACTCTTTAACCCTGGAGCTGTAAAAACACTTGGAAGAAAGAGAAGCTGTCAGTCTTAGAGATCAAGTACCCAAAAAATTTCAAATAACCAAGGCAATCAGCAAATTTCAGCCCCATGTTCCGACTCTGCCATAGCCGTGATATGAGCTGACAAAATTGTCAGTTGAAGGAATCCAGGGAATTGTTTTAAGGAGCTAAAATTTGCATTGTCAGAAGCACCTGCTTATATATTATTTCTCATTTCTCTTTGTGAATGAGAAGGACAAAAGCCGTATATAACACTTTTGCACACATAAATGTATATATACTGACAGAAAGACAAATAGTAACACAGTAAAGTGCTGTGTTTGCCAAACTATTGGAAATAATTTCTTTATAGTTCTGGGGTTTGGTTTTTTTAAAAATCTCATTTATTCTCCAGGATTAGAAGATTAGTAGTTTGTTGGTCTTTCATTAGTTTTACTTTATTACAGTCCTGCTTGCTAAAATATTTACATCACAGGGAATATTCTTTTCACTGAGCTGTAAAAGCTCACCTCTCTACCCTGCACACTGACATCTTTGCACCTTGTAAACACCACTACTACAAGCAATTGTGTTCCATGTGTTTGTCAGATTGCATAAGGAATGTTGAATTTCATCTTCCTGCTATAATTTTAATATTGTTCAGCAAAAACTAAAGCTTTTGGCAATTTCAGATATATTTTATGTGCAAGAGATGACTCACTCATTTAATTTCACTCTTTTACGCCAGATTCTCTTTCAAAAGTCACAAAAAGCAGGTCACTCAAAAACTTGCAATATATGAATGTCATCCAGCTGGCCTCACAAATAAATCAGCATACAAAATCCCCTCTTACTGAAATTTGTCACAGTAAACATCAGAAGCTGTAAATTGAAAGTAATAGGAAACTGCTTTGTTGTGCAATTGACGTGCGTGTGTGCCCAAACACACACATGCACAAGCACCCCATGTACAGCTTTGTACTTTTCCATATATGTGCTGTATGTTCAAAGAGCAACTTGCTACAGCCAAGATGCCAGCAAAATCTGGAACAGACAGGAGTGAAAAAGCCTGGAAAACTTCAGTTTAATAGTAACAGTGTTGTAATATCAGTACGTATTGTTCCTTTACCTTGCAATCTTAGTTACAGCCACCAGCTGCTGACAGTACCTCTGTTTTTCATGAATGTATGTCAAGGTCTGTATAATTTGTTACATGCATAAATAGGATGCTAATGAATATACACAAGCCAAATCTTGTGAAAACCCCTGTGACCAACAGTGACATTGGAAAGAAGGCACCGTGGTCAAGGCTGGGCAGGAGGGGCACGTGCCCTCTTCATCCACGGCTGCTCTTCAGGCAGCCTTTGGATGATGCTTGGATAAAGAAAACTCTGCCTGATGAAGAAGAGAGCCACACACACATTTAAGACTAAGATTTATCATTGGGAGCCAAGCTGGCCACATCTACCTGGATTTGATACCCTTTCTGGACTCCCTCTGGCACTAACCCTAGGAGGACTACTCCAGGGGCAGGAAAATCCAGTAAAGATCATTATTGACAATCCTGAACAAGTTACTGTTTGGTTTGTTTGGAGAATGCAAAATTCCCAGCTGAGCAAGTATGTTACTGATCTGAAGATATTTAGGTATTTGAAGTGTTAAGACCTTCAGAGCAACTTACTCAAAAAAAACAACAAATGAAGCAACTCTTGGATCATCAGTCCTGTAAGGAGGAATAAGAGGTCTCTAATTCTATCTCAGTTTTCCTTCTCTGTTTTTGAGGTACAGATAACGGTATCTATTCAAGATGCACAAGTATGTAGTACATATATAAGCTCTTTTCTTATCTACAAACCCACAATTGAATGCTTATACAAAAGAATTCTCTGAAATACTTGTTTCTGCAAAGAATTATTCTCCCATATGATTATGGCTGCCAGGTAGGACAATACCGCATTTCCAAGAATGGACAAAAATGTAATGGTATCTGCCTAACAGTTTCATCCCTTAATATCACTGCATATATTTAATTGGTGATGACTTGGTATTTCAGATGCTAAGAACATAGAAACAACAACAGTATTGAAGCAAACAGCAAATATTTACATCATTTGTCTCTACAAAACACCACTCTAATGGAAGACCTCTGCTGCTTGATGACCAGGCTGGGATGCTCAAAGGGGTCACCCAGTTCCTAAAAAATTCCATAGGAATTTATCACAGAAGCCTTTTTAATTGCTGTTTTTAAATACGTCACTTCAGTAAGGGGAAGGCCATGATTTCTAAAGGTACCTCCCAGATTTTCCTTGCTTCCATGCCTTTAGCACCATGATCCCCCAGCATTCATAACTGCTGCACACCTTGTCACATGTCACTGGTGGCATCTGCACATATTCCACTTCAGCTTGGTAGAGATAACCACCACTGCTTACAGTGGCATGGAAGCTTTAGAGCATTACAGGCTGGAGAAGGGAAAAACAAAACAAAGCCCAGCACCACAAGCACGCACCAAACATCCTCTAAAAGGTCAATGAAATGTAAAGCAAAGGAGCCACAGGTGCAGCTGGCCCAGCTGGGTATCTCCAGGAAGCGTGAAGTCCTTCCTCCAGCTAATCTGAACAGATAGTAAGTTACAAGTAGAAAAAGATCATGCCATGTTGACATTAAACATCATCTTAGCAGATGGAAGGAGAAAAGGCAGTTCGTGAAACTCACGTAGCATTGGGGAGAAGGACTGGCAGGGGGCATAAGGGAAAAAAAGAAAGAGGAATAAATGGAGAGGACTGGAAGACACAAGTCATAATGGTTCTTAAGCATTACAGTCAATGTTGCTCCAAATTTATGAAACTATAGTACTAAGCACACAAACATAACAGAAAGATATGGTACATACACATAGTCCACATTTCAGCTCAGTGGGGAAAATCAAAAATTTTTCCCGTTGTCCTCCAACAGTCATTCTTGAGAATGAGAGGACACCTGAGCAGTTTCACCAATCAACCATAATTAAAAATCAACTTCTGCTTCTGCTGAAATAAGTGAGGTCACGGAGGACACATTTAAAGTGGTAAGAAAGATGGACTGAAGGATATAGCCCTTTTCCATCCACCCATAAAAGCCCCCTGCATGTACTCATTTCTGTCTTTTTTGTGAATCTAACAACAGAAATAATGATTGTGTTATTCAGATTCTGTCTAGAGGAATTAAATCCCCAAACTTTTATATCATGCCATTTAAAACACTCCTTTATTTGTGTGCAGTTTCTTGTGCAATGCACCACAGAATTATTCTAAAACCAATCCTCCAAATGCAGTAAAAGCCTCATGCAGCATCCTCAGAACTCTCCCATTGGCTTACAAAATTACATTAAATGACTTTTTGAAGGAGTGAAGAAGAAGGAGCTGCTGCTGGGACATTTAGTCTATCAAAACACAAATAATTAATAGTTGAAAATACGTTTTGTTTAATAATTGCTGTTCTTCATTAGTGTGAACCAAGGACACAGACTATCTGAGACAATAGCATCTGCACCCCATATTTCATTATCACCAAACTTCACATTTCACACAAAAGCATAGCTAGCAAAGCCTTACAGCTTTAATTAGTTTCTGCCATAGCTGTGAAGGTCAGCCAATTATTGTGTGTGAAATTTCAATATGAAGCGGCTGAATTGAAGACAGCGTTGCAACATTGTGAAACTCTGCAATGTTGTAAATCCAGCATGATAGAAGCTTTTTTTTCAAAGAAAAACACCCACAAAATAACATAAATTAATCATCAGGTATGCACAGCTTCAAGGCTTATTGGCTAATTTAACATGTGTTGAGGGTGAAAGGTAATTTTTGAGAGCATATTATGCTTTGCTAGGTTTCTTCTTATCAGTGTCACCAACCATGACAAAACACTTAGTTGGGTCCTCATTTCTATGAGGAAAACACAGGGGTTTTGTGGGATTCAGTGTCCTACTGTCAAAAGAAAACAATAGCACTGAGCAGATGAACTTCAGCCATCTAGAATGAGGGTCATGAGATGCACAGCATCTGAAAAAAGGCCTGAAAAAACAGGCCTTTCAAAAGTTGTCTCATTTAGGCTCCAGCCTCATGGTTGGCTTTGGAAAATCTTGAGCCAAGTGTACACCATGTGTGTTGGTGTGTAAAAACATATATACGAATTTGGATTCAAATTGTACATAAATAATCTATGCCCCAGCTGGCACTGAAGAAGTAGTAAAGGATGCAAAAGGATGCACATACCTCTGACCCAAGATACAGCCTCTTTGCACATGCTATTCTTGCCAAACACAAGTAATTTATGCAGTGTGTTCTGCTCTGGGATTACAGATGGGCAGAAGGTGTAGCCCAAAACATGAATGCATTCAAGGCCAGCCTTACTCTCAAATCTGGACAGTAGTTGTTCATTAAAAAGAAATACCTTTTGCCTGTTTCTTGTTTTTTTAATAGATGAAAACTCTGAGTAAATTTTATCATTTTACATAGTGAAGAGTGAGACCTTCAAAGATCCACTTGAAGCTATTTTTTTTTTTATTTGGGTACCACCAGATGACACATTGAAGTCAAATAATAATAATACAATGGTTCTGTACCTCTAGCTCCAGTGAGCTAACAAGACCTGTGCTTGATTATAAATTTACAAGTGAGATTACTAGGTTTCAATGGGAGAAAAAAAGGAGGGCATGAAGCTTAGGGATTGGATTTATTTTGTGTGTTGTTCCTATGTTTAAGCCCTTTTTTGCTAACAAAATTATCCTGACAGAAAATATATGCAAACCCATTTTTAATCTTGCCTAGAACAGTATATGCAGATCTAGTAAGTACCACAGTTTTATTCATGTGGAAGCACCTGCATGCTCATATGTACATATGCACATCACAACCAATTCCCCCTTCCTGTGCCCCGTTTTTTTCCTGACGTTGGGATGACCAGGTAAGTGGTTGTGCAGAGCCTCTGCAGACAAAGCAAAGCCAGCAAGGCAGTTTTACTGCTCAGGTTCTCTCCTGACTTCCTCCTTTCCTGGCACAAAATACATTTGCAGCTATAATGTGACTCACAGCAGTTATTGCCAGAGTTTTCTGTTCCTTCTTGTTTAAAAAAAAAAAATTAAAATGCATAACTAGCATTAGATGCTCAAGCATCAGTGCATATATTCCTGGAGTTATCAAAATACCTAATTTTTGGTTGCCAGAGAACTGTATCCTGGGCTGCATGAAAAACAGCCTGGGCAGAAGGTCGAGGAAGGTAATTCTGTTCTTGTGACACCCCACCTGGAGTCCAGATCTGGAGACTCCAGCATAGAAAGGATGTGGACCTGCTGGAGGGAGTCAAGAGAAAAGTCATGAAGGTGATCAGAAGGATAAAACACCTGTGCTGTGAAGACAGCTGAGAGAGCTGGGGTTGTTCTACCTGGAGAAGAGAAGGCTGCAAGGAAGCCTCACTGTGGCTTTCCAGTACCTAAATGAGGTCCAAGAGTGCTGGTGAAGAACTTTTGACAAGGGCATGGAGTGACAGGACAAGGAGAAATTGTTTTAAACAGAAAGAGTAGTGTTCAATTAGATATTTGGAAGAAATTCTTTCCTGTGATGTTGGTGAGAACTGTCACTGATTGCCCAGAAAATTTGTGGTTCCCCCAAGCCTGGAAGTGTTCAAAACTAGGACAGATTGGACTTTGAGAAACCTTGTCTAGTGGAAGGTGTCCCTGCTCATGGCAGGGGAGTCAGAACTAGAGGATTCCTAAAGTCCCTTCCAACCCATACCATGCTATGATTGTGTAATTATAGATTATTTAGAATTAAAATCATCACCATGATAAACGTACATTTTTCCTGGCTCTTAAATAATCCCTTAACTAAACCCAGCTGAAAGAGAGATTGTAAAGTAACTGACAATTTGTTTCCTGCTGCACCTTTTTCAACATCATCAAATAAATCCATGCATGGAGAGAAAAGTTAAAAAAAAAAAAAAAAAAAAAAAAAAAAAAAAGTCGTTTAGTTTACATTGACAGAGCAGGACTGATGCCTTCTAACCAACAAAAGCTGAGCTGGATAGAACAGGTATCAAGGGTAAATTAAAAAAATAAAAATAAACATAATGGAGATCCAGGTCAGTTCTACAAGAAAAAAAAAAAAAAAAAGAGTGAGCACAGTCTTACAGTTAAGACCCAGATGTTCAGCATGGTATCTTGAAATGCTCTGCTCCAACTCCAGAATCTCAGCAGTGCTTAAAGGTGGTCTGGGAGTCTGAATTCCACTTCAGCTGAGGCCTAGAGCTCTCTGACACAGGGTATATCATAATATTTAAGCTGACACACTCCCCAGGGCTTTCTGCAGGTGCATCAGTGTCTCTGTGTCAGCACTGCTAAACAAAAGCCTAAAATTAGCTGTGAATAGGTAGCTTCATGTTCCTTGGTTTCCCTTCTTATCTAATTAGGAGCACATTACCTTCTTTCTGTGCAGATACCTTGTAACCCATACCAGGAAAGTATTTTCTTTTACTTTCCTTAGATAACAGTAGCTAGCAGCATAAAACCCAGTCTTGAATTTCTGTTTTTTTACTTCTAAACACCAAAGGAGTTAGTTGTGCCAGAAGTAAAATCATATGTTAGCCCCAGACATCTACCATCCACCCCAATATTCACAGAAACATTCACTGAACCCTAAAATAGCAAAAAATAGAAAAGGGAGGTGAAATAATTAACAGTAACCCCAAAGATGCTAAAGAAAATGTGTATGTATATATTTTTGTATGTACATAAGTTAACTCTATCTTTGCATAAGATACATTATTTCTCTTAAAATAAATCAGTTAAAGAAAATAATCTAAATATATTGTCATTGCTGAGCAACCCAATGCAGAATAGAACAGGATCACCCGAGTAAAAATCAACTCCAGAACAGAAGTGAAAAAAGATAAAACCAGCCAGACCATGCACAACCAACATTCACAGAGAAGAAAACCAAATTATTATTAGTGAAACAGACTGAAACCTGTTTTAGGCAGTTCACCCAAGGGAGCAGCAAAGCTCAGTAGCTTAGCTGAGGGTGTCTTTTACTAAAGGTCAGACAAAACTGCAAGAAAAACCTTGGGGATATCTTAAAGTTGTTCCCTAAGACAGGGGTTGCCTAACAGAGGTGGAGAGTTGAGCAGGTTTCACTATGTTTATTAAACACACACTAAAATATTGAATGGGATAACAGTTGCTGACCTAAATCAAACGTGCTCTAAGTGTGATACAAATCGTCGTTAGACAACGTAAACAAACACTCGACACACACAAAGACGCACAAAGCCTTTCTTGCATTCCCAGAAACTGGACCCATCCCCAGAGACACGCCACTGGCACCAGGAGCCCACAGCCCCCCGAGCCCTGCTTGGTTAAGGACACTGGGGACAGGCAGGCTCTGTGTCAGAGAAGCTCTTCCTGCTCTGAGTCCCCCATGCTCACTCACCCCACCCTGGCTCTGCTCCAGCAGCAACACTTCCCTGCAACAGGGTCTCCACTCAGCCCAAACCACCAGGGACAAGATCTCTTCCAGTCAGCCTTGCCAGCAGCAGCTGCTCCCAACCAAAGAGTCTCTCTCTGGAGAAAATGCTCTCTCAGTGCCAGCCATGCTACAAGAACAGTGGCTCCTAACATCAGCAGTCTCCTTTCAAGAAGAAATGCAGGAAAAATCCTCACAGCCAGTCTCTTTCCAATGGGAGCAGTTCACATGTTGATCCAATGAATAATTTCAAGCTGGAAGATAAAATATTTAAAGCGAAAAAAAGGCACAAGATCTTCAGATGTTCGCAGTTTTCAAGCCAGCCTTCAAAGCTCACAAGCTCACTACCATTTGCCAAGCAGGATCAACACAAAGAGTATGTTTAAAAGAAACATGAACAATTGCACCACCAAATCAACAGGGACTTCAAAATTCAGCAAGAATAGGAGCGAGTGGAGCTGCTGAAATGCCAAGGTCAGTAACTGCAGGCAGAAGTCCACCATGATCTAATGTATGATTCAACTGATGGCCATATTATACAAGGAAAAACCACAGGAACTGTCATGCTGGACAGAGCCTTCCATCAGGGAACCAATACAAAAATCTACAGTGCTTAAGCAAAGGAAACCCTCTGGTGAACAGGTAGAGGGTAGCACTGTCCTTACTGTCCTAAGTTTCTTCCTTACCCTATTACTCAGAGCACAGTTTATGTTCCAAAACCTGAAGGTCTGTTTGCCCTCAGGGTTTTTTCATCTCCATCTAATATGAGCATGCACAGAGATGTCTACCTGACCTAAAATGAGAACTGTAAAATATGACCAATTTCCACAAAGTTACTTATCCATTGCCTACAAAGTGATTCTCTTAATCCATTTCAACTGACTTTCCTTTAATTTTCTGAAATAACTTGTGATTCTTGTTTTTGTGGAACAGTTAACAGGAATGCTTAACTCATCTTTTTTATACCATTCTACAAATCCAAGCAGAGTTGCACTCTTTTTGTGAAGAGGATATAGGCAATCCAAAGTTCCTCACTCCTGCTGCAGGCTAAAGGCATGTATGCAGGCAATTGCTTTTGGATCAGCTGATGTTCAATAACTTTTTAACACTCACACCACTGAGCTTCTTACATTTAGAAAAGCCCATTACAAAACTTTCAGTAATGATTCTTGATGATCAAAAATTTTTTCAGAAATCCGGAAGAGTTCTCAACCAGATCTTTTCTAGCCATGTTAAATGTGCAGAAAATATGACAACTAGAGCCTGTACTACTTTTTGTCTTCTGATATAATAGATTCCTTTAGCACTTTCTTTGCAGAGGTTCAGCCTCTCTAGTTTAAGACCCTTACCAACTCTTATGCATATCTTTTCAGATGGTTAATCATCATGACATCATCTGGTAGTAACATTTCTTTTATTCAGTCTATTATTTCTTTATTCAATCAATCAATGGCTCACCTTTACTGGCTGAAAACTGGTATTTGCTCGATATTTGAAGTGAAAATAAAAGCAGAAAAATCATTTGACTTCTCTGCAATGTCCTTAACATAACTGTATGGCAGATTTTCTCCTTCACAGATACACAGAGGCTTTGAATTCATTGCTGTTTGTGCTTATCTGACTAGATTTCCCACCATTTCTTTCCTGTAGTGTAGTCTGGTTTCTGTAAGACCAGTTCAGTTTTCAGAAGGACGGTTGTCTGCTGCAAGTCACTTCTTCAGCTTATATTTTTTAATAGGCATACAAGATTTCATACAGCGTGCTTTGAAACAGCACAAGTTTGAATAAAGCTTTTCAAACTGTTCCTCCTGAGATGTCACTTAGAGCAGCTTTCTCAGTGTTGAAAATATCATCGTGCCGTGCTGGCCTCTTCCACCCTTCACCTCCTGCTCACCCCCCCATAAGCCCACACCTAGAGGCAAAGCTCCACGGTGCAGTCTGGGCAAGAAAGGTGTACATGTATGGCTGGAGCTCCTCATGTTACATCATTCCCACTGAAGGAAAAAAAAAAAAGAAGAAAAAAGAAGAAAAGAAAATTCAGTTTCTGATCCCTGTTTTTGTGAAGATACAATCAGAAATATGATCCAAGAGCGCTGACTGAATGCTGTCTGCTCATGCCTTGAAATGTCTGGCAGCATGAGTTGTCACATGATTTTTACTCATTTTTACAGTCTTTCTCCTTTGATCTAGTAACAATAGACAATGGGATGCATCAAGTATATTTCAAGCCCATTCCAGGCCCTCAATCATAATACAACAAGGATTGTTGTATTCTTAATTCTTTTTAACAACTTACAACTTTTTCTATGGTATACTGTCAACACCCTGTCTGTCTGCTTAATCTGGACCTTTTTTGGATGACTGGACCAGAAACATGGGAAGCTATTTTTCCTACCCTGCTTCCAGTCTCTAGCAGTGCCACTTTATTTTATCTGGGCCACATTCCTATAGCTAGACTTCAGCCTAAAATCCCTGGGCAAATATGCTGTGCATGCTTCAGCATTTTGCTCAACATCCCTGCCCTGTAAAGCAGTGCACCAATGTCTCAGTGGCAATTTTACACAAGTCCACAAGGAAAGCCGTGTCTGAGAAGAGAATAGCCCTAATGGAATGACCTTTACTGGGACTTGACACCTGCTACCTTGTAAGCTTCTTATACACACAGCTTAATCCACCTGGAGGCTTTTTTGCTTGATGGAAGGTGATAAAAAAGCTGTTAGATTGTAAGCTGTGTCTTAGATTCAAAGCATGCAGGCTCCTTGATATCCTGAAGCTTAGGGCACACAGAGGGGAAAAATATTTCTTAGCTAAGGTGAAATTCTCAAGTTGCTTATTAGGAATGAACCCTGGTCTAAGAAACACTTTATTGGTATGAAAGTAAAGAAAAGGCTCCCTGATAGTAAGAAGGGGGCCAGTTCCACAGTACTAGACAAGATAATGTAATAGTGATCATAAAGCCTCCCTCAGCAGACAAAAAGAAAAAAGTAGCCCAAATCTAGAAATTTACAATCCACAGAGGATCTAGCAGACTGTATTCTGGACACCTTAAAGGTGAATGCTCTAAAACATGCATCAATCTACAGAGATGAAAACCTGTCCCTCTCTGATTATAAGTAATTCCCTCTTTTTTTGAGACAACCAAGGTCTAAACCAAAAAGTTCTATCTAGGTGATTTTAGCATGATAGAAAAGGGGGAAAAACAGAGTTAAAGGCAGGCCCCACTGCAACACTGTCCTGGCACAGCTGCTGGGAGAAGCCAGTACACAAAGACTCAGAATTAAAAGAGAAGAGGAATTATTTGGCAGATAGCTTTTAGAACTTAAAGAGTAAAAAGAAAAAGAAAACAGGAAACAAACAAAACATCCAAACAATCCCTCCAAAGAACTGACCTCCTAAACAGATGGTCTTCCTAAACAGAAATGATCTATCACTAACTGCTCAAGCTGTAGAGGCAGCACTAGTGAGAACTGCAGAATGAAAATGCAGCGGTGGCTGGGAGCTGAACTCATGTTCTTCAGGTCACTACTTCTCAGTCTCTTCTCCCACTGTGCCAAACACCATATCCCTCAGGGAAGCAAATCCTTGGAGCTCACCTTCCCTCCTGCCTGAGCCAAGGTGCATCAAAGCCACCAGCTCTGGCCTTATACAACCTGGAAAAGGAAATTGTGCAAACCCGTTATTACACACCATGAGAGAAAGCTCAAATAAGCTCTCTTCAGCTGAAAGCTTTTCCTAGCAGAAGTTCCAATTTCATGCTCCCCTGAGCACTGTTTCCAGGATTTTTATTTTCTCTGCAGGCTAATGTTGACAATCTTCCATCACCCTGGAATCTTCAAACACTTTGTCCTTCTGCTGCTGGCCCAAGTGACTAACTTATTGTTTTAAAGGGTTGTACACAAAAAGTTCTGTATGGAAAAATTTATAAGGAGATCACTGTTTAATAAATACTGTGAAATAGAAGGAAGCTCTTTTTTAAAATTTTTTTTATTTCTTTTAAGGTGGCTGACACATCTATTGATGGCTTTAGTCACTTAGATCCAAGGTTGCTTGCCTGTGAGATCACGGTTTGCTACATCCTACATGTGTCATAAACGCCAGGCTCTAAATGTAGCAGTAGCTAACCTTTATCTGATGGGTTTTATAGGGTTTTATATAGGCTATTTATATGAAGTGAGAAGAACATTGATCCTCCTGTTCAAGTTTCCTGAGATTATTCAGTATTAGCATTGCTGAGATTAGTCACACCATGGCTGCTGTTCATGTAGATTGTTTGATACAGAATATTTCCCACTACACACAAAGCAGCTCTGTAGGAAAAACCAATTCAATCAATTTGAGCAGCCCTTCTTGTGCTACGTTGGTATATTATGTACTGGACAGATAAAGTTGTGATTCTATCTAATATATTCTTTGGCTGGTTTGACTGATGTACTGAATGAATGGAGATACCTAATGCTATCCAGTCCTGCTGCTGAAAGATAATGGCATCATTATTTGAAAACAGACCAAAAAAGGGAATGGGGGTGTTTAACCTCTGCTTCCCACATCTGTAGTAAAGATGGACAGCACAGTATGGGAAGGAAGAAAATCAGGCAGAGGAAACTTCTGACAGCAAGCTAAAGAAAAGTGG
This sequence comes from Pyrgilauda ruficollis, assembly GCF_017590135.1. NCBI lineage: Eukaryota > Metazoa > Chordata > Aves > Passeriformes > Passeridae > Pyrgilauda > Pyrgilauda ruficollis. Next base: position 20,609,797 of record NW_024525489.1, on the reverse strand, counting down.
AAACAGAGGATAATGAAAAGCTGATGCAATGCCAGCAGCTGCAGAAATTGAGGTGTGCCAGCCTCATGCTCAAGAGGTACTCTGCAAAACACTTTTAGATAAGAAAACTATCTGAGCCCCAGGGTTTTTTATTCCTTTCCCAATTTTTATAATTATTGGTTGGGGTGGTAGAAGCACCTATATCCCTGAGAAGGCCACCTCCAATGGTTCCTGTAGCTATTTTAGCTGTTTGCACCAACTGGTGCAGATGAGCACATTCAGCTTCTGTAGTGGCCACTCTCTAATGACAGTGCTCCGCAACTCTAGGCCTGTCAGATTTTAAAAGCAAAAAAGAAAAGAATGTTAGGAATTTTAAAAAAAAAAATCAAGTTGATCTTCTGTTCTAAATCTATAAACAAGTAGTTATTGTTTCCAGGGTTTAGGCTGACTTTCTAACACTGGAGATGCATAGAACATTTAAAAGCACATCAGCTTTTACATAAAACACCTTGGAGCCAAGAAGGTGGGCAAGAAATTCTCTTTTATGTTGTATTGTAAGAGAAATACAAAAAGTAGCTCAGAAGAATTATCATAGAAAAGGGACAGACACAGCAAATAATGGAAGTGCAGCGTCATCAAAAGGCTAAGGTGTAGTCTGTCGTAAATGGAAAAGTCTGAGAAATGGAAGAAAATGTCATAAGATCAGAGAATAATGGTGTCATCAGATGTCATGTTTTGTTAAATCTTGTATACAAACTCCTTTGATTTCTTCAGTCTCTTAGTAGCTTTGTGTTTGTTGTTCCTGGTGGGTTACAACAGCGTGAGATTTACTGGTGACATACCTCAGTCTGGAAGCAGCACCATTTATAACACTTCAACTACAACTTGCATTGCAGTTTTACCCAATCTATTATTATCAACATACATCTGGACAGCTTTTCTACTAATGTGCTGTAATCACTCTTTGGGTCTAGTGCTGAAGCTAGTTTAAAAATTAAAAATGTAGTTTCCTTTACCAAAGCACTCACATTCAGTGAAAGCAAACAAGAGTCCATCTAAGGAATGCACATGTATGGAAAGAACCAATACATTGTGTTTGTAGAATCTTTCATTGCAGTATGGTCATGTAGACTTCAGATTAAACAGATACTTCTGCAATTGGGACTGCAGATAGGCAGAAAAGGTGGGTAAGTTTTTTCTCAGCTTATGTAGTCAATTTTTAATGAACCTCCCCAAGGTCTTTTACATAGATATTTCTCTCAGTGTTAAATACAAATTTTTAATTGACTTTTTAAAAAAATTAATTAGAATTAATCTTCCCATGTGATTCTATTTATTTTTACACTTTGTCTCTATGCTAATTTTGGTGTGTTTAATTAGATTTAACTATGTCCCACACTGCTCACCTTCAGAAGTACTTCAACTATTACATCATCTCAGATGTTTTTCCTATATAAAAGTTCTACATGTAGAAAACTTCAAGTAAAAATTAGTTTTATTCCTTAATCACACTATGACATGATGATATTTATCAAGTTCTATAAATGAGCCACCATTGTTACACTAAATTTAATAGGATTTTGGCTTTTTTGTTGTTGTTCTTTGGGGGGGGGAGGCGGTTTGTTTGGTGTTTTGTTGTTTATTGTTTCTGTTTCTCCACCCTGTACAAGAACCTAACCTTTAGCAAGACAGCAACTAGAAGCCAGACTGTCCACTGCGACTAGGAGCTGTCATCAGCTACTGCCTGCAAGGATGCTCCAGATGACCTCCAGGGTCATTTACAATAAATGAAGGTATCTGGTATCTATATTTAACATATACCCACTTTCAAGGAAACATAACAGGAGGATGTAAGCTGAACGTTGCCCTCATTCAGTTTCACAGGTTATAAGAGTTTTTTACCTTGAGTAATACCAGGGAAATTTTTCTGATTTGTATTAATAATTTGATGTATCACTGTAAAACACCATCAACAGACTCTGCATCTGCCTGATACTGATGTTAAGGAGGATGAGGAACATGGTCTAAAAGACTGATGCTTGATCTGAACTGAACTGTCCACTGCCGAGGGAGATCTCTACTGCAGACCCCTACCCACAACAGGCTTGAATTCAAATTCAGTCCCCAGCAGGTTTTCAACAGCAAACCCTGGACAATTTTCTAAGCAATTTGTTCTTTATTAACAAAACTTAAAATCCAGACTAAGATGAATTTAATATGTAAGAAATTCTTTCTTGCCTAGGTACCTCCAATTTTAAAGAGCTTGTAAAGCCCAGAGACAGTTCCTGGGTCAACTAAAAGGGTTCTGCTCATCCATAGCTACACAACAACACATTGAGCGTTTTTTCATCTTTTTATAGCAGATTCAGAGATTCCTCATTTTTACTTTGTGAGGAACAGGCCACTGTTTATCTGTGTAACAGCACTGACATCTTGAAGACTACAGGGTTTTTTCCCAGCCATGGTATAGGAGCTCTTTAGCTAAATTTCTTTGTGGCATGCATGCCACATATTTTCCATCCATGTCTTTGATTTGCTTCATCCATTGTCTGGGAGAAGGTTAATGACTAGGAAGCATAAATAGGATAAATAAGATAATGCTAAGATGAACAGCCTGACATAGGCCTTATGAAAAGCTATGAAAACATTTATTTTGGATGAGATATATATAAAACTAAGAAATATTAGAATTAATGCTAATTAACACTAATTACGGCATTAGTTTATGATGGGGGGGGAAAAAAAGACAGGCTTTACCAACCAAACAATTAATAATAAAATTACTTTTTTTGTTAAAGGCAATAATATTGGCTGACACACTTCTGTAACATGTCTGAGTTACCCAAAAGAAGGTTAGGAATCTCATTGCAGCACATGATGAAGAGCAATCCACTTTTGAATATGAACAAAAGACATCCATGTGTTGATCTCTAAATCAGGAGGAAATATGTGCAAGATTATTAAATAGTTGATAGCCACAAAGATAATAATTAAAAAATAGAACACTTTAAGCAAGAAAAAGATGGTATATTTTTAACAATTTGAAATCTTGTAGAAAGAAGCCTTCTTAGTATAAGCATCTGGTATGCTCAGATAATAAACATTAGCAGCTTAATGCAAAATTTAAAGATAAGGTGCTTTGGTTTGTATTACAAAAGTAATAAACATAAAGGTCTTTTCAGGCCTTAAAATGAATCTATTAGCATGGTTCCAATGGGACTCCTCAGCATAATCTCAAATGCAGTTTCTTTGATAAGTCTCCTTTCTCTCAAGCACCCTCAGAATTGTTAACCCCAATGTGGTGGGGTCTGTCTCTTGCTATTTCTACTTGCAATGTCAGTTTCCACAAGGATCATCCAATAGGCCATATTACCAACTTGTTATTTACTGTAACTCTTTTAGATTCTGGTAACATCATTGCAGCTTGCCAAAGTAATTCTGCAGCATTATACCCTAAAGCATACATCTTATTTTCTGCCATTATGCCTTGAAGTGCCATCCACCTGCAGTGTCACCACGCAGTGCCTGTGTTTGGGGTTGTGTCCACCCCTCCATTTGTTCTCCTGCAGCTAGAACAAATCCACCTCATACTAAAGGATATTTAAGTTTTAATTTGATGTGCTTCAGCTGAAACACCTTGAGTTCCTGCCTGTCAGGGGAAACTGTCGCTGACAAAGTGTATTGGTTCCCTCACCACTAGGTTGGACCAGCCTCTGGAAATACCTCTCTCTGCTACAGTACCACCTCCAAACCTAAAGCAAACAGGATCCTAACTCAGACAAGGAATTATGATCTGAAAAACAGAATGAATATAAGCATGTATGTTACCTTTGTAGATCCAAGAGAGCTGGTAGCAGATTAGATTAGCATTTTCTTCCTTTTCCAAATCACGTTCTTCTTTATGCAGTTTCCTGTTTATGAAATTTCTGTACCAACCTTAATGGGTATTTCGACCCAATGTACCTTGTGATAAATGCCATAATCATCCATTTGGAGGCTGTCCCATGTTCTCAAGACCAGAGATTTTTGGATGACAGCCTTTTATTTCATTTTCATTTGGCTTCTGTTCCTAAGCACTTTGCTTATTATCAGGCCCTTTTGTTGTGTGTACTCCAGTTTCATCCTACTAATTGGCTACAGTGTAGGTCTGTGATCCCTATCAAATTAACTTCTACTGTAATTGAGCCTGCTAGAATCGAATTGCTTGCATAACCTCCTCTTTAAGTCATGTTCTCATTGCTGTACACTTAATATCAAACTTTCAATACCTTACACTTTCATCAGTGATTATGCATCTGAAGCTATCTTGGATAAAAGCTTTGCTTACATAAAAATTGAATTGAATGCCTTTTTATAACCACAAAACAGCTGACAAAATGGTCAATATCTAATGGTAAAATTAAAAATCAGTACACTCAGGTAAGTTAGTTGACTTTGTTGGTTTTAGTTGGATGAGAGTAGTAGTAAGTGGACATCGTAATACTCAAGATTTCCCATGGTGGAATCTAGGCATTGGTAGTTAAGAGTTTCCTGGACAGGTTAGCAAACTTGTGGATGGCTGGGAAATTCACTTCAAATGCCCAAGAGATTTGATATAGTCTAGTCATTAAAGCTCTTATAGCCAATGAAACCATCACCTAAGCCAGGCATCTGGCCAGGCTGTGGAAATACATTTCTTTTGGTTTAAGTAATGTAATAAGAATCCACTCAAAACCCCAAAACATTGCTGAAGATTTCCATACAGATGTTGTTACCCAGAACAAAGCCATGATGAACAGGTGCCAGGACTCATGGCGGGAAAAAAAAAGAAAGATTGAACTATTGGCAGTGCTTAGGGGCTGAGTGAAAATAATTAGAACAGGAAGTACAGCCAGCTCAGTAAGAAGCCACTTTAGCACTCCTTTTGCTATTTTTATTTGCACTGGTTAATACCTTCCTACATCTTAAAATAACTAGGGCAGCTTGTCTGAGGAAATGCAGAACAGGGTGCTAATCTCATCTCTGCCTCACAATTCACCAGGGTCAGCACTTCCTAAATTGGAATTACATATCCTGTCCTATTGGATGATGTCAAATAGCAAGTTCTGTACATTGCTATGTTTTAATGTTAAATTACAGAGAAAAGTCAGATTTTGGCAAAACACAGTGAACTCATAGTAGTCACCCACTCACTTGTTGGCCTTCAGTATCACTTTTCCCACCTTGACATTGTGAGATCACATCCTGCCTTCAGCAGCTGCTAGCATGAAGCATCCAAAACTTTCCAGCATCCTTTAGTTATCACAAATTCTTGGAGAAACTGATTAGTATAAAAAAATTGTATAAAAATTAGTATAAAAAATTATTGCATAATAGATGATAATAGAGTAAGGTCTTCCTTGTGATTGACTAAGCCTGGCAGGCACAATGTTAGGAATTTCTTCTATGTAAAATTACTATAGAAATCATCAAAATATTCACTTTCCTTTTGGGTCAAAACTTCTAAAAGATCCTACAGTATCTTCTGACAAGTCATTGGGTGCCTCTGAGCACATAAATTGCACTAAAGTACAGATACATGGAAATTCAGGGCAACTGTTTGTCATCAGATAAGAGTGACAATGATGATGAAAGGTAGGTGAGATACCAATAGTTGTGACTTAGGGTAAAATACCCCAAACAACAGACTTTTATTAATTTATTCCTACAGGCAGGTATTTCTGACTTTGAATTTCTTATTTTTTGCATGTGTAACTCTCATTTTTCTTTTTGGAGTGCAGAGCCAGCCAAATTGAGAAGGGAAAAATTGAAGTAACTTAACATAGAGCTATTTGCATAAATGAGGTAAAAGGCATGTTTTAATCATGTTTCTCTTATTACCTGAAATAAAAGTTATTAGAGGGCATATTTATTTGGGTTCATAAGCATGTCTTTATTTAGAGTTGCCTTATGAAAAACCTGCTTTTAGTGAAAAGACTTGCTTTCCAAATATTCAGTGACTCACATAATTTTAAACCAATTCTCATTTCTATGAGTGATACTGAAAACAAGAGCAATCATTCTACTAGAAAACACCTAAGCCCTTCCACTTCTCTATTTTCACTTCATTCATACCATGTAGCTACACATTAAAAATATTCAGAATCAACATGAATTTGGCTACACAGTTAAAAAATAATAAAAGCAACCTTATGAACAATTTACTATTTATCGTATCAATTCAACACACTGACAATCCTTCCCCTCCAATCCAGGCTAAAACTGGAACTATATAGAGCCCAAGGTGCAATTTTATTTTCAAGAGTCAGACAGGTCCTAAACGTGCCACTATACATAATTCTTGGTCAGAGACATTCCTTTGCGCTTATGTGTATGTACAGGGTCATCCATACAATATTCATCTTCTGACCCCAGAGGCTGCCCAATATCATGTTATTGGTTAATGTCTCATGTGCAAAAAACTGCAATAACCTGCAGGAACTAGAGAGGACACAATTTGTTAATGATTTCAAAAAAAAAAAAAAAAAGCAAAAAACAATGACTTCTTACCTCTCCTTTGCACTAGAAAGAAACACCACATATATACACAATCAGCTAAGACCAAATAGAGACCTGTAAAATGTTATCTATTTTTTTTTATTTTCTTTATTTGACTTTGTATAGTCAAATTGCTTTTCTACACAATGCATCCAGTTTACCTCTACACTGTTTAAAAGCAGCTCACTCATTACACTAACAAGAGACAGAGGATAAAATTTTTCCTTTCAAAGCAGAGTAGCCTCCACAGAATAAAATTTAACATTTTACATTGAGTAGAGAGAAAAATTTACAAGAATTTAAAGCTTACTATAAGATGTTATCTGTAAAAAATATAAGCACAGAACTCCTTATTTGCACCACTGAGGCATACAAACTTCCCTCATATAACTCCAGACACCTGGATGAGTGTCTGTGGAGGAGCCTGGCTTTCCTATACTCCCTCTCCACTTGGAACAGAGACAGAAATAAATTTCCTAACGTGTGATAAATTCCTGTCCTCCCTCACCACCTCTAAACCAAACCTTTCCTTCCCCACAATATCTCAGTGAGACTGAAAGGTGCACATGCAATTTCTTTCAGTTCTTGATTTATTATCTACATGGAGACAAATTACAGTTGCTTTATAAGAACACAGGACAGGAAGAAATGGCCTGGGCTGTGCCACCAAGACAGTCCTCTCCTCAACTCCCCATGTTTACTTCCCCTGAAGTATTTGTAGAGAGCAGTCACAGTCCTCCTCAGCTCCCACTCTGTTAGTCCAAACAAACTGGGCTCCTTTGTTCTCTCCTTATAAGACAGCTCTGTATTTTTCTGATCACCCTAGCAGCCTTTTTTTCACACTTACTCCACGTGGAATTAATCTTCTAGATTACATCGACCCAAACCACACATATTTCTGTGGCTAGAGCTTCATTCTGACTTTTTACAGCAACAATACTACTTCCAGGTCCACTGGAAACACTCGGTCTCTCCGTTCTCTGCATCCCGGTTGCTTTTTTTTTGGTGGTGTCGCACTGGTGAATCACAAACCTCCCAAGTTACACAAACAGACATCAATCTGTCTTCTTCATTCATGTTTCCATGGCACAGCTTCCAGCTAGTCATGCCTGTCCCTTGGCTACAACAGCCTTAATGAGTTAAATGAAACAGGCAACAAGCATTTTTGTCCTAGCTTCACTAGCTGAGATTAAACACATACTGAGATTGTGTTTTCTCAGGGGCTATTTCCAAGCCTTCCCCAGGATCAGCCAGCCCCATCCAGAAGCACAAAGCCATCAGCAGCACAGGGCCATAAGGCTAACCTGGTTCTTCCCACCAAGAGTAGCCAGAAGTTTGTGCGGTCTCTTCTTTTTTTTTTTTTTCTTTTATTTCTGAAATATTTTGTTCAGCTTGCAGCAATGACTGAAACCAAGAAATCCAAACAGTTTAATGATACAAAGTGGTTCGTATTAGTGTCTGTCTTGTTTTTCTCTGTAGTTTAATGGATCAATATTAATGAAGAGAGAAGCTATAAACATCGCTAATGAGGATGAAGTCGAATATCCCTCACCAGAGTTGTAAGAGCTTGAACCAAATGAAGATGACATCCACTATTAAAGGCTGCATTTTAATCCAGCCACAATAATAGAAGTGAAGTTAGTGCTATTGGTAAATTTTAATAGATGATGTCTTACAAAAGCAACCTACTTGAAATTCAGCCCAAAGACTAAATTAAAGTCAAAACCCTAGTCAGTTAACTGTGCTATAACATGTGAAGAATTGATTTTCTTATTTTCAGCTGTCAGACCTGCTACAAAGAATGAGTTTTAATTCTGGGGATGTTATTAAACTCCTTGCTTAACTGGCAGAAAAATGGAACCACTAGCCAGGCGACAGTGGTGGGGCTGTCGGAGTGAATGACACCTGTCAGAGTATGATGAATGACCCTCTCTGCCCCACAATCCCCCGCTCTGTCACTCAGGTGAGGGCCATTAATCTTCATTGAGGGCCTGTCAGGCCAGGCAGCCACGACGACAAAACGTCTTCTCGCATTTGCCGCCACCACGCACGTAACAGTGCGATATTCCTATTGTCACAGCGACGCCGAATTAACATAATTTATTATGACTTTCCTCCCCCTCAGCCCCCTCCCCACCCAAAACCCAAGTAGGGGAGAGATGCGATTAGACAGATGGAGGGTAGGCCCAGACTGCCAGCCCTGGAGCCCCCCGCAGTGCTTGATGAGGAGTGGAGCATCTCCACAAACCAATCAAAAAGCTGGCAGTTCAATTACAGAGTAATAAAGGGACATTCATCATTCAATTAGGCACCTGTCATGGTTTCACAAAAGGGAAAACTTCTAACCTGAGACTCTAGGGAGAAGATACTACAACCAGGAGGCAGAGAAATAAATGAAAAAAGGACAAAGTCAATTACTGGCCAAACCAGACAAAAGGAAATATGTTAAAATAAGGGAAAAGTTATCCCTGGGCAAAAATCAGAAAAGTTACAAGACCTTACAAAGATTATAAAGGGCCAGCATTAAAAGAGCTACGCCTTGCTATGCAGTGACATGCACACTATCAGTTTTCCCCCCTTGCCATATTCAATGAAAGCTGAACGTGATCATGAAGAACGCTTTAGGGAAACAGGATTGTGGTTTAAAAGCCCCGATATCGTTACTGCACACACCATCTTTAAAAAGAACATGCCCATTCATCTCACCTCGTTGCTGTGCCTTGTTTCAAATGCCATAAGCACCTGGGGTTATTCCTGATATCCTGTTAAAACATTAGCAATTCCACTAACCACTGACAAACATAGGTAAGCCCTTTTTGAAAACAAACAAAAAAACCAGAAGCCAAAAACAAACAGAAAGAAATCACTAACATGGCATATAACTGCCAAGCTTTTGGCATGTAAGCCAGAGAAACTAAGCAGGCTTCTTTTATTCAAAGTTATTTTGTTCAATTTATGTGCTTCATAGTTTGCAGAAGCCAGATCTTGAAAGTTATCGAAAATTAGAACATGGCAGAGATGAGATTGTTTGTCAGGCAGACTGGAACTAATGTGGATTTATCCTGTTCTGCAGCTGCAAATAACAGGTAAAAAAAAAAAATAATAATATTAGATTGCTGAACAGCTGCTTGTGCAATAAACTCTGTTAAGTTGATTACCTGCCTGCTAAGAAGGTTTATAGTAAATTGCAATTCTAACATTAAATTACCAGAGCAGCTAAGGTTGGATTTGGTTGGAAAGATGTAAGGCTAATCCAAAAATGTTCTTTAGAGGTGATGAATGAAACCCTGTACAACCAGCTGGAATGGCTAGAAAAATCTAGAGAGTCTTGATTTTAATCCAACACTCATTTTCAGATGGGCTGTTCGAATCCTGGTGCCTGCTTACAGAGAGAGCACAGGGGCACGAGGAAACCTCCATTTATCACTGTACGAGGGTAATGCTGCCTGTCTCCTCATCCCCCTGCTCCATCACAGTGAGCCCAGGAGCATGCCACACTAACACCGCTATAAGGTTTCCAGGAGACAAGCTAGCTCCTGTGTGGGGTTGCAGTTTGATATGTGCATGTGTCAAGTCGCTCATGCGTGGGTCAGGCTGCAGCTCTGAGTGCTCATCTCATATCAGACCACAGGATTTGCATCTCCAAACTATGTTAATGTTTATTTAAAACTATTTTAAAATTCTACCTGAGTTCATGTAGAATAAAAATAAAGGAACTCTTTGGGAGTATTATGTCAATTAATGAGGGAAAAAATATTGTCAGAGAAATATTCTTGGGTTTAGCATGTGACTAACTCTAAACACCAATTATTTACAGCAGTAGTCAAAGCTGGTCTTGCTGGGTAAGGGGCAGAAATCATCATTCTGCAGTGCTTTCTTTACAAAAGGATCTGAATCTACAACAGGGTGCAAAATAACATGAACTACTGATTTGTGTGTTGAATACATCCTCCCATGCCTTTCTGTATTTGCATCCCAGGGCCTAATGAAGTTCTGATCCAACATAACAAAGAGGCTAACAATGCCTATGTGCCTTGCTCACAGGACTGCTGCAAAGATAACCCTGGTAAGGTTTTAAACTGGCTTGGAGATGAAACATGCTACATAGCATAAATACAAGCTGTGTATTGTGTGCTGTCCTTGTTACACTATTTTGAAGAAATCATCACAGACTGTTGCATCAGCTTTCCCATAACACCAGACATGGGATTTTTTTGTTTTCCCCTTCTTATATAAATACATTCTAAATACAACCCTGCAAAATCCAGAAGGTGGGAGAGAAAAAAAAAAAAAAAAAAAAGTGCCAGAATTGCTGAACCTCATAATTGTAATTCCTTCCCTATCCTTCCCCCTAGAAAATATAGTTTATCAATACAGTGGTTGCCTTTGAGATTAGTCGCAGTGTCAAGATTTTCAACAGAAAAGAGGCAGGGAATGGTGCATGTGTCTCAAAGGTGTTTGATGGTATTGGCCCTTGAGGTTTTCTACATACGGTTCCACTGCTACTGTGCAATGGTTCAAAAAATTGAAAGCCAAGGGTCCAGGGAATAGATTACAAAATTAGTAATTTGTTGTTCCTGCTTTGATGTCAAACAGAAAACAAATAGAAATAATACCCCTTTCAGGATGTCTAAAAATAACAAAATAAAACAGAATCAAAAATACCACAACTGGTTTCAGATGCAGAGTTGCAATTAACAAGCTCCAAAACCTCCAATTTGACTTCTCTTCTGCACAAGCATACATTCTAAACAGTCTGGGAACTCAGAGACTAAAGGCAGAGATTCTCAGAAGTCCTGTAAGAGGGACAGTTTTGGAAGATGGAGAGGAAAGAGCATGTCTATATATTCCTAGTAGGTCACTACTATTTGAAATTCTGTTTTGCCATATAACAACAATATAGTATCACAATAAATTACTAAAAATTAATTAAGGAGTGCATAAATTATTCTGAGTTTCCAGTGTGGTAGCCTTTAACAAATCAGGTTCTCCAAGGCTGTCATGTCAGTGGTCAGGTTTACTAAGTCTTAATAAATGCAGCACAGTTATCCAAACGCCTTCAAAGAGCACAATTTACCTATCTTGTTCCTGTGGATACCATGCAGCTGCCTCAAGAAACAGAATTTCCTAGGGAGGAAGTGCTACCAGGAGTACACGTCAGCAAAACCACAAAAGGAAAAGGAGGATACAGTGAATAAAAAAAATGTAATCATATTGAGACAAAAAGGGAAGACGGTAAAGTACCAGGACAAAAGCAGGAAGAATAATTGATGAGCTGGTCGTTTACAGGAGAGTTTCATTAATATTATCCTGCAGGTTCATTAAGCACTGTCCTAGTCTTGTCTTCACAGGTTCCTCCTGAGTTTTGATTAGGTGCTGCAAGTCTTTTGCTTAGACATCAGAACTTCAGGCCTTCAGTGGTGACAACCATTTCCTCAGACTCAGTCCATTCAGCCAAGCACCTTTAGGAACTGTTTTTTATTCCCCTCCCACTAATCACAGGTCCCTAACCATGACAGCAAGTCTTAGTAAATAATATATCAAGATAAATGATAATTGTTCTGTTTTAAGTGTCTCCTAATGAGCATCATAAATTAAAAATTAATATTGCAAAGACTGTATGAATAGCATCAATGCCATAAACAGAGCAGCAGGGATCAAGAATGCAAATGAAAGTGAAATGTGCCTTTATCCACCCCCTATATGAAAAAACTCTGGAGCCAGAAGACTGTTAGGCATTACAAAGCTAATAAATGGCTTTAATGAAGTTCTGTAACAGGCAATTTCTTCTTAATCTTCCATTCACCTTCCAATATTTGGCTCTTCTGGATTGTAACATTTCTTTTGTTGTGTTTTTTCCTCTTCAAACCATCCCTCAAGAATTATTTTTTCTTATGTATGTGCAAGAGTAATCTCAAATTAAAGCATCCTGCTACAGCAAAACCTGGAGAATGGGCTGGTTAACAGATTGCTGATCCTGATGATCATGCAGAAAGGCTAAGGCGATTTGGCAGAAGCCATTCTGTTGTGTGACGTTGCTATTACCATTGTGCCTTCTATTCAGAGAGTGCATTCAAGTGGTGTCTTTTTCTGGGTGACTGAATAAGGTAAGCTTAGCTACACCCTTGTACCTCCAAGTTTCAGCTAGAAAGAAAGGAGGCAGCTGGAATTTTTACCCTTCCTTCTTCCAAAGCCTCAGTTTATTCAATTTAGATGTAGCGAAAGTATTTGCACAAGCAGTGTTTGCCTCCTTTTCTAATGGCTGGACTAATCTGTAGCAGAATCCCACCACCTTCAGTTCTGTAAATACTGAAACTGATCCTTTTGAAGCAAATGTCTTTGAACACTGTATTTGTATCATCATGGCCCTAATTGTTCCTAGACAGTAAATCAGGTCAGACTTTGAAAAACAAACAACATACTAAGTCAGTAAGCAATGAATGGCACAAGGTACAAGTTTGTGAAGGAATCTGACACTACAGAGGATTAGACCACTTTGATAATTGGCTTATTTTTTTTTAAGACATCTGGCAAGTCTTCTAGTCCTTGTCCATAACCAACAACCAGGGGTGTGCAGAAAATAAGACTGAATTTTTCAGCACAGACTGAATCAGTAAAAATGTCATTTCACCACCCATTCTATCTTCTATCCTAATTTCAATCCTCTCTTTTTTTCTTCCTTGCCTTTTTGTCCCCTCATTTAGCAGCTCTGAGGTAAGAAAAAGCAACAGTGTGTTAGCCTGCTCTCTAAATTATACCAGACATTGGACTACTTAATTTAAAGAAAGAGAATATAAGTTATACATTATGAAGAAAAGCAATTACTGAGAAGAGGCTACTTTTCTGTCTCCATCATTGTTGAGCCTAAAGCAATGGAAGTGCTAGTCACTACTCTGTAATTAAGGCTGAAGTCTGCATTTCAAAGAAGTTGAACTTCTTTCCATGATGCACCCTGTACAGAGAATATCCACTTTAAAGCACAGAATTACTTTGGAGAATTTATAAATATTCCACTTCAGGCTCACTTCTATGACAAAATTAAGGCACCCTTGCTATTATATGCTTCCTGTTGAAATAAGCACTAAAATAACACAGATTTGAAATGCTGCACCAAAATCTCAGCATAACAGAAGTGCTTTTTTCTAGAGAAAATGGTTCTCTTACTTTCTCTTGGACACTGTCAGAAAAGACAGACACCTCTTAAACAGGACTTCAGTGATATCAGAGATAACTAAACTACTTCTTAACTTCTAGAAGTTCAGGGTTTTTTTTAAGTTTTGTGAGACATTTATGGTCCCCTAGTGTTAGGAGCTTTCTTGGTGGAAGTCTTTACTTCTTCCATCACCACACCTAAACAATTCAGAATTGCTTGCCTGGGTCTGTTGCTCTGGCAGAAGCACAGGCAAAGCCATTAAAAGCAGGGAGTCATTAAAAGTTGGAGACTGATATATCATTGAAATCAAATTTCACCTCCTTTGGGACAACAAACAGTAAAATCCATTAACCATAACTGTATGGTTATCTCAGGGCATCATGAGATGGAAGAATTAGTGCTATTCCAAATTTCAGGAAGCCTGGATTTGTTTTAAATGTGATTTTGTTTCTAAGGTACTTGGATTGATAATTTTCATCTTTACTTAAAATATTACTGTAATGTCAGCAACCTTCAGATTACTAAAAACGTCCAACCACAGTGAGTTTTGTTTTAATCAGCTGGTGATATCACTGCAACTACACTTCATTTATTCATGCCAAATCTACACCAGCTGAGGATCTAGACTTGTCTGTTTGCTCCCTTGACTTTTTTTTTAAGTTCATGCAAACTGTGAGCATTATAGCCAAGTGCAATTCCCCTTTTCTACCAAGGATTGGTTTTGCACTGGCACCCTCAGGTTTGATCTGTGCTGCAGACACCTGCTCTCAAGGCAGTGAACTGGGACCACTGACTCATTTCATAAGGGCCACTGAGCAGCTGTTACATGATAACAGCTCCCAGGCAGTACTGACCTGTAACAAATCTGAGCTCCTGACCCAGAGGTGAAAGGCTCTCTATCCAATTGCCAATCCCCTGAGTCAGGCACTACTGTTTTGTCTTGAAAACACAGATAAATATATGCAAAAGAATAAACAAGAATGAAGCAACACAAAAGTTGCATCATTGTTAATATTTTGCTGTGCACCAAATCTTGGAAATCAGATATACCACTGCCACCAGCAGACATTCTGGACTCTGCACCCATGTAAAAAGCCTATTAAGAAGGACAGACTGAAGCAATATTCCCCCTTCTTTCCTCTTACAACCCTGATAGAAAATAAGACTATCCACACAAGATTTCCATGAGGAAAGAAAAGAAAATGGTCGATTTCATGTTTTCCCTTATGAATTCATCTATGTAAATAACAATTTTTTTCTGCAAATGGCTAACTTGTAAGCATAAAAATACCCTTAATCTGTGAAGTAAATAATTTCCTCTGCCTGCAAGTTCAAGAAAAAAAAGGGCACTTCACAACTGAGAGCCTGATAAAATGAGCTATAATGCTACTCAGTTAGGGCTCAGGGAAGAACACACTTTACTTTGGTTCCATGCCACTCACATTATTCTTGACAGTGTCAGTAAGCAGCAGCAAAAGAGCACAATCTTACTTTATTTTTACTAATACTAAAGCTGCAAGAGAATTCTTCTTTTCTTCTCTTCCAAATATGTATAATAAGACGTCTACCTTAAGCAGCAATAATAGAAAAAGCTGCCTTAATGATTTCACCTTGATAATTTACTGCAATTACTACATTATTATATCAATGCCTCTTTTAAATTGTCATAATACGAGCTTTAACTAAGGCACCTTTTAACAAAGGTAAGGAAAAAAGTTATTTGAAATGAGTCACTGAAAGTTCACTTTTTCTTTTAGGCTTCAAATCATGCCACGTGTAGCCCTCTGGGTCCAGGTAGCTGTGGACTGCAAAGCTCCAGGCTGAGTGGCAGCCTGCCATCCATCTGCCCATCTTGCCAGCATCTTTCTCTGTCCCACCCAAGAGAACAGGAGTCTGGTAGAAAACATGCTGACAAGAGAGCAAATGAACAAAAATGCTGTGCAAGTCCTAATTTCAAGCAGCAACTTTTACAGTTTTTTTTTAAACCCCAAACAAAACACAGTCTTTTTGTTACTATCTCCAACAATTTCTACCACAATGGCTGTCCCTCCTTGTAACAATGACAGTGGAGTCACTTGGCCAAATGGAATCATTTTTGTGCACTTGGCAGAGGTTTCACAGAGCTGTTGCAATACAACCCATTAATGCTCTCACCCTCCAGGCACAGACAGCCTTGAAGGCAGCAAAGCCAGCACTGAGAAGAGCCCCAGGGGTTAGCATAGGGTTGGGACCACAGTTCCAAGCCCAAGTCTGCCCTTGCCTTGCTGTGAGGCTGTAGGAAAGTTTTTTTCAGCTTCCCCTTTGCTGAGAAAGCATAAGGGCATGAGTACCCTTCTCAAGCCATGTTTTGGATTATACATCTATAAAAGCTGAACAATGCTATTACATAAAAAAGAGGCACTCTGTGTGCACTGGAGAACTTCCTTCTCCCTTGTGAGTGGGACCACTTACATAACAGAAGCAAAGGGAACATACCACAGAAGTAAAAGAAACTTTCTTCTGTGACTTGTGTGCACCCTAATGCACTGTACATTAATTTCCAGAGTAGCAGTAAGCAACATGCAAGAAAAGGAGCAGTAATGCTCTGAAGTCTCAAGGGAAGATTTTTTTTTTTCTTACCAACCTTTGTGGATTAAACTGGAGTCTAACTTGGCCCTTCAGGCTGCAGGCTGGGGTCAGCATTTGCCCCTCAGAGCTGACTTTGACATGGTGAGTTAGTTTTTGAAGAAGAACCGTGTAATCTCCCTCCTGCACTTGCACAGCTGTCAGGAGGGGGCTTGCAAGGAAACCCAATGCAAAAGTGCACCAAACAGCTCCCTGTACTGCCATATCAAAACTAAACCTGAAATCATGGTGTCATTTACTCCCCTCAGATGAAAGCACAATGGAGACCATTCAATAACAGATACACTATGGACACTTGCCAAGAAATTATGTTGCTCCATAAATGTTTGTTGGGAGTCTATCACATTCAGGGTCATTCACACTTCAAAATGTTGTGTGTATCACTGATATTGATCTCTGTTTTAAGGGTAAGTAGCAGACCCTCCTTTAATATTTGTATACCTTAACTTGGAAAGCATTTGCAAAGTGATTTGTGCATTAAAATATTTTAAGATAGACACTGAAAGAGAACATGATGTCTATAGACCCAAACCTAGATTCTCTTCTATTGCCATTTTTAAATTTTTGATAATAGCATTTAGCCTTTTGGTATCTCATCCCTCCCAGAGGGGTGATTAACTTGCTTTAAAATTTACCTTGCTTGGTATTAACTGTCAAGAATCAAGCATCCCACACCTTATCTCTAGTCTAAAGACTGTGGTTTGGATTTTTCCAGCTAAAGAAAGACAGGATGCCATGTAAGCAATGCTTACTGAATTCACAAGGAGGAAAATACAGTAGAAAACTAGTCTTGACAAGACTCCTAACTTCTAAGCACCTAAAGCTTTGTGTGCAGTAATCAGATCTTTTCCTACACAGTATTAGTCCATGCCAGCAGCCACAAAGTGAGCCTCAGAAAGCCCAATACAATATTCATCAAAAAATCAATGCGGGTTGGATCAGTCCCTCAAAAGCCAGAGGATGTGATTTATTTTTAAGGAAATGCATTGGTGACAATCAACAGGGTTGGAATGATGAGGAGGGAGCAGGAAGGGAGTGCCTTTAAGCCTATCTACTCTAAAAATCAAGCACATTTTTCCCCCAAATAAATATATAAATGAATGACCATTTTAAAACTGATTTGAGTCGGTCCAGAAGGAATAATTTTTAAGAAAGTTGTTAGTGAATGGAAACAGGTGGCTATAATTTGAATTAAACTGCAACCTTCACTGTAGAGTTTGCTATCATGAATACTATAACAACAGATGCACAGTTGCACCTTGGGATGAATTCATTATGGCCTGAGAAACATAATCATGCCATTCAGACCATATTTTGTCCATATGTTCGTGTGGTTTACACCCCTGGTTTATTGGCATTGTACTTGGTTATATAGCAGGAGACTCCCAGGATCATAATTTGCACTTACTGTTACAATTCAGGAAAATCCCTCTGTAGCGTGGGTTTCCCATTAAGGCACAGACTCCCTTTCAGAGCAGGGAAGGAAGTCCTGGGTCACAGCCTTTGTGAGCACTGACAAAACTTAACGTCACTTAACATCACTTCAGAAGCCCCTCATATAAGAGGCGTTGCACACCTCAAAGAAGAGAAAATAACATGAAGAGTACAGGGACTACTGGTCAGGACATTTTGCAGTTAAAAAAACATAGATTATGCTGCTATCTTATCCTGTAATTTATGGGATGAATATTGTAATTCATTGAATATCATGACTTATCTTTTATTCATATAGTTACTATTCCATTACCAGAGAGGGAGGTTTGTCAGAGGTTAATTATTTTAAATAGCTCAGGCAAATTTATTTTGATTTGTACAATTTTTTGAATAATCAAAGGACTATATATTCATACTGCCTTATGAGGATTCATTTTTAAAAAAAAATAATATTCCTTGATGATAAAGTCAGATTAAATAATTGCTTTTGGAAGGACCAAACCCAGATTCTTCCAACTCTAAATGTAAAGAAGCTAATAAAAATTAGCAGTGTTTTTTCTCCCCTTTCAGTTTTACTGTAAAAAAAATCCCTAGCAGTCTTACACTGCTGAATTATCCTTCCCTCCAGCAATTCTATTTAGAAGTAAAGAGTATCTTGCCACAATCTCAAGACCTCTGTCCCCAGGGAAAGGACTATTCATTTTAATTGCTTCCAAAGCACCTATCACAACAGACTCTTGATCTGTGCTTCAGCAATGATAAAAAATAATATTGAGCTACTGATTGCTCAGAAGTTGCTTACTGTTCTGTACCTCTTGGTTCCTAGAGATGCTCATTTGTTATCAACTGAGACAGCCATTCATCTTCCAGCACCTAAGGTAAAAGTAGAGATTTTGGAAATGATCAGCAGATCCACTCAAACAGAAAGTGATCTGAACACAAAGAGCTAAATCTCAAAATTGTGCTGCAGAAACATCTGCCTTTCTGCTGACCCACAAGAGAAGCCTGATGGCAGCTGGAAAAATATGTCCAGTAGAAGGTTGTGACATGGACTAGTATCATCAGGATGACATTACACCCTTAAAGTCTTTTAAACACAAAACTTATCTTTTATCCTTTTAAGAAAGCATCACATTGCCTATTTCTGTGTCTGTTTCCCTATAAGCAAAGTGGGGAAATTGATACTTAACCTGTAGGAGGGCTGGAAGTTTAAATCCATGCACAATCAAATGCTGTGAAAGCCTTAACAGAAAGTGCAAAGCAGGTGTTCAGCACTTACTGAAAAAATAATTACTGTTATACTGAACTTCTGATGAGCCTGCTGGAGTTTTAACAGCAGGGAGGATGATTCTCAAGGTTTGAGGAATCTTCATCTGGAGCATTTTCTGTACTTTATGTTGGTACCTAACTAGTAAATGCTGCTGTTGAGACAGAAATGCTCCTTGGGAGGGTGCAGTATCATAGCCAGGGAGGCACAGCTGCTGTGTCAGCACACCTGTGTCTTAAGTCCAAACTAAAATTCAGGCCAGGAGAAAAGTATGAGGTATAGTGTGAATCAGGCTTCTGGAGGGGCTTCACTTTCAGCAGCTGTGATAACCAGGAGACCAGAGCAAGGTGCCCATACTGACACAGAGGGATCAGACCCTGTGCTGCTGACAAGGGTGGTGCTGCCTGAGAAGCCAACAAAGCACTAAGACACCCCTGCCAGTGTCCCTCGAGCCCAGCCAGGCAGCGTGGGGCACACCACCAGCCAACCCATCCTCCTCCCATGCCAGGCCTTGGGCAACAGGGCATGGAGAGGGGAGGTTTGGGTCAACAGGGAAGGGAACAGATCCTGCCACCCACCTTGGCTTTAATGCAGCTGCTCTGCACCCCTGGAGATCTTCACCTCCCTGCTCTGTGAGGCTCCTGTGGGGGAAGCACATACGTCTTGGCAGGTCTTGGCCACCCATCACCATCAGGACTTCAAAGCCAGCTTTCACTGGCTGCTTCCCAGCTCACCACCACCTCCCCCACGGCAGGCAAGGTTGCATTCAAATTCTGCCCTCAGAAAACGTTGTGCCTTATGGGCCCTATGCCAGCATCTGCTGTGACTTTAGCCAGGGAAGACAACCGCCTAAAAAAATCTACCTTGAGTAACCTTGAAGCCTGGTAGCTGGAAAATAAAGCAATGTCCTATTGTTCTACAGTCCCCCAACCCTTCGTGTTTTCATAAACTCTTGGACAATATTGGGGGTGGGGGGAGAAACAAAAAAACTCTGGGGAAACAGCTGATTAGATTCTGGCAAGGCGGACCAAACATCTGCTTCAAACAAAAGACATCTGCATATTTCACATTTATTTTTCATAATTTACAGAAGCAACCTGCCAAAATTTAGCAAGGGAGAATAAACTAGCACATAATTAGCTGAAGTTTGCTTGCTTTAGAAGTTATTAGCATGAAGCCCAGTAGCTCACCTGGGAGGACATCAAGGAATGTAGATAACTACAGTTTGATTTTGTAAATTCAATTTTCGATCTGCTGTGCCAGGCCAAAAACCAACGTTGCCACGCCAATTAAGGCAAGCCAGCAAATGTCCTGATGTCCCCACGTCACACAGCTGTCTCAAAGGCGTTGATAACAGTGTTTATTAAATAAGGATTGATTAGACAAACATTTTTTGCTCCAGTTTATGGGGTACAGAAGGCTGCAGGTCAAAGAGCAGAACAACACCAGGAGTTTTTATGTAAAATCAGGAGGCATACTATGTACTGTGTGTATAGATGGTAAAACAAGTTCTGGGGTAGTAGGCATGAGAATTTTTCAAGGCAGCCAAAGCATCCTCTTTGAAAACACCGGAAAAAAAATCCAGGCATGTATATGCCCTCAGTGAGCTACACTTACTCAATTGAATTTTGCCATTTATTGGGTCATTTGATAGCTAATACATTTCCAATTTTAATAGAGTTAAGAGGAATAGCATGGAATCCTGAGGTTTTGAAATTCCGCCTTGAAATCAATAGGTGCTTCACTAAGTATTCTTACTAACTCAGTATTTGGCCTGTAAGGGCAATAAACAGAAACAGGCAGAACTTCAGAGTGAAAATCCCTGCCTTTGCTACAAATGGGAGTGAAAAACTCCTGTTAATTCTGACACAGGCAGGGTTATACCCCAAAGTTGAAACAGGAATAGAAGAATTAGGGAAGGACTTTTTTGCAAACCCCAAATTAAACCCAGGTTCATAAAGCATCTGCAAATATTCCAGATGAACCAAATGGAGGTTTGCTCTTCTCTCTCCAAGGAAGGATTTATTATTTCAGACAGAAACCATGGGAAACTCACTCACTTGGACTGAACTCTGCTCCACATTTCAGATTTATTTGAACCTGAATCTCAGGGCAAAACACAGGGAGTGAAAATTTAACTGCCAAAAAAATTCTGTCAAGCCCAAAGGAACACAAATTGCCAGACTCAGGACAGCTCTAAAAGAATTTCAAGCCCCTAAATCTGAGCTTTATGGCTTGCACCTTTTCATAGCAAGATGAATCCAAGGCTCACTTTCAACACTGTGAACTTTGTAGGAGTTGGGGGGGAATATATGAGAGAGTGAAGTAACACCAGTCAGATCTGGGAGGGTTAAGTTCTAAGATTTTGCATCTGGAGGACATGGGCAAGCGTGGTCACAGAAAAACTGGAGTAGGAACCTCTTTGTGCCAGATTGAAACATTCTCACCTAAATGCAGATCAGCACTCTGAATCATGCCCATCACTATCTTAATACACTTTCTTTTTTCCCATGCAGACTTACTGCTATTGAATCACACAATCAAATCCATCTAATTTCACTATATAAGTGACAATCCCTGACATAATCATCTCCGCAATATTAAGTCATTCAGATGCAGCATTTGGACCTGCACTAAAGCTGACTGTTCCATCATAGCCACCTTTTATGCTGAGCTTCTGTCTCCTTTGCTACCAACACATTTCAATACCATCACTTCCTTTACAGGTGAGAAAAACTGAGGCTTATAGTAGCAACACAAAATTATGTGTTGGCAGAGGCAAGAACAGGCCAGAGGTCCCACTGCTGTGCCAACAGCAATTGAAACAGTATTTTGCCTTTAAAAAAATGAATATAAAAATAAATAAATAAAAAATGCTTCAACGGAATTAAGTGACTAAAAGTGTGTGAAAACCTACATTTAGTGCAGACTACATCTAATTAGAGATACAAAAAGTAAATATTCACTCATTTCAAACATGTACTTAGTTTTTATTTGAAAAAATTCCTAATCTTGCTTGTCTGAGGGATTCAAGATCACTGCTGTTGTTGTGGGTTTATTAAAATAGGATTACTACAAAACTGAACTTCTCCTTCCAAAACTACTCTATTTAATCAAACATTTGGAAGTAAAATATAATTCAAAAAAGTTAGAAGTAACTCACTAAAGACATCAAACTGGTACTCAAAATCTCAGGACTTTTCATTTTGCAGTGAGAACACTGGAATATTGATCTTCCAGCCAGCCTGTAACCAAGCTTGAGTTTACATATTTCAAATTCCCAAAAAATTTCATGTTTTATCCAGAGGTAGCCATTTTGAACAAATCCCATCTAACTTGAAATGGCAACCAATCCATTGATGCTATGGAACTTTGCTAGAAAAGAGCTCTTCCTTCAAACTCCATTTACCTCCTTACTGTATTTCAAATGTTCTTAGCCACTTCATTTACTCACATTTAAACACTTCCAATTTGGTCAGCACGGCTGACCCATTTCCACTGCCGTGCTTGAAATAGTCACAAGACGAGCTCCTGTTGCTTGCTCAAACTGCTAAGCCTGCCTTGATGCCAACTCCTTGCAGCCCCTCTGTCTCTGACAGAATCATAATCTGCAGAAAAAGGTTGAAACAACATTTTTTTTTCACTGCTCCGGACATAGTGCAAGAGGAGCGGAAACAGATAAGGACAGTGGTAAGCAGTAATAAGCATTCATGCTCACAGAATGGATGTGTTGCAGTACCAGTTGTGCCTGCAGTAGCTTCCAAATAGTGAAACTGTGTGGACCCTGTGTGGGTCCTTTTCTTAACATTATGTTGGATCTCGCACATGTGATTTCCTTCTCCTGCCATGTCATTATTAATTTTGTTAATTCCTTTTAATTTAATTATTAAATTAAAAGGATTAAATGTTTAATGTTATTTAATGTTTCATTCCCAAACATTAATTTATCATATGTATACATTTATTTTTAATTATTTAATTAAATATGTATTAATGCGGTTTAATGACCAAAATTCTCCTGTGGATTAAGTAGAAAAGGAGGCATTGAACATAAATTTGTAGAGTAAATAAACAAAACACAGACAGCCTTGTAAAGCAGAAAGAAAAACAAAGTCCTCATGGCTGATCTGTTTCAAGAATGTTACAAATGGGAAGCATTTACTATTTTAAAAACATTAATCATATACTCTCTCCATTTATTTACTTATCTATGTTCTTCATGTAAATCTTTCTTGAAAATGCATAAACTCTTCAGAATTATAAACAAAATCTGAAGTCACATCTGTTTTTTCACCTGTTCACACTGTAATTACTAAGTTTGCTGAAAGACGAAGAATTAGAAGTTTTCATTTCTATCTGCACCTTTTAGGTGGGATGAAACTATGTCATATTTTGGTACAGAATATATGAGTTTGCACTACATGACGTAGGCTGCAAACCTGCCTATATTCCTGCTCTGACCTCATGGATGTTTGGCACAAGTTTCCTCACATTTACAAGACAAAAGACACAAGCAGATACACTGTGTGGCTGGGCATTAAAATATATAAATGGCTAATGAATTCACATTCCTATACACCCTATCATAAGCTTTTGGCTACATAAACCATCAATCTTGTGTCACTGTTCCACGTTGTGTCTTGAAAGACTAAAGATGCAAAGTCAGAGCAGAGCTACCATTGTTTAGCACAATACAAGTAGGAACTAAATAGTCTCTTCAATGTCCTCACTATATGCCTTGTATTTTCCCTCTTCTGCAAGCTGATTTTAGTTTACTTTGTCATTTGAGATACCCTGCACAGCCCAGGCGTCTGATGCTTTTCCTTAGTTTCACAAAGAAAAGGCCGTGTAATTTTTATTTTTTTTAACACCTTCACAGGATTGGACAGGGCCTGACATGAGCAGAGATCCTTTGATGGTACCCAGAAATCACTAATTGTCATCTTATCACTCTCTACAGCTATGTGACAGGGGGCTGCAGTGAGAGAGGTGTTTGTCTCTTGTCCTAAATAATGAGAAATAGAACAAGTGGAAATAGCCTCAAGTTGTTCCAGGGGAGGTTTAGAATCACAGAGTGGTTTGGGTTGGAATGGACCTTAAAGATTCCAATCCCCTGGCCACAGACAGGAACACCTTCCACTAGACCAGGTTGCTTCAAGCCCTCTCCAACCTGGCCTTGAACACTTCCAGGGATGGGGCAGCCACAGCTTCTCTGGGCATCCTGTGCCAGGGCCTTACCACCCTCTGGGTAAAGAGCTTCTTCCCAATATCTAATCTAAATTTCTCCACTTTTAGTTTAGAATGGTATTAGAAAAAATTCTTCACCAATAGCTTCTCCAACACTGGAATATTCTTCCCAGAAAAGTGGTTGAGTCATCATCCCTGGAATTATTTAAAAGACTTATATATGTGGCACTTACGAGACATGGTTTAGAGGTGGACTTGGCAGTGCTGGGTCAATGGATGGACTCAGTCTTAATGGTGAGACTCAATATAAATGGGTTTTTTTAACCTAAACAATCATATGACTGTCTAAGCACTGTGAGAAGAAATAGTTACTAGTGATGCACCTTGATGTCATACTGCATATCTTTCAGTGATGCCACACCTCTGTCCTTCTACAAGTTTCTTTTTACTCACCATTTGAAAGCAGAGAAGCCATTTATAAAAAAAAATAAAATTGTTTTCTACTGTGGGGGAAAACATTTTTTTATGAGCAATTAACATTCTCTGACTTCACAAGAAAGCCCCACACAAATCCAACACTGTTTATTTTGTCCCCTCTCTGGAATAAAGATCAAAGCAAAGAGTAGTTTGCAACTCCTGCAGGAAGAAAATTAAGTAAGGCATAGCTGCAAAAAGCTCAGAGTGCCCTTTCTAGATCTCATCAGTGCCACAAAGACAGGTGAAGAGCAGTGGTCATCCTACAGGCCCTCTCACTACAGACAGCAACAAAAGGACACAGACAAGTGCAGCAGTCAAGTTTGCTGATGACTGAATTCCTTTCTGAAGATTATCTACAAAGGCAGGCATGGCTGAGCCAAATGCACTGAAAAGATTCACATTATACACCCTAGGACTCTGGTATTCTGGGCAGAGTTTGAGAGTCCATGGGTTGTGAAGAGAACCTGGTTTTATATACCAGCAGGTACTAAGCTTGGCTGCTAAGCATGTATTGCACTCTGAATGCAAATCATTATAATGAATTGCAATACATTTGATCATCTCCCAAGCTCCTTTGGTCACCCAGAGCCTGGGAATATGCTTATATACCTTCAAATGCCTGCTAAAAGGCCCACTAACTTCTCCTGCAGCATCTCATCATCTTGCACAGCAATGATTATACTTTTTTCTTCTCCACTGCATCCATGGGACCATTGCTAGACTAAGGATATGATGAATGCCCCCAAACAAGGGCAAGCACACATTTCCAGAGTTAGCACAAGTCGTTTTGGAGCAGGGTTCTAGGCTGCCTTGCCAGCAGCAACAGTTGGAAGATTCAAGAAGCAAAAGCAGGAAGCTTGCAGTTTTCCAAACTTCCTTCTTCCATCAAGAGCAATTAAGAGCTAAAGAGGGGTGGGAGTGGGGAGAATCTATTGATGATAACAAAATCCATGCTGATCAGCCCTTGTGCTAGCCCTTGCACTTTCTCTCTGAAAGCACTGGGCTAATTCATCGAGATTATTAAAAAGGGCAGGCAGCTCTGGTTTGCAGCAGAGCAGCTGCTTCCATTGGGAGACAATTCCCTCAACACTTCTCCAGCTGAAGCTGTAAAGTCAACTCCAATTTGAAAAGAAGATGCAGGTATTGTGCTATGTTCTCTAGGAATTGCAGTGACCAAGGCTCAGATCCCCTGAAGTCCAGTTCCTCCTGACCAGAGGATATGAGCATTAAATGATCTACATCTCACTCTATAAAAACAGCATCTCCAGGAGCAAAACGCCTTCTCATGTGCCAATCTGGTTCTGGTAAGGGTGTCATCTGGACATAAATATTCCTTGGAGATTTGCTATGCAGTCGCTGATCTGAAGCAAATCTGTTTGGACTACAGAATTTTCAGCACAATATCACAAGCTGATGCTGCAGTGCACACAGAGCTAAAGCAAAGGGGATTTTTTTTTCTATCAAAAGATCTCTTTTGGTGAAACCTGAACAAAAACATCACATATTGATACTTCTGTAACAGAACAAACTGAAATGAACACCAGCTGAAGAGGAGGACAATGGCTATGCCAGATGACAAACTGATACAGTCATCATATTGATCAACACCAACAGCAGCCAGTCAGTTCCTCCTCTTTGCTGAAATAGCCATGAAGAATTGTTTAATGACAACAAAAATGTGTTAAAAACACGTGTCTCAGTGGCAGTTCAGAATGGGAAACTCAGAAGTCCACATCTGAGGAGTGGGAAATTAAAAGAAAAAGAAAAACAAAGGAAAACTTGCTAGGAAGGAATAAAAAGAGATGAAAAAACCCAAAAATGCAACAGTGTGGTCGTGGACAAAAAAAAAAATAGGTTAAATACTAAAAAGCAGGAACAAGTTTGACAATAAAAATGCACTGCATAATTCAGGCTTGTAGAAGAGTATGTGAACAGAAATGATGACAAAAGCTACAAAATTCAACATGATCACTTGAAGGGCGGGAGGTTTTGCAAGCAAACACACTACAGCAAAGGAGAATCTCAAAACATTAGAAATAAACATTGAAATTTTATGCATTGAGTTACAAGCTTGTTTATAGGTTTCGCATGGTCTTGCATCTTTGTAATCCTAAGAAATCAGACAGCTGCATTGTACACATGGTATTTTCCAGTGACAGTGACATTTCCAAAGGAGAAATCTGTTCAACAATTTGGTATTTGGGTATCTGTTCTGAGACAAAAGCATCCATATCAATTCCAGTTGGAAGAAAAAAATCATACCTAAGGTTTTAAGTACAAAACCATTAAAAAAGGGAAGACCTTTCTAAAATTACTTCACATTGACTGATTTATCTTTATAAATTATTGTAAACAGGTGCCTATATAAAGTCAGGACATACAAGAAGAAAAAGGCTGTTTCTTCATTTTTTCCCAAGTTTCAAACAAGATACAGTAAAAAATAAAAGAACAGCTGAATAGCTTCAATTAATAAAAAACCTGAAATTTTCATGTTTGAAGGGTTTTTCCACATCTTTTTCAGTCTGACTTTGTCTTTCATGCAAGTTCCCAAGTAAAAGTATCACACCATCACCCCAGAAAGTGTGGCGTGTCAGGGGACAGAGAGGAGCTCCAGAGCAGCAGAAAAGGTCCTGAACTTGGGTTTTCCCTGACTCCTTTTCTTCACATGGCTTCTGCCAGGAACTTACTGTAAAGTTGGGAGCAAAAGTACACCTTCTGTGCAAAGGGTCTAATGCAGCTTGGTCTGGCAAAAACTCCTCTAAAAGTCAACCCTCAAGCACCCACATGTATTTGCACTCCCTTTCCCTGTACACTTGAAAATTAAGAAAGTCAGGGCCTGATCCAAAGCCTACTAAAAGGGTTCATCAACAGCAACAGACTCCAGACCAGCCTGAAAAAACAAAATGCTTTTCTTCAGACTGAGAAGCATATTGATGTTTTTTCTACATTTTTTCAAGCCTCATTAAAGCCACAGGTGTGGGGAAAAGTAGCTAAACAGTAACAAAAATATGAAAGACTACTTCACCTACGGACCTGGGATGGGAGGTTTTGTTTGCTTTTTTAACTTAAATATTTCTTTTGGAAGCACTAGAAATGCAGAGAAAGACAAAAGAAAAAGGATTACCTCATTTCTGTCATGATCTCATTTTTTATCATAGTCACTTAGTCTTCTGCAAGGCCTGGGGGCACTCAGAAGACTGAAACACTTTAACGAAGAAAAGGAAGGGGTAAAAACTCAAATTACAAACAAAATATCTATATAGCTTGTGCCACTTCTTCCAAAGCTCATTTCATGTGTGGGCCTTCAAATAAGGCTGCCCTTCATTGGCAGCAGAAGCCTCTGTATGAGGTCCAAACAGAAGTCTATCAGGCCTGCCTTTGAAGCACTTTGTTTTGCTCTGCAGTAATTCTTTCAGCCTTAAGCCACTGACTTACTCCCCGTAAAAATACCTTTTTGCAACCTGTGATAACCTTCTCCCTTTTTACCTGAAGTTGGTCTAGCTGCAAAAAATATGGCATATCATTGAAATCATCTGAGACTCCTTGTGGTGGCAAGGTTTACCTTTTTCTAAAACCACAGAAGGAATTTCCTGGGGAAAACTGCACCACCAAAAGGGCCAGGGTCCTTCTGGGAGTCAGTCAAGGTGAACATTGCTATACCTTGTTTTCCTTGTATTTCTCTGAACACCTATTGTCAGCCTCACAGCCCTCTCCTCACCCACATCCAGTGACTCTTTTTATAATCTCCAGTGAGCAAACCTCCCACATGTTCTTCATTAAGATTATCCTGTGTGTTACACCTGAGGAGCTTCACTCTTTGGAACAACTGCCAGACACTCTGCTCTGTAGCAGTGAAGGATTTCAGAAATGAAGGTAGAGAATTTAAAAAAATGTGGTTATTTCCCTTGCAGGTGATGGAAATAAAGTGCTTTCTCTGGCCTGGTTTAATTTCACTTCAGACACACAGATTTGTCAATAAAATAAGACAAGATAATTTTTCTAAGAGCACTAATCAGAACTCCATCAGGGTTCATACAAAGACTGATTTCAGTAAGCTTTTTACCAGACCACAGATAAACACAGAACTTGCAAAAATAGAGACAAACTTCAGCATAGTCCAGTCTTGCAAGACAAACTTATAAACCCCAATATTTTCCACTATTTATTCCTTTGATTCTTTCAGGACTATGCACTTCTCCTAGGGAAGAACCTCTTCATACAGTACCATATTGTGTGGACTCTCTGAGCTTCACCAACTGGTTCTTCAATCACCTAAAACTCTCCTCTATACCACATGGAAAAGGAAGCAAAGGTTAAGTCTTTTACACAGCAAGCTGCCAGAAGAGCCATCAGAAAAGGGTATTTACTGAAATATGGTTAAACTGAAACTATAAAAACTTTTGTCAATCTTTGTCCTCCTCCTTTATGCTGTAGTCCAGGTCCCTTAGACTGTTACAACAACACAACCTTTAAATTTAAGTGGGGTAGAACAAATACTTCATAAAATAAAAGTGTGCAGATTTACAGGTTTTAATAATTTCTGGAAAACTTACCTGGACTCAAGAGACATATTTAGAATTACTCTCTCAAAGCTTTGCATTTGTATTCTGCTGTGGATATTTAAGCACATTTGCACTATTAGCCTGAGTGCTCAAGACTGAAAAGGGAAGAAACGATTTAAGATGGTCACATACTCAAACCTGACATTTTATTTCTTCACCAATATTAACTTGGTGCCTTAAGTGAATTTAATTTTTTATACGGTGACTAGGCAGAAAGCAGAGCTGTTTACAGATAGACCTGTGAAGTGTTTTTGTACAATACATCTCCCATTGTACAGACTGGAACAGTATTGCAGTGCAGTGTGCGGGGTAAGTACATTGTAGTGCTCCAGGGCCAGATTTACACTGTTAGTTTGGTACCTTAATACTTTTTCAGAGATGGTCTAAAGTAGTTAACAACAGAGAAAAATTTGTTTCTCAGCACTGATGCTAAAACAGCGTGATAGAATTTTCCCACTCCTAACAGAAGGAACTCCTGCAGTTCAACAAGTTTTTACAGTGTTTTGACTTCTAAACAGGTATTTTTCTCATTCCAGAAATCACTTCCCTACATCTGATTTTTAATAGTCTCTCATAGCCCAGAGTACTTATCCGTAAGTGAATATTCTGCAAATTCAGTCATGAAAAACATAAACACCTCTTTTCTTATGTTGGGTAAGGGAAGGTATAACTTTATGATCATTTTTGATCTCACTGAAACCAGTAAGTTTCGTTATTTCAGAGGGAGAACTCTTCCTTTCAGCAGAGGTTCTGATCACAACTTTTCCCCACTTCTCCCTTCCCCAAAGGAAATACTCATCTACTGGCATGCCATAAACACACTTTTGCATTTGTAACAAAAATGTAAATGATTCAAGCAATAGCGGAATCTTGTGTGTTCTGGCAAAACTGTTGATTTTCATCAGAGAGAAAGTTTTGGCTCAGGTTTAGAATACAGTACATTCTTTGGCACAAGGGATTTGCAATATCTTTGGGAAAATGCAGACCTGGGACACCTGCCTAGAATGGCCCAAGAAACATTTACCTTACCAATAAAAACAGAGGCCCACTTAACTATTTCCCCTAAGGGGTAGGTATTCATCTAATCACATCTGGAATCCTTTCCAACTTGGTTCCTGCAGCTAATGTTGCTCTGTCATGATCTGATGGTTTAATCCTAGTTATTAAACTGCTTATTCTAGTTGATAATAAAAAAATGTGGAAAAATGCCTGCCTGTCAATGCCCAAGCCTCAGAGCAAACACGGTGAAGTGGGCCCCCTGCTTTCTCTAAGCAAACAGGGAACACCATTTGGAATTTGGAGTCACAAAGAAAAGCTGCCAGATCTAATGAAAATATTGGCAAATTTACGAGGGTGGGTTTTTTTTTAATCCCTAGACAACAAAAAACCCAAAAACACAACTACAAACTCCCACTTTTGCAAATCTAGTTTTCCTTACTATGCACAAAGAACTTCTTTTCACTGGTCTCAGCAGACAAAATATAACACATACATAATGCATACATAATGTCTGAGCCAGCTGTGATATACTTTCACTCAAAATGTTTTCAACAATAAACGATTTGTTAACAGATGCATCAAGTTCTTCATGATTTTACAGGAAAAAAAGCAAAACCACAACTCCAAGTCTTCATTTCCCAATGCTTCATTAAAACCAAATATTTTTAGATCCAAATGATAAAGCTTTGCCAGCAGCCTCTGCTGACTAATAAGCCATTTTCTGTTGAAAACACAACATTGATGTGAAAATTGCCAACTAGCTTTTTTCAGAATTATATTTATATAGCTATAAATAAAACAGACATACCAGATAGACAACACACCACATGTGAAAACAAATTGAACTCAGTAAAGCAAGAGGTTTCCATTTCCATCAGCACAAACCTGAACCTTGTCCACACATTCCACAGCATGGGACTAGATGGATTTGTCAAAATCCAGCAGCACAGCCCAGAAGTAATCCATAACACAATTCATTAACTGCCAAAAAGTATGAATGTGCACTAATTTGATCACAAAAGATAATAACCTCTAAAAATCACTGACTTCAAATAAAGTCTGAACTGTTAAAGACAAAGTTCAGACTTTTGATTTCTGGCCCCATGTAAAATTCTTATTTTGGACTTCAAGGCCGAGGCCATAATTTCATCACTCACTGTCCCATTTAGAATATGTTTTCTCTCACAGTTTGTTCATCCAACTCATTCATCACAAATAGGCATGGAAAACACTGTGGCACTACTGCTTGGAGGCTCTAGTTCAGACACCTTGACAATAGCTCATTTCCCTCATCATGCCGGTCACTTCTGATTCAAGGTGTAGAAAATAACAAGTCAGAAGAGCTCTGTGAAAAAATATGCAACTTTCCATCCAAAATAAGATATTTTCTGGTCAGAGAACAAGATGCTAATCTTCCACCTCTTCCACTATTATTTATTGTTAATGGAGGGAGATTAGAACAGAAGCTCTCTTCTTTTTGCTGCAGAGGTTTGATTTCTAAATATCAGGCAAAAAGTACATCTTAGAGCTAATTTTACTTCAATTTATTAACTTTAGAGAAGTACTACTGTATTATAAATGATAGCATCTACTGTCAAGATGATGATATGAGTTTATCTTTTGATAAGACTATTTTCCTTCCTCTCAGACAAACAGAACGTCTAAGTGTATGTCTGTCCTGGGGTGACTTTATGAAGCTTGTATCCCCATTCATCTGTTTAGCCCAGAAATAAGTTTTGCACCTTTAAAACTGGTTCCAAGAGGGACGGGGAGAGAAGCAGTGTGGAGTTCGTCATCAGGAACTGCACCTGCCCCCCACATCCTGCTCCTGGACTGTGCTGTCTGCGGATGGACAGATAGCGGGACAGAGCTCTCCTTTTCTTTTAGCTAGTTTTCTTAGCTAGCTGAGGTAGAGAAGTTCCCTGGACTATGGTTGTTCTTTTTCTTGGAACTGTTCAAACCTGGACAGAAAACCCAGAAGAGCCCCAAGAGCTCATCCTGTGGCCCACCAGGGCCCGGCACATGGCATTTCCAGCGCAGGAGGGACTGATAAGAGACTCAGTGAGCCGAGCTACACCCTACAAAAAGGACTCTCTCTCTGAATTTGCCATCTCTTCAGAACAATGAGAGGTTCCATTGTTTAATATTATTCATTTTTTTCATGTTTGTGAGTACTTTGCTTGTTAAATAAACAGTTTTTTCCACTTTTCTCACAGGAGATTTACCTCACAAAAACCCATTGCAGGAGGTTCTGCTTGAATTTGCTTTCTAGAAAAAACTTCAGAGGTTTCCTCCCAAAATCTGCCCTAAACCAGGACCCTGTCCCACACTGAAAGACATCTCAGAGGTCAGAAGTCTGCTGTTACATAAGGGTAATTACACATTTTTGGCTGTTTCTTTCAGTAATCCAAGTGCAATTCCACAAGAGGGAATCCCCATTGCTATCTCAGGAGCGTTGCTGGTTGATACTTTTGGCCCCTATCAGTCAGCACAGCTGGAGGCCTCTGCAGGGTGAGAACCCCAACACTACCTGTCACTGCTGCTGCTGCTGCCATTAAAAGGATTGAGGAAAGTCACAGCAACAACAGGATTTGACAACCTTTCCCCTCAGTTAAAAGATAGAAGGTGTCTATCAAGGGTTATGGTTACAGCTGAGTGTTCCCACTCTTACAGGGCAAGCCTCTTTCTGCCACCAGTTTTGGTCCCCACCTCCATCCCAGTCAGAGGGCTCAGGTTCCTTTAGCTCCATTTGTTTTGCTGGGATTGTTTCCTGCCATTTTAGCACAAGCACCCAAGCTGAAGCGAGAGAAACAGCAGAACACAGGGCCAGGAAGTATCAGCAGGCTATTAGATCACCTCATCCATCTTGTGGTACCTCATCTGTAACTACCTAAATTAGAAATACAGTCTCTTTAGTCCCATACATAATCAAGAGAGAATGATTCAGACAGAGTGTGATTCAAAGTGCCTAGGGTTAGTCCTTTCACAGGAGATTTCAGAATGGAAGCTTCAGCCTTCCTCGACAGAAGACTGCAGAGATTAACCTCTAAAATTAGGAGTGTAGATCAAGCCAGAATGATCATTCCCTAAAGAAAACAATTCTTGAGTTGAATCATCCACTTCTACCAAGATTTACTTAAAACAGGCAAAATTAAATCAATGCCTAAAAAAATATATCAGGATATCTCAGGGCAGGAATGACAAAGGCATCCATAAGCTGCACACGGGGTAGTGACATCCTGGCAGCCATCTGGCAGGAGAGGACTCCAGTCCCTCATACCTGCTAATACCTATTTCCAGCAGCATTTACTCACAGAGGCAGCCGCTGTTCATTTGGCTCCTGGGGCTTCATGGATTGCCTAACCTCCGACGGGGCCAGAAAGCAAGAATTTGAATTCCAAGTGCCTTTTCAGGTAACACATCAAATTGCCTGCTGCTATGATAATGGACAAATGGGAAAGGTATGGATTAGTCTAAGATGCACCCAGACACAGATGCCAGGGCTCTGCGTTTCAAGTCGAACTGTTCTTTTATTATTTCTCTCTGTTAACAATGAGCAGGATAAATGAATCATTTGACCACCTTTGAAGGATGTGGCACTGTATTTGAGGAACTCTGCATAGCTTGAAATTAATGCGTTTTTATTTTCCTTGTGCTCATCTCAGCAATGTGTGTTCAGGTCACAACAGAATGGCCAGGTCTGATCAAAACATCCAAAACTCCTTAACCTTGGTCCAAGTCTCAGCCATTTAAGCCAATGGTAAAGCTCCTGCCAGGGTCAATGATCTGTGATCATATTCCTCATTTTTTTTGGCAATCACCACCCAAGAGCACTGCTCTGATCAGAAAAGGACCAAACGTTGCCATGCCATCCAAGCCACATCTTGAGACATAGCATACATTGCCAATAATTTGGTTGTATTTACTTTTCTAGTAAGAAACACAAAGAGTCAGGGTGTGGTGGCAGTGGTTTACTGACAAGCTTGATGTGAGCTTCTTATGAACTGCTAAGCTTTTGCTGAGTAATATTGACACGACGCAAAATGACTGACTATAAAAACCTTTAGACTACCCCATATGACTGTTTGAAAACCAATGGCAGCTATTTGACAGATGCTCAGAAGTTTCAGAATTTCAGAAGTAGACCTAAAAAAGGCAGATTAATGAGCAGATGATGGTGATGTAGTAAAGTTGCACAATAAATGAAACTTAGCAGATGGCTCTGCAACTATAAAAATCTCCAGATTCCTAGATTAGATAGACAGAAAGGATACTTCCTTTATTTTCTTGAATTATTTCTGCCTTTTCCTCATGACTTTGGCAGTATTGCTGCTATCTTCTTTTTAAATAGTGCAACTTTCCAAATTTATTTTCCCTTCTGCTTTAAGCATAATAGATCTCATCAGACAAACTTTCTACTCTATCACCATGAAGGAAAACATTAGGGCGCACATTCAAAGCTGCATATGCACAGCCCCATGTTTCCTAGGAAACAAGCGATTGCTCATCTCTGCGCCAAAATAAATGGATGCATCAGTTTCAGCTTCCTACAAACATTAGTATTTGGACTCAGGACAGAATGCCAAACACCCCCAGCACACTATCAGTTGTGATTGTCATCATCCTGCCTCTGCTGCTTGTCGGCAGCGGAGGAATCAGTAAGCCGGCGGGAGAGCTGTGACAGATCCACGGTGGAGGCAGTGGTGGTGCTGACCTGAGGACAGGCAGTCAGAGCCAGCAGCGCTGCTCCCTGCTCGGGGCCAGCAGAGCCACATGCATCCCTGGGTGCTCCCATGCAGCCATCTGGGGAGGAAGGAAATCAGCGCCTCCCACCGCAGCACCTTCTGTTGGTCTGTGCAGAGACGGACAGGAGTCACAACCCAGGAGTTTTGGCTTTGGATTATCTTCACATGGCCAGCCCCAAATTTAAAAACAGTCATTCTGGCATAAACTGAATCTCCCTTGGGTATTTCCACATTCCCACAAAAGATACCGGATTTTTCTTCTTTCATTACCTCCAGGAGGTTCCTCCCTTTAACTTTATTTACTTTCATGATTTTATGGGATTACTTTTTTCTTAAAACCATATTCCCAAATTGACACTGATATATTTCTAAATAACATTTTACTTCTGACAATTCCAATATTGATTTAACACTGTATTCCTGGAACCTGACTCTTAATAGCAGAGTTACTGCAATATTAAGTTAAATGCTTGTGACAATTTGACCCTCAACGCCAATACCACAGTAAATAGAACTGTGGCTGATTCCACAGAAAGGGCTATTAAGGAATATATGGGCACATTTCAAGCATTCTGCCATTTCAGTCTCTCAATAGCACGTATATTAGGAACTTGACTATCAAAATCTAAATTTTCTGAAAACTCCCTGTCGTCTGAAAGATGGTCATGTCCCCTGACATCTACTAATTGCCCTGGAAATTTCCTCATTATTCAAAATGTCGATTATATGAACTTATTCAATGTCTCCCCTGACATTTGGATAATCAAGGTTGTATTGCATATGGGCCATTCTTGAAAATCTTTGAAGACAACTGACTACCCTCACGAGTAAAGGTTTGCAAGATCAAGCCATATAGCATGTTTGAACAACATTCATCAAAAATAACGTCAAAATAATTTCTTGCATATGATCAAATGTTAGTATCAATAAATGGACATCATGGTAATAAGGTCTGAGTGTATAAGTCTTTGCTAATACAGCATCATTAGTACTTGATATTGATCAGCCAGCCAATCTGAAACCTCTTAAATAACTTAACTGCTTTTTCTTTAGAGAATGGTAGTATAAGTTTCACAAAAGGGTACTTTGCAGAAATGCGATAGTTTAAAATTTTCCACTGCTTCTTTCCTGTAACTCTTTTGCATGAGTTGCTCCACTTCATCATTGTAAAGTCTTCAAAAACTGGATAAAGGCAAGCTCATTAAAAAAAAAAAAGGGAGAAAATAACCAATATACACTGCCAGAACAAAAATGAAACACAGTTTGGAAGCTCAAAAGATGAATGCAATTTTGCTGCCAAGTGAAGTAAGTTACATGACCCCTTTTGTCACAGGATACCCAATTCTGTGAGTAAAAGGGGGAAAAAAAACGCTTTAACAGGAAAAAAGCATTTGCATGCAGTGTAAGCAAAGTAACCATTCATTCAACTATTCGTGCCAACAACATTGCTTCTTTAACAAGTGTTTGTGTGTGCAGGGAAAGGTGCTTAATTCTACTGCAGCCTGGACCTAAGCCAGCTTCTGTACAAATCTTACTCATGGCAACCTATTGGAGGGGCATCAACAGCACAACGTCCTTCTTGTCATTTCTTCTCACACTTAAGAAAATTCAGGTTCTTTTACTTTATACACTGATGATTATATCCTCTGCCCTCACAGCACCAAGGAAGGCTATAAATATATTTTGCAGAAACTGTAACATTTTGTGTGCATCCACAGAAATATGCTATTATTACGCAGACTACTAATTTCTTCTTTCTTCATGTGGGCAAGAAAAAGAATAAAGTCCTGAACCCAAAAATGGTTTCTTCCACTGCTAATAATTCTTACAGTACAAGCAGCATTATAGAGCTATAAGCCCTAGACAGCCTTCACTCTGGAAGGGTCTCTCAAGTTTAACTTCCTAGTTTCACTTATTCCTTAGCTATGCAGCACAAGCACTGCAGTCTAAGTCTGTGGAGAAAAGAAGGTGCTTTTACCCGTGTCCCACAGGTCTTTTGGGTTTGGATCTATTGCCTTGGATCTCCCCTCTTGTTATGGCTCAACAGAAATTTCTCAAGGTAGTTTACAACCGGATGCAGGAGGTCATAAATAAAGCTTGAAAGCATCTTATGTTTACACTGAATATTGTACATGGATCTACAGTGTAGTGCCATGCACATAAATAAATGCCAAGACTAGCATTCTTTGCTGACAAACACATAAATGAATGTTAGGAATGGAAATTTTTTTCTCTCTCTCTTTCATTTTTTTCCTCTCCCGTGTGCAGCTTGGTTAAAAAAAAAAAAAATGGGCCCATGCAGCTAAACAGCAGCATTATATGGCCTACAAAAATCATGCTGTAGGATGCAGAGAGGAAAGTGTTGTTGGGGTTAATCTTGAGAAGACAATGTATTAGAAGTCCTTGAATGCTGCTATTTTCCTTCTGTTCCAAACCCATAAAATTTGCAAGAGACATATTTTCAACTTAATAATGTTATTTGCTAAATGCACATTACTGGTGATGCCCATCTAGGGATAAGTCCAAACCACAGCACTCCAACATGATAATTTATTCCAGCAGCAAAGAAAAAAAAAATCTCACTCTGTTCTCTAAGCATTATAGGGCATAAGCCGTACATTCAATTCCCCACCAGGAGTAGCAGCAGATATACTCCAGAGAATTAACTGGGTGGTATTCTGCCCCCTGCTATGGGTATCCAAATACCCTGCTGGAGGAGGGTGAGGCTAGGGGCAAGAATTCAAAATTCAAAACCCAAATACCCACCTCACTGAGAAAGGAGGATTCAGAGCCTGCAACGCTACACCTCTCATCCCTAAGGTGCCTCCCTTTACTCTGGTAACAGGAGAAATCACACTGAGACTGCTCATCTATCAACCACAACATATGAACATCATCCATTCACTCCTCCAGCATGTCTTGACCACAGATTATGCACAGGTACAGGAGGACTCCTCAAAATCACCACAGTGGAGACAGGCTGCATTCCTGGGGAGTATCTTCACATCAGAAAGAAACCACTGCAGCATTACCAGGTGACACTTAGCATCAAAAAAGCACCTCAGGTTATTTTTCCCCCCCACAAGCTTCACTTAAAATCATTATATAACACACACAACCGCCTGTGTCTTCCACTTAATCAGGAGCTGCTTTTTGTTCTAACCAGGTGTCACGAGGGAAGTAAGAATCCCTATCCCCTCTATACTAATTTCTGTTTAAAAATAAACAAAACCAACAAAAAACCATAGCAAGACTTTACAGGTCAGATAAAAACATCCAATTACTGCAGTCAGAATTAGCACCTCCTTAATGTTCAAAGAGGGAGCTTTACACAACTGTTCCAACTTCACTCTCTGTTAATCATTACCTCACTTTCCAGCCAGAGGAAGCATCAGAGATGTGCTCAGCCGCCTAATTTCTCATGCATCTGACAGTGGTACATTTAAATGCTACTTGTCAGCATCTGAAAGAAGAAAACACTTGCTTTGCACACTAGTAACAGGTGACTATTTCAGGCTACAATGCAAATGAAGTATTTGCACTGCCAGTAGTCCAGCCAGATGGAAACATATCAAGGCAAAAGTTGACCTTAGAACACAGTTACTAACATCCTCCATTAAACCCACTCACTATCTGCAGCATCAAAATTTTCAGCCTGTGCACTTATCCAAGATCAGATGAACTAATAACTACTAGAAAGACAATTAATAAATGAGATAAGATCTTCCTTTGGGAAGAACACTAGATTGCTCCATTAAGATTATTGCAGCTGTATAATGTTAATAAAGGCATATCACTTTGCTAATGGGACCATCACTTCCAGAAGATTCCTTCACTGTCATATAAACTTTATATGAATGCAGCTAATTTGAGTTCATTTACTGGCTCATACAGTGCCAGACATCTCACTGCAAAGCCTCTTTTGCGTCCATATTTTGCAACCATACCCCTAATTGCACTTCCATTTCTGTCCACATTCTGAGCTGCTATATAACAGCATCTCCTTCCTAAATTAATCTGTCCTTTTATATTTTGAAATTTCTTAAAC
Organism: Pyrgilauda ruficollis; assembly: GCF_017590135.1. Lineage (NCBI taxonomy): Eukaryota > Metazoa > Chordata > Aves > Passeriformes > Passeridae > Pyrgilauda > Pyrgilauda ruficollis. The sequence goes on along the minus strand of NW_024525489.1, from coordinate 20,570,805 downwards.
CAGTCTTTTTCTGAATTAATTTCTCCAGGAAGGAGGACTGCATTTAGTTATATTTTCAGACAGACTTTGTTCCCACAATCCCCCAATTCTTCCCTCCCTGCTTCCCCCTCTCTCTCAATGCAATTTAGGTCACTTGAATACAGGCATCTCCAAGCCATGGGTGCAACCAGGGTATCACACATAAGTGACCTACAAAGAGGTCTGGTGGGGGCTCAGCTGAAAATGTTAATCCTAAGGGATTTAAAGAAACATCATGTAATAAACATCATTCTTTCTTCCCACTCCAAAGTGATCACATAAAAGAATTCAAAGTGCACATCTTCTTGGCTGCATGCAAAGTCATTGCTTTATTAATTTATGACAACACAACAGCAAGATGGTAAATAACATCTAAAAGTAACATGCAGTCAAAGAGAAAAGGATCTCCCTCTGCTATAGAAAGGCAAAAGGGAGCTTCAAATGTATTGAAGGAGCCAGAGCTATAAACAACACATTTTTCAGGTCCAGAGGTTTATAATTCAGCCCAGAAAAATTCACCTCCCATAAATTGCAGATTTACAGGCAGATCTCAGAGGAACCTGGAGTAAAATAAGATTAATTTCATGGAAATCTGCTGACAGATAATGGAGTTGTAGTCCAGCCTCCTGGGCACATTCCTTAGGCACCAGGGTAAGTTACTGAGCATTGCTCCTCACTTCTCTGTTTATATTTGACACAATGTGTATTTTTGTGGAAATTAACAACTGCACACGATCCCTCCTTTAAGCCTCCTATACACACATACATATATATCTGCTTCTAAAACAACTGGTATGAACCCTACACTACTGTTTCTTCAGGAAAGAGAGGTTCAACTGAAGTATCTTCCACTACATGAAGGTTTGAGCTGAAGGCAAACACTGGGAAATAATTCTGTACACATGTGTTTAGTATCCCTATGTGGACAGTTTTGCTTTGAAAGCAAAAAGATTATTTTACATCACTGCATAAAAAACAGGGGTCAGAGCAGCAGGAGACTCAGGAATTACTGAGCACCAGAAGGACTAAAATCAAAGGGAGAACTGAATTTGGGAAAAAAAAAATCATATGAATTCCATGAAGGAGTCTTTAGCGTTTCTAAAGCTGTCACTTCAAAGAACACTGTAGTTCTTACTGTAGCTACTTAGTACAATATTCTGATCAAAAAATGTATGACTAAGAGTTAAGCACAACAAAGTCATTTTGAGACCTTAAAAAAAAAAGCCCACAAAAATTTAATTTAAGATAATAGGATATAGGATTTAGAAAGGACCCCAGAGTCACTGAGTCTACCCCACAACTACCCCACCTTGAATTGCAAAACTAAGGAAATACAACACCCATCTCCAACAAGCAGGCTGGTGGCACTCTTTGGAACCTTTTCTTTCAAAGGGTATCCCTCAACTGCCAACAAATACTTGGGAAATCATAAGGCAGCAGAGCTCCTTCACACACTCACTTCCTGAATGTGCTCTTTCCTCAGCTCCACAGCCTCAAAGTAGGATATAAGCACCAGCCCTGACCAAACAAGATCTCAGGCACAATATCCTTTCTCAGGTCCTGTAGTGTAACCTGAAGTTCAAATGGCTCCTGCAGCTCCACACTCCAGAGGAACCCACAGGTGAGCCCTGAGAGCTCCTGGCCAGCTGACAGGGCTCTTCTTGGACCTAGCATGAGCCCCCCTCAAAGATGGCTCCCTACAAGCTTCCTCTTGTGGTATGAAGCACACAATGTGTCTGCTTAGAGGGGAAAAGTGTTGCCCTTCTCTCTTTTATATACTTTCTGCACCAGCTTCAGTCTTCAGATTGCCAGATTAGACCTGGAAGTATTCAAGTGCTTAATTAGGAGAACCCAATCCAGGTTTGGCTTTGCTCTGCATGAATTTCATAGGTCTAAACGATATTTATATTTCAAGCTGGATTCCTCTGGCTCAGCCTTCATCACCAGCCTGAGGTGCTTCTTTTCTAAATCTCAAAGTGGATGATGAGGAACAGACACCTGCAGAGTATGGCTGAACATACCTGCTGGCACAGCTGCCCTCAGGAGGGAGGGAGGGAGGGTCTCTCTTATTGACAGAGGAAGTTGCCGAGAGCAAACAGATTCCTGGCTTAAGCCCCTCAGCTAAGTGCTTAATTTCAATGTGAGATAAAGCCAGCCCATTTCTACAAGACACTTTTTAGGAAGTTTGACCTTCTCCCAAAAAAATGACACACAACTAACTTCCAGCTGTGATGCCCATATACCAAGCAGAACTTTCACCAGAGAAACAAGACCTATTCCTTCATACGCTGCCAACTGAAACTTCTGAAAATGTGTTTCTCCTCCTTAAACAATGGTGTTTTCCCACTCAGTAGCTATCACACCCTCTGGCTCTCTGATACAGATATTTTTTCTCACTGTACTCACAGCTGAGCAGCTTGGTGGGGTAAAAGCCTGTACAACATTAAGAAGTAACTGTAGCACATAAAACAATTTAAATAATTTCTTTCTTATTTTCTACCCCATACAGGAACAATCAGGTTTTCTTTAGCAACAATAGCTTTTGCCACAACCCTAGGGGTGGGAACCTAAACCATATGTACATAAAAAAGGTAACCTCAAGTTTCCTCTTCATAGCTCTGATGTGGAATACCACAGGCACATTTAGTCAATTGTCCTTCAAATGTCTTCTGTACATGTGGGTTTTTTTCCCCTTTATGCTTGAGAAGATCTCAGAGACTCAGCTTCAGGGAATGAAGTCGAGCTAGACTCCTGTTCATTTCTGTTAGCTGAATTTATGTTTCAGGCTTGTGTTGGGAAGTGTCATATTGTTGCATGATCTTAGTTGCATGTAAAGTCATAGTACTCACACTGGCTTTTCCCTTCCAAGGAAACTGCATTTCTTTGGATGGCTACCACTCAAAACACTTGGCGCTAAATCCAGAGAACGAGCTAAATTGCAATGTTAATTTTGAAAGAAGTGGTGGTGAAGTTTTCATCCTCCTCTTTGTCACACTGTTCCCTCCAGCAAGAAGTTCTGCATTGACAGTATACACTGGGCAGAAATAAGTCCCCACAGAGGAGTGAACCCAAAGGTGTGAGAATCTCACCATGTGCCACTTCACACACAGAATGCTGAAGGTTTTGCTCCTCAAGCTGAAAGTACATCTCAAAAGACTCTACTTCTCTAGGAGATTTACCAAGTGAAGAATACTATAAAAGCACGTTGCTGAGGTGAGTAGGTGTTAGTCCAAGCCTTGTAAATTAAAAGTAACATCTCATAATCTCTGCTAAATGTAATGGGTAGTCGAAGAAATGAAGCTAACCCAGGCGTAATGATCAATCTTAGTGTGAGTCATGACCCTGGCAGCTGCATCCTGAACCAGCTGCAATCTATATAATGCATTCCCAGGAAGACCAGACAACAAGGAGTTGTATTAGCACACAGTGCAGATGGTATTAATACATGTACCAGCAGCCTCCAGCTCAGCCAAAAAGAGCAAAGGTCTTCATTTACTAATATTCTTAAAAGGATAGCAATTTGTCTAAGATATTTATTATGCTTATCATAATCAAAGAGCTTGATTTCTAGAATTAATCCTTTTATTGCTAACAAAAAATATTACCATGAAAAAAGGCTAGAGTGAAGACTCTGAGCAAAGCATAGGATTAGCCATCAGCAATACAATTTTTCCTCCTCCTCCCCCTACACAGTGTCAGGGTCATGTAAAGTCAAAACACTAAATATAGGACAACATCAGTGGAAAGCAAAGCAAGCTTAGCTGGCCACAATGGAAACACAGCAGAGGCCAAGGTAAACCCATCAAAACAGCATGATTAGGCTAAAACAACAACAAGAGACTTGTGAAATCAACAGAGAGCATTTGTGCCTTAACCCACTTCTGTATTTATGAGATTCATTCTGGAGATCTGAATAGGTTATTGCAAGAAGGGAAACCAGAGCAGGCAGATTAGGACTGCTTGCAGGATCGTCTGAGGGAGATCTACAGGTTTGAAAGCATTTCATGGGTGGATGGCATTCAGGAAAGGCAATGCCCCTTCCAAAGCAAGGGAACAAAAGTGTTTGCCTAAATTGGAGCTATCTGGACTGACAAGCCTCATGTCTCCAGGCAAGCACAGGAGATATGGAGCCAGTTTCTTCATCCTGGGAAAGGTCTTTTTCCTGGAGAGCTCTGATGTCACTCAGCTCCTGACTTCTTCAATCTGTCACACACTTTGAACAGACCTGCTGCTTTAGGCTCTCGCTGTCTACACCAGTTTTTTCTTTCCTTCAAAGCTGTCAGTTCAAAAGGAAACGAGTCTGACAATACACTGGACTTTTCAAAGTTTGTCCTCTATTTTTTGGTCATATTCTGAATAGTCTTTAAACAGCCACTGTTTATTGAGAAGAGGAAGCTGTAACCATCAGGCAAGCTTTGCAGGGCACAGTACCTGGACTTTGTGTTGCAGGAATGGTGACATGGCTGACAGGACTAGGCATGTAAAGGTCTTAAGAACTTCAGTGGCAAAATGGCCAAAGAATTAGTATTAAAGCATTTTGGTATTCAGCCTGTTTGTTGGTACAGAGCAGCACTGTAACACGCTACTACATGCCTGTAAACTGAGTAGAGGAGCAGGTTTAATTTTAGGTCTAATGATTGCTGACAAGTTCCTTTTTATCACATCTTTAGCTTCACTTTAAAACAACATTTGAAAGGAACTAGACATACAGTTTCAAACCAAAACCCAGCTCTGGATTCCTCATCTATTCTATCATTTCCTCCTGAGTTGCCTGTCACTGCAGCAGCTGAATACCAGCCACCCTCATACTGAGGAGTTCAGGTCTCCTCCTGACCTGCACTGCAATCTAGAATCTGTATGGAAAGTAAGACCAACTGGGAATGGTGCCATAAAATTTCATTTGCTGAAGAGGCTCTTTTCTAAATTAAACTAGTTAGAACTAAGCTGATTCATAAAAGCATGCTGCATTTTTTAAAACTCCACTTCTAAGCTATTCTCCCATTGCTTGAAAAACATACACCTATTGATTAAGGCCTGTCCTGACACACAGTAGCTCTTCAGTAATGCTGCAGCCAGAGCAGTTGTCAATACAGGGTATCTAGATCATCCAAATAAAATGAAAGATCTCTAACAGTCATCAAATACAGTGACTAGAGACATTGGTATAGCAGAAATTACATGAGAAAACCAATGAAATGTTTTTATTCCTGCAAGCTGGGTTTGGCCCAGCTGAGGACAGTGCCTTTCCTGAGTTAGGCTGTGCAGGTAATGACTCTGCTGCACGTGGGAGAAAAAAAAAAAAAAAAAAAAAAAAAAAAAAACAAAAAAAAAACAATAGCCAGTAACCTTGAAAAGAAGAGATAAAATTAGTTCTTCATAGTAATTTTTCCCCACATTATTCTCGGCAACATTTTTGAGTCTTTCCATCCTCAGCCCACTGGAAAACAAATACAAGCATTATTTTATCCTCTATATGTTTCAGGGCACTTGCAGCAGGAATAGCATGGATTCTTGTATTAATCTGTCCTGGATAACAAGTATTTGCTGTACCACTCTGTCCCCCAGGAATGAATGTCCCAGCAACCTCTGGACCCCGATGTAGGGCCCAGAGCAAAAGCAGAGGCATATGGAAAACTGACTGTGGTCTGAGTCATACTAATTTAAATTCTTCCCATTCCCATAGTTTCTGGGGAGTAAATGCCTCACTATTTACTGAGCCAAAATGGGTCAGAGGCTCACCAAGATGCTGACTGCCACCCCACAGAAAGCTTTTCCCCTCCACACCGCAAATAGTCGTAACTAGACAGGTTCCTTCCTCCCAAGTCTCTTGCAGGTTTTAATGACTCACAGAGAGACATGATCTCGGTTCTGGGCTCCAGCAGATCAGAAACAACAAAGGTGGCTCTGAAAAAATATGTCACAAAAGAAGGCACAGTATAAACCAGCACACACCTAAATGGACTCAGTGTTGTTAATTTGTAGTATGCTCACCCCCCCCCGCCCCCCGCCCCCAAAACAGCAGATTATTATTCACCTACAGTAACATCTGTTCCTTTGCCACAGTCTCACCGGTGTCAGAGCTGTGCTGGAGCAACTTCTACATCTCCTTCCAGGAAAATCTCCAGTGAGGCACAGTATTATAATGCCCTGACCATTGAGAGTTGTATGCACCAGATGGATACTACCAACCAGAGCACTTTAAGCACATACACCCTACAAATTAAAGCAATCAGTCAGCCTCAAAGAGGAGAAAGAAATATAAGCATGGGGTTTTTTCTGCCAAAAATTCAGCTTCACAATAAAAGCTGCAATGCTCCACTTTCAAAAGGTAAAAATTGTTTAATTTCATTAAGAACATTAATCCTCATTTTTATTTTCTGGCTTTGGGTTTGTTTTTTTTTTTTTAATGGCATGGTAAACTACCAACACTGATATTGTCTATTTACTATTTTAAAATACCAGAGGCCTATCTTTATTTTATTGAAACAAATTTATTGTCAGATTCCAGACTGAATTTTTCTTCTGAATTTATTTTTCCCTTGAATCTATCTCTTCCTCAACCTAAAGTTTCAGACTCTGCCACAGAAAAGCAAAGCTGTTTCCTGAGCTCCTTTGTGCAGAGTATATACAGACACTGCTCTAACCTGTATGACTTGAATTACACTCTTCAGCATTTATCAGGGGTTAAAACAGCCTTGGTAAGCTGAGGAGTCAAAATCCGCTGAGAATTCCTCCCCATTCCTGAGAGATGCTGCATTGTCTGCCTGGAAGGCCCCAGCCAGACATGTTCTCTGTCAGGGTTGAAGAGGGCAATCTGGAAGGGCTAAGTGAAGCAAAAGCACAATTAATGTAGTCCTCAACCCAGGGGCTGGCCAGGAAAATGAGCTCTATAACAGCTAGAACCTTCCACAAAGAGAAATATACCTGCCTGGCTGCAATTCAAGGTCCTGTCTGATACAATTCAAGAGGGTGCAAGTCATTTTGTGGCAACCACAGCAATGCATGCCAAATTTGTCTCACCATTATTTCACTCTTCCATCAGATCAGGGTGCCAAAGGTGACATGCCAGCAGTTTAGTTAGTTTGCCCCTCAGTTTCTTCTTCCTTCCTGGCTTTTAGCATCTCATCTGACAGCAAGCTGCCAGAGTTTAAACAATCTCAGCAGCACTCACAAACCATATCCTTTTTGTTGTTCATTTTACAAAATTAAAAACATTAAACATTAATGTCTCTTGAGTTTCCTCTCCCCCTCAACCCTCCCACCTCCTGAAGTAAAATATGTTTTTGTGATTCCACATCAGAAGGAAACAATACTCTGTTGTGCCCAATACTTTGTGGGTGTGGGTGTTTTCAGGAACCACATCTGAGAAGAAATCCCAGAGGTTATTGTAATCATTCCTTTCACTCCTGGGTACTCAAGCACAGGATTGCCTGCAATCAATTTGCTCTTGCATCCTAGTATTAAATTCCTTGTGTATAAAAGTATCACCAGCACTTTCTATATTAATCTATGTAGCAACGTTCTAAAGAGCTTTTTATTATGCTGCAAAGAAATTACAATGCAGAGCAAAAGCCACTAAAGCCTACTTGAGCATTACCACCAAATATGAAAGTTGGGTCTGATCCTTCAGCCAGTGAAATGGAGGAGTCTTGACTGCACTCACTGACTTTTCAGGGAAAATTCAGGTACATGTCTCTGTAGTCTACCTTAATCTTATAACAAGTAGGATTACAAATCTACAAAAAACATGACAGGAAATTACATTATGTGTAAAGCATATGAACAGAGATCCTGATTACTTGCAAGCTCAGTTTTTTGTTGGTTTTTTGGGGTTTTTGGTTGTTTTTTGGGGTTTTTCTGGGTGGGTTTTGGCTTGGTTTTTTTTTGTTGAGTTTTTTGATGGCTTTTTTTGTTGTTGTTGATTTTGGATTTTTTTTTGTTTGTTTTTGTGGGTTTTTTGGGTTTTTTTGTTTGGGGTTTCTTGGGGTTTTATTTTTGTTGTTGTTGTTAGTTTTGGGTTTGTTTTTTTTTAAATATCAAATACTTGAATCAACAAAGATCCCAGTATCATAGGCTGGTTTACAACTAGCCCTGCAAGAGGGTTTAATCCTTGAGCTCCATGCCCTGGAATTTTTCATCTGAAACTACCCCAATATTTCTAATAATATTGAAAGTACTATTTAGAACTAGTGTTTGGGGAGCATGAGGGAATAATACAAAAAACTTGACACTACTTTCCCACCCACAAATTAACTTTAAGGAACTCACACCACTCTTCTGTCCAGTCTTCGCATTCCCAGACAGAAAGTTTGTCAGGCATTCTGAGCTAGTCTGTTTCCAGCTACACACAGGAAGCATCTCTCCAGACAGTATTGCTGGATATAGGTGGAAGTCCACACAAAATAATCTTACATGTGGCCTTTGAGAATTTTCACTCTGGTTAACTTTTCTACAAAGAATATATGAGCAGGACGTGATGCTATGTTTTTAACAATTTTCAAAAAGGTTGGGAATGCAGTAGTTCAATTCCAAAAAAAGAATAATAAACAAATTTTCAACTGCTGTGCTAAGCTGTGTCAATTGAGAGGACAAAAGTCCCGTGGCCTTGTTTCCCCATCCTGGCAGGACATGCACACAGACATTTCTACATCGCACATTAACTTATCAGCTCCACGTGCCTTTCCCATGAATGCTCAGGCACCAGTTGTAAAATTCGCTTTAATGAGCATCCTGAAATAAAGCACTGTAGTGATTCAACCCCAAAATCATACAAACCTGCCTAAAAGAGAAGCTTCTCAATATTTGAGCGATTATATGCACAAAAGTACCTCAAACCAATGAAAATGTACATTGTATTTGCCCACTACAACTTGTGGTAACTTGTGCAGGCTGGATTTGATCCAAATATCTTGCAGGGAGATTCCTTAGCTTTGCATTAATCCTTCACATCAACTCTAATCCTCTCAGTAAACTGTTTGCATTTTGCAAGTTTTCATCATAAATGACAAGGAATTTTAGGTTAGATATCAGACAAAACACAACAATGTAAGAAAGGAATAAATAAAGCAAAGCTATTCAGGGTCTGACAGCACTGGATAAGTAAGCAATATCACCCACAAGGCAAAAATAAGAACAAGAATGAACATGGGACTATATGTTGCAGGTTTTGTAAAATGCAATATAGGTTTGGAAGAGCCATAAAAGCAAGCCACACAGTAAGCAAATGCAGCTGTAACTGGAGTTTTATGAGAGTGATGGATTCCAAGAGTAGAAAAAGAAGCAACTCCGACCAGAAAACTGTAAAAATCAAAGGAGAGGTTTTGCTGCTGTAGTACATTTGAGTGTGTGGAAAGGAGGAGAGGGGAGGGGAGGGAGGGGAGGGGAGAGGAGAGGAGAGGAGAGGAGAGGAGAGGAGAGGACCCTGCAGCCTCTGAGACCAGTAGCAATACTCACAAATGGTCACACAAACACTCAGCATATTCACAGATATAACCCATCTCCAGAGGGTTTTCTCACACATTATAAAGTCTTCTTTATAAGGTTAGCTCATCTTATTTATTTCTGATCTTTTTTAGTCATTCTATGTAACTGACCCATTTATGACAAAAATCCTGCATCATAACAAACACAGGGATACTTGTAAGACTTCAAAGGAATACACATCATTTTCCTGAGAGCCTTTCAGTATAGCCATTTTGGTATAATAACAATCTTTATCATGAAAATTGTATTGACAGTGATCATATAAGACTGAAGTTCTTTAAACAGGCCATTTTCCAAGGTACTGTCAGGTAATTTATGCATAGTTTTTAGGCTAAATCTCAAACAGCTGTCCACAAATCAGTATCAAAATGATGTTTATTAACTGCTGTATCAAAAGCACATCTGAATTTGGGAACCTAAAAAGAACATGAATGAGAAAAAAAAAACAAACAGTAGCAGAAACGAAACTCAATTCTGTTAACAGAGTTTTTCACTTCAGTTTCAATTTACACTGTGTTAACCTAATGAAGAGCACAGAAAGGAGATCATCACATCTCAAGTGTTTATGTTTATGCACCTGCAGCTTAGAAAAGTTATGAATACAACAGGGATTCTCCTGTTACGCTTTTTACTTTCATCATTCATGCATTTGCAAATACAGACCTTTCAAAACTCCAGCAGCAATGACAGTACTTCCAGCTGCACAGGATCTACTGGTTTTCTGAAGGCCATCAGGACAGACAAAAAAAGTCAGCCAAAGGTTCTTTAACAGCCACACAAGCTCCTGACATTAGGGCCCAGCTCTGTGTGCTCCTAAACTCTGGCTTAGGGCTCACAGAGTCAAGACATTAAGTGTGGTATCAATGGAAAATAAGCAGAGGCTCCAGAGCAGAGAATAGCAACTTGAAAGGCCTCCCCACAAATCAGCCATTTCTGGAGGTACATGGACTCCACCAGTTGCACATCACAGAGTTTGTGAGCACGCAGCACTCAGATGAAGCCACCTCATATCTGCTTGGACAATTTCCTGCTGGTGACATGGGGAAAAGGTATCCAAGTGTCCAAGAACCTCTCTTTCCCCTTTGGCTTTTGGAGTCACTTCTGCATTCTCTACTCATGATCTTTGATCTCCAGCATCACAACTGCACTGGGAGAAGCAGAAAGTACCCATATCTTTTCTCACTTTTCTCCCTTTTCTGGTGAAGGAGTAGATGGCACAAGGGCAACATATTCTCCTGTGACCTAGGAGATGGAAGTCTACTCCTTTGGCACTGAATTACCCCCCAGACATCCCAATCCCACCTGGGACACCCTCCAACATTTTAAACCAATACCACTTGTGCTGTTCACTCATAGTGAGGCTATCAAGATCTGTCTCAAGCTGATGGAAGCATCTTCTGAGTAAAGTCCATGAATTCTGGAAAGCACTCAAGAATTCTGACTGTATCATATCCTCTTGCCAGCTCCTTTGATTGCATAATGCTTCTGAGACTCTCTTCAGACACTGCGAGACCTCCAGCATAGGGTTCTGTTTGAGGAGGCACTTTTTCCTTTCATTGGATCTGCCTCTAGCCTGACCCCTGTCTTCACTGCCCTGATGAGCACAGAATTCAGTCCAAGAACAAGGACAGCATAATTTCTTCCCTTTTTCTTTCCTCTCCTACACATTCCTAACTGAAATACAAAGGGTCAAGGCTGCCTACTATGTGCAGGATCTGCCTGGTTTTTAAAACGGCAAAATACAGGCCTGATGCTCTGTAACAAAGGAATAGTGTTCCATAAAAGACATCATGCCACAGGATGCACATAGTGTCATGGCATGCCCATCTATCAGATTTCCTTCAGACTGATTCAAAGTGATGTCAAAAGAGTGGCTAAAGTGGATTCCATATTAAATAATATCAGACCTTTAGCATTACTTGAACACAGCATTTTGAAAGTGTGGGTTTATAAATCTCTACTTTGTAAACTGAGTGCTTTTTAAATAGAGCTCCAGAACCCTAGAGAGCTGTCTTTAGGAGACTTTGATCTTTCTAGAGCACCTATCTTGTGTGTCTGTAATTGCCCTAGTTTTACAAGGCTCCATAACATTTCAAGAAAGAAAAAAACCCTTTTATTAAGTCTGTAAACCTAAGTGACCATAGTGATGGAATATGCTGCTGTGGGTACCCTGTAAATTCCCTGAAAAAACCCCAAAAGAAGAATCTCCATGATGAAATTAAATTAAATATTTATTAAACATGTTGTCAGTGTCCCAGGTAGTATGAAGAAGCCTTGTGGTATGCTGAAAGGCTTGATCTTTCTAAGTATTATGAATGCTGATTTAAATGATTGGGTGAAAGCTGAGGAAGTTATGGCTGAAATTTTGGCTAAAGATGACAGGTCTGGGTTTCAAGTTGCACAAAGCGGTCTGAGGGATTAAGCCAACAAAACCCACTCAAAGATATCCAGTTTCAAAAGGGTAATCTTCGTATCAGTGATTCACACTCAGACAATGGTGAGGATTCCTCATTACTCTGACTTTGCCATATTAATCTTACTTTACAAATACATGCAGTGATTTATATCATGTTTAATTAACTGATTGAGGGCTCCTGTGGTAAAATGGCATCACATTAAGCTCTGTCCTTATGGCAAATGCGAATCACATCTTTAGCCTTGCAAGAACAAAATATCATGGGATTCACTGATGACAGGATGTAGGAATCGAAATAAGGTCCCTCCTGTTGTTTGAGAATCCAGTAAGGGTGGTTGCCATATGCTCATCATTTCCAAGGGAAAAAAATGACAGGATAGAAGAAAGAACTGCTCTAGTTCATCCAATATGTTCAAATCTCAGATGAAAATGATTGTACAGCAGTTCTGTACTGAGGCCAAGTTTTACATGAAAGTGCATAGCAAACTTTCAGAAAGCTTATAATGAGAGATCTTTCTAATGTGATTTTTTTTTTCTGTATTTAAATAAACTGCTGCATGAAATTACTCCTTTTTTTGGAGAAAAAAACCCAACAAAACAGTAAAAGAGATGAACTAAATAAAGGCTTCTCTGCCAGCAACATAAGACAACACAAAATTAACTTAGTTTTTGCTATGAAGAGTTATTCCCCTCAAGCATTCACAACCTGTTTTTGAAGATAAAAACTACAACTGTTATTGTCTGATAAAATTAGATGTTGTATATAATTTGCTACTAACATTACCAAGATTAAAAGCCTTGTTTATATTATTACAAAGTTTCTTAAAATTCAGAAAGTGTTTTATTTTTAAAAGCTGTCTTATTAAGAGACTGCAGTTTTTATACTTACAATGAACCTTACATCCAGTAAACTCCCTAGTAATTGACAAATCGTTTTCATGAGTCACAGTTTGCTCCCAGGAATTCAGTGAATTTTTGCAATTTGTTTCTATGGCAAAGAGGATAACGGTGGGATGGGAGAAGCAGGTTTTGCATTTTGCAAAGCTATTATGAGTCTTCAGAAATGTTCCCGCTCCTCTCCAGGACCAAGACTTTTTGAATTTTATACACAAGAATGAGAGAAGAGCAGAGTATTTAAAAGGTGGGTAAGTAAAGCACTCAGCGCTGCGCGCTTTGCCACTCTGCCCCATTTTCCACAAATTGCCTCAAGTCCTAGTCTGGTCCGACACATCAGGGACACATCAGGTCTCAAAACCTCCTGCTCACTAGCAGGACTCCACTTTATATAAACAGTTAAATGCACAGCAAGGAAACAACTCAAAAGCCTCGTTCAGGGCACTCTGTAAATCTCACGTTCAAGTCCCCAGGCCTGAACCTTGATTTTCCACATTCCAGGTGAGTGCTCTGACCGATCGCGGCGCTACCTGATACTCCAACTTTGCCATCTCCTTCTGGTCTCGACCAGAAATTCCATCCGACGGCTGACAAATCTCTTCTGATGAGTTTCTTTGAAATCGATACCTGCCTGCAAAAAGAAAAAAAGTTTCAGTTTCCTCAAGCTAGCCTTTTCAATCAAAGAAAGAAAATTCCCAGCCCGCTCTAACCATTTCACTGACGGCTAAAATTGAGTTACTTGTCTGGCTGGGCAACCGTCAGCTGGGCTGGTGAGTTTGGCCATGCAGCCAAAATCAAGGGGTGACATTTTTGCCCACAAACACCTGGGCAAACCATCTTTTCCACCAAATCTGCTGAAGAGATGACTCTGTAACATCGTGCTCCTGTGCTCCCTCTGTCCTTTATCAGAAATCACTGGGCTTCGCTGCTGCTAGAAACATTAGTATGGTTTTGTGATTAGAACAGTTATGTACGCTTTACAGTCCATCACCTCATCCTGTCCTTGTTCAGGTCTCTTCAAAATGAGTAGAGACAGGGTAATTATTTGCCCTTTGTGATATATATAAATTCCAAATCTCGTCATATATCTTCTCAAAATTTCACCATGAAGTAACCCCCTTCTCCCTTCTCTCTGCGCCCATTACAACAATTGATATTTTTAAAAGTTTTGAAATTGTTTTCCAAATGTGAAGCACTGACAGGATATCAAAACCAGCTTGGTTTGTGCTTACTTAGTAGGAGAACTGCTATCACAATAACTGTAAATAAATGTGTACTATTTCATACCTTCTGTTAAAAATTTTAAAACTTGCAGGGATTTTAACACCTGTGCCATTAGTCCATGAAAATTTTTGATAATTTCTGAAGTTCTGAAATGTGTTTTTGAATTTAAAACATCATTTCAAAGGCATTTTTAAATAAAGTAATTCAACATAATCTACAATGATTTCTTGCCAGAAAAAAGAATGTCTAAATATTCTAATAATTCTGATCCAATGCTAGGAAAAATTCAAAACTGATTGCACATAGAAGGGCATTTTGATGCTGAACAAACTGGTTTTAAGACACGGATATATCTGGCTTAATATCCTGAGGTTATTTTCACATTCTATGCAAAATTAGCTACCTGTAAAACATACTTTTCAGTTTACTGTTTTAACAGGTTTTAAAAAGTTTAACATATATAGATATAGATATAAATATTGATAGAGACAGATATATATGTAATATAAAATATCCTGAGCAGGGATGATTAACTATTTTTTGTTAATTTTTGCCTAAAATTTACTATTAACTATTTTGGGGGCTAAACTGCATTTCCCTTCAAAAATGTTTCACATTTAATTTTTTTAGCTTAGAGCTTTAAGCTATGTAAAAGTACCTTGAAATATGTGCAGGTCAAAGTAAAGCTTCATTTTAAATATTTCAAATTGTTATAGTTACTGCTTTGAGATAATATGACATTTACAGTAATTGCTGAAATTCCAATTACTTTCAGTAAAAGCTGCTTCTTTTGCAAGCTGTTAAAAATATAAAGGTGCATTGAATACTGCATTGCTGGAGACAGAGTCTGCAAGTAAAGGCAATTAAATGTGAGTTTGATGATACACAACGTACTGGACTAACATTAAAAAGACTTTTCCATGTTTGACTGTTTACCAGTTTTGTCTTTAAATAATAGTCTTCTTTTGGCATGTAATGTATATCTACTTGCACTAAACATAATTTATGAATATTTTAACACATGTGTACTCAGTGGGGTGTATTATCATACTGATATAAATAGAATTAATGAGCAGTCAACCTGCCACATGTCATGACATATGACAGGGCAGCCAGAGCATGGGAATAATTCTTTCTGTTTCATATTAGAGCTTCTTTTCCCAGTTGAATTTTTGTTCCCAGATGCCAATGGACCTAATTTTCTAAGGACCATTTACAAAAATAGTAAGAAATGAAAAACCTGGACTAATTTATCTTGGGTCACTTCAAAGAATGATTATTTTATGCCATTTCAAATGCTTAAATAAACATAATAAAGGAAGCTTCTTTTTTCAGTTAATTTTTAGGGTTTTCACAATGAGAGATTAGATATCTGCCTCAACTTTCCTTCTTAACAAGCAAACATATTATTTGTTGCTGATTTTGAATTTGTTTCAGTGTCATAAGTTTTGTCTGTTAAGGGTCTAGAATATAATGACTGCCTAAATACAAAGATGACATGTACCAGGTAAATGGAATTATTTTGCAGAAGGAAATAAAGACCCACGTAGGTAATATCCTTTTAGGCAATTATTCATTCCAATTTCAAAGGCTAGGTAACAATCTGATGAACATGAGTACTGACTTTTTTTTTTATAAAGATACAGAATAAATTGACAGAACACACAGAATAGGTTAGGCCAGATTCCCTGTTTGGCACTTTATTTGAAAGAAATACTGACATGTAATATCAATTCAATTTACAAACAGCTGCTCAGTCAGTTAAAGGCTAAGGTTCATAACAAAATTAACAAATTAATATCAGTCAGACTGACCAGCTAGCATCTAATTAAAGATTGCTGACTTGAAAAGTTTTCTTTTCAGCAAAGAATGCAAATGTTCTTTGATGTTGTAGTGCTGGGCTACTGACAACAGGGAGGAAGGTACATACCCTGTTCCTTCTTCTTTTTGATTTAAAATCACTTTTTAAAAAAATATTTTACTGCCCAAGAATCTTTGAAGTTATGACTCATTTTCCAACAGGAACAAGAGGGTCTCCTAAAGATGGATCTAGTTCAGGTTTGAAGACTTGAAAGACATAAAAGAGACTTATATTGGAACAAGGAATTGGAACAATTATATTAAAGAACAAGGAGACACTCCAAGTTTTTGTGTCCGATGCTTTTCCCGGCAGGGCAGCACGTCCCTTGGGAATCCAGCTCTGTCACTCTCGAAGAAAAGGGGCACCATCTAGTGCTTTTTTGGAGGAAAAGCTGCTAATACCAGTAGGGATGTAGTGGGGGGGAGAAGGAACACACGAGGGGGAGGGAGAAGAAATGACACACCATTTTTTTCAAAAGACAAAGAAAACCTGTTGGACTGTTTTATCTTCCATTTTGAGGCACTGCAGTATTTAGCTTCAGGCTGTAAGTAAAAATTGTCAGCTTTCACAAGGTGGAAGGATGGATTCCTAACAGCTAAAATAATATATACAATTTAAAATGGAGAGGGGGTTGGTATACAGATATTTTTCTGCTTAATAGGTATTTCTTCTGCCTATTACTATACCGAAACATTTCCCTATCAGTCCTTTTCATTATACATTCTCTCTTTTATTAATCTAAAGAAAAACCTTTTTAAGTAATATTAATTTCATTGAAGACTACATTGCGGTGTAAAGTTCTTGGAAATGTTCTTACAAACAATCTTTCCAGAGTTCACCCAACATAACAAAGAGATTCTATGAAAAATGATTTGTAGCACAAAATTGTTTACAGTGCAATAAGATCAAGTTAACCACTGACACCACTAGAAAAAAGCTTGAGAAGTTTTATCTGATTGGCAAAATATGTTCATATCTGAATCCAGGGAAAGAGTGCCTTTTGATAAAATTTCACAGCACTAAAGTCTCATTATCTGAATGATTTTTGAAACCTCTTTGAAAACAACTTAGGGGGAGGGACAAGGAAATATTCTTTTCTCCTGTAGCTTAGGGAATAAATGACTTTGTAAGAATTGTGAAATAATAGCTCAATATTGTTTAATTTACTGCGCCTATGAATTGACAGAAATTGTATTAGTCAAACTAATAAGAGCTCAGTGAAAATAACCAATGTTTCAAAGGTACATCTGCTCCTTGGGAGCCCCAGGCTGGAAATGTTTGTTGTGAACTACAGGAGCTGCCGCCTTCAGACACCCAGAACAATCCCAGCTTTACACAGGACATGCTGAAAAATTGAATGTGCTGATACTCCAACCAGAGCCCCCAAAAAACCACAGTTAAAATCAGTGCTTGTTTTTAACTTCTGGGCATAATCTTAGATTTCCTGGGCGCTTCAGCCTCTTATTCAAATGTGTTGTAGCAACAAGGGAATGTCAGACCAGTGCATAAGACTAAATAAACAAGAAATATTTCTAATAGAATAGTGCTGAACAAAGCAAATATGTGGCTTAGTGAGTAATTCTCAGAGGGAAGCCTATCCCAAGAAACAAAAACAAAAATATATTTTATGTTGCTAAAAAGATTTTCTTGTGAAGTTGATCATGCCTATTAAGGAGATTTCTCACACAGAAAACAAAAATGCAGGTATAGAATTAAGAGAATTGACTAAGAGCAGGTAAGTTGGGAGCAAATAACTGTAAAAAATGTCAGATTCCCAAATCCTAAATTGGACTAGGAACTATATGCAGGTCCTGACAATCACGAAGGAGTGCTCTGGTCTAGTGGTCCAGCCACAAGCTGGGGAGCCATACTTGGGAGACACTTGCGCTGCAGCAGATTCCAGCACATCCATTCAGGGCCTGTTGTATGGATATTCTGAGCTTCCTTGTTTTCTAGCGAAATCAGGAGCTTGGAGCTTCTGCTGTTTGAATCGTGGACTCAAGTTGCTTCATTTTAGGCACCTATATTTTCAAATGGCACTATTTAACCTCTCTGTGCCTCAGTTTCCACATCTGTAAAACTTGATAGCTACGCTTACCTTGCATGGGTGTCAAGAAGATTATTTCAGGTCTCTAGAGAACTTTGAAAAGGAAAAGCAAACCAAACTGAATTTATGTATTATTTGTCATTTTTTTATCCCATAAAATGGAAGTCAGATGCAGCCCAGACTGTGAACTATAACAAAATGTTCAACTAAGTCTTCCTTATGACTCTAATGAAAAAAGATCTGGTGAATTCAGCATGGCTTTGCAGGAAGAAAGCAGCTTCCCCACCTACTGACCTGGCAACACTCAGAGCAAGTAATAAGTTCATGTCTTAAATAACCACAATATTTATTTACTTATTATTCTATATGTTTCCATTATATTTTTAACTGAACTATCAATGCAGTTCACTGTGTATTTCTGATGGTTAAAAAACCTCCCTTAAGCAGAAGAATCCTGAGAGGGAACTTACTCTAGTGGGAAGAAAAAAGTTGTCCATAAAATCTCTCTTTGGGGTTTTCCTTGGTGCAGAATGAGCCTCATAAAATTCCAGGTTGACTCAGTCTTGCCTTGGCAGGTTTCAGATCTTCTAGAATTGATTAAATGAGCCAATTCGAAAAGTCTACATGAGTTTATCTCTAAACCTGAAGAATAATGGGACACTTTACCTAATACATCCCCTTTAAAATGCCTCCACGCTGGGTACCTTCACAAACTCTTAATGTGTCTCCAAGTTTTTTGTCTGAAGCTTTCCTTCCCTTGCTCAAAGTATGCCATTTTTCTCTGGTCTTCCCAGTGTCACTTTCCTGACTCTATAGCTCAGTGAAACCCTCTGGTAATGACACCACTGGAGTGATAATGTACTTTCCTGATTTCCTGTTAATAGTAGCACTTGATCCAGCAACGAGTGCCAGCTCAGTGGCAGAAGGATGCTTTAATATTTTCTAGAGGTAAAAGGACCAGTTCAATTTATAGCCTTGGCTAACTCAGCAGTTTTGCTCTGTCTTGGCACAGAAATGGGTGTTTTAGTTAAAGCAAAGCCAAAAGAATAAAAGAAAAATTCCCCTTATTTTGCTCAGTTTCATGCCAAACAAACAAAGTACAATTGATTTTTTCTCCCTGAGGTAACTTGTGAAAACTGCAAAATGCAATGAAGGAGTTAAAATAACTGAGAGGAAGGAGGGCAAATAGAAGGGGTTAAAGAGCAGCATCAAAAAGGAAAGCAATTTGTTTTTCTATTTTAATAAGAGACACATAATCACAGACTATCAAATAATACATGTACCCTTGCTGAAGAGCTGCTGATATTCTACATTAACCTTTGATAGCGAGAAGTGTATTTCCCCTACTGTTTTCCACAATAAATTACGTTATATCTGGCATCCAAAGCTCTAGGAAGTGTTCAGCCAGCTGGAAGCACCAGATTGGCCCAACATCCCTAACGTTCAGATTATAAATAAAGGGTACCTCATACTGCTTGTGTAACAAAAACAAGAAATGCAGAGGAAGGGCAACTTCCCCCCTGCCCACAGAAGCAAAAAGAGTCAGTTGGGGAATGAAAAACAGGAATTCCAGAGGGCAGGGTTTCTGCAGTGACATGCAGTCCCCAGCACTCCAACGCTCAGACAAATGCAGGACTTCAGCAGAGAAATGAGACTTCACCATTTGCATGTTTACTGAGGATTTGCACATTAAAAAAAGCCAAGGGGAAGTATATCTGGCTCTGCTCTTCCCAGATGGTATAACCACACAAACACAGGCTCACACAGACACATATCTTCCCACTCTTTAGGCAGCATTGTCTGTTCTCTTCCAGCCGTGAAAATAATTAGCTCAACCACAACCTCAGTTTCAGAGGATGTGGTCAAATGTGGCATGCTGCATGTTTCTCCCACGCCCTCAAATCAAGGGATATTATGGCTATAAGTATGTAACAGCACTGTGATAAAGTTGAGGAAAACCCTGCCTGTTATGATCTGGAAGGTGAAGATATCAAATAGGAAGAGAACAAAAGACAGTCCCAAGACACAAACTCCAATATCTGAGAAAGGTTATAAATGGGCTTTTTGGGTCCAACTGTTCTCAAGGAAATCACTTCATTAGCTTCAGTGGGAGCACAACTGAACCAGTGCTGAGAGCTGCTAAACCAACTTCACAGATGGAAAAATTAACCTAATCTATTTATTCTAAGGGCTAGACTATGGTGGTCCCTGGTGAGGATGTAATGGGAAGTCAGATACAAGGAGCTGTTCTCCTCACCACTTCTTTTTGGTAGGGGCTGGCCACAGCTGCAGTGCCTGTGCTCTCCTGAGGGCAAGAATTAGCCCCAAATTGGTATATTCCATCTTCATTACTCCAGCTATTATATAAACATGGCTATATGCTTGCTTACTTAAGCTGAAAAATGGAAAAGAGGAATTAAAATTAAGGTTAATAGAGCCAGACAGAGTATTCCCCATTTACTTTGCCCTCACCATGGCTGCTTCAACCCTTCTGCCTTGAGTGGATGCTTTCCCCCACAAAAACACTGTTTTTCTCTTTTCCTCTCTTCTCCCTTCCCTTATTTTTTTTCCCTGGTGCCCTCTTCTCTCCCTCTGTCACTGCCCCTGTGGCTGTTTAAGTTTCTCTATTTAATGTGTAGCTTGAAATTTTTGATAGAGAGGAGCTATCTCTCCCATACCTATTAAACCATGGGTAACAGCTCTGAAGAATTTTATTGATATTATTTTGGAAATTCGCTTTGTCTAGTGATGAATTTCATGACTGGAAGGATCCTGAAACTGGGCAAAGAAATGGCCAGAAAGATGTCTGCCAATGTCTACCCATCTCCCTCTCCCTAAAGCTGGTCTATGTCTTATTCTGAAAATTTCCATTTAATTCCCCTTTAGGCAATTGAGATGCTGCCTGAAAAGCCTCTGATCTGTTGGGATTTGTAGGCCTGAAAGGGTTGCTGAGGTGAAACACATACCACAGAATAAATCAGATGCCCTGATTTATTTCAGGAACATGTATTTGTGCTCCTCAGAGGGACAGAGGGGAGGCTGAGTGCAAGAATCACAAGTTTGGTACTGCCTGTACATTCCAGGTTTAGACAACTCTTTCATGTTGTAGTGGCTGATGCTTCCCTCTCAAAAGGTAGTTTGTTCAAATCCAGTTGTTGTCTCCCAAAAGATTGTTTGCAGTTTTTTAAAGAAATGGTGCTCCATCCCAAAGAAAAAGTACAGATGTATTGTTTTTCTCTAACAGTCGCTATACCAGCATGAGATTTTTCAAAGAAAATACAGACATAGAGAAAAAGTTTTGAAGAAAGAGGAAGACACACAGCATTGCATCCATGCTTTTTTTTTATACTGTTGGGGACAACTTTCTGCACAGCTTGTTTAAGGATTCTGGATAGTGTAGTCCCAGCAGACATTTCCTGTACTAAGATGTATTCTCATTAGAGTTACCAAAAGGGAGTATTCAAAACATTATTTATCTGCATATAATCACTGTATCCCGCCATGTATCCTTTATTTTAATTCCTACTCGCTTGCTAATTACACACCACACTGAAGGTCTCACAACTGCTCCCCTTTCAGCAGCTTTGTTTGCAAAGTGTCTGGCAATAATCTCCCAGCAGTGTATTATCATGCCCTTTTCATCACACTATTTAATCAATAGGGTAATGACCTCATATAAGCTAGTTCCAGGACCTAGCCATGCCATGCTAAAAAAATGAAACAAACAAAACTCTGGGCTACATTCCTCCTGTTTTAAAACCCTGGATGTGAACCATTCCAGCATTAAAAATTATTATAACATACAGAAATGGCAAATTCTTCACATCTTTTGCCAGGAAAAAAAAAAAAAAAGAAAGAAAAGAAAAAAACAAAACCATTCTACAGTACTGTGGGGAAATAGCTACTTTCTTTAAACTGACATAATTGCAAAACATGTGTGTTCTTGGTCAAGTGTTCACAGGAAGATTTATACTGATAACACTGGAAACAACCCTTTCCCCCATTATATCACGTCATCACTTACAGGACCGAATGGTGACCATCACAGCTAATGGGATGAAATCACATGCAGCACACTTCCAAAGCAGAGGTTGGAACCAGCGTTCTTTTCAAAAGAACTTCTGTTGCAGGGAGCAGAAGGAAAGCAGCTTCTCTCCATTTCCTGAGCTGTAAACTCACAAAGTGTGGTTCACTTTGATTTGCTTTCCATGTCTGGATTATACTCTGTCTAATAAAGTGCATGTGAGATGTGCTTAGTAATGTGTGAACCCTGGAGCACATGTAGCATCACTCTAGTGCAGCAATTCTCTTGTCCAGAGGAATGGGGGTAGTAAATTGAATCTGTCTGCTCTTTTTAACCACCACTTTTCTAATACTAGTAGGAATTTAATTTCAGAAGTAATTTTTTTTTACATTGAATTTTGTTGTAAATAGTCAACAGAGAGAGGAACGCGACTGACTATCTGGCACATGGAGTGACTGCATATCCCCTCTATTCTTTGGGAAATCAAGGCAAAACATCCACAAGTTTCATCCCACAAAACCTCTGAAAAAATGGCTAGGAGAGAAAAGAAACTGTTTTCATGACATTAACACAGCTGGAGTGGTTCAGGGACATCTGAAAAGAGGATGAGTATGCATTAGAAGAAGTATAAACCACATAATTTTGTGTTATCATGACATTATCACCGTACACTGCTTTCACATGAATGGAGATTCCCTCCTCCATATAGAATGTGAAAGCAAAAAAATTAGTTTTTAATCTGTTTTATCCCAGATATTAACTGAAACCAACCATATACCTTGAGACAAATTTTTACTGGAAATTTTTCACTGCACCAATGCCACTTAGGTTCTTTTGGCACCTTCCTTTTAGGTGTGTTATGAAAATGACAATGTGCCAGTCATCCAAGCTGTCGGCACTAGCTAAAATCTGTTCTGAGGCAGAGTAATTTACACTTGGATGAACACCTCCCAAGAAGTAATCATGTAAATATCTTCACGATGAAATGCAACTCATTGCTGGTTAGGTAACTCTTATAATGAGCCTAAGTGTGATCTGTCCCAAAGATCTGAAATTATTTCAGTGCAAATATTCTTTTAATATGATGTAGGAGATGTTGGAGAGGTAACTACATAGTGCTGCGAAGCACTTGCTGTGTTGCAAGATATTAGTTCTCGACTACAAAACTGCATTTTGGAAAATATTCTCTCAAAACGTCCTATATGACACTAGTCTGGCAAAATAGGAATTTGAAAAAAAAACAGCACCCTCAGAACCCTAATGAACTGAAACTCTCCAACTGGCCCGTTTGGTAGTCTGACCCCTGCAAAGCTATTACCTTTACTTCTGATACAGAGGAAGAAGCAGGAGACAATGGCAAAAAATTAAGGAAGTTATAAGACTAAGGAAAGAAAAGAAAGAAAATTCCAGACACCTCCAACTGAGGTGCATTAACTTCCACCAGTGGGTGGTTTCACTAGGCATTGACTTGATCCCTGATACTTATCAGAAGGCTCAGAATTAGGCAGTGTGAAATATCATTGCCAGGTGACACCACCTTGCCCTCCCATCGAAATCTGTCCTTGGATTACCCAGAAAGAACATGTCATTGAACAATTTCTCTAATCCATCTTTACAGAAAATAAATTATTCCTATAATTGTTGACATTGGAGTCCACCATTTGTTAAGTACAAGAAATCCTGATGCATCCTGTGAAAGGATACACTTCTACAATGGCAATACTTTCCTCCAACAGATGAGCAGGAGTGGCTGGAATGAAATGTAAGACCCTCTGTCATTTGAGGTGCTACCAAAAATCTGGCAGAGGGATCAGGCAGAATAGGATGGCAATGACTTGCCTTCACAGCTCATCACTTTAGTATCAGGTAAACTAGCATTTTAGATATTTCAATTTCCACCAGTAGTTTCCAAAATGACCTTGACTTGAACAGTCTTGCAAAAGTATTTCTTCTCTGTCAGGTAGTTTTGAGTTTTGGGGAGTCATATCCATATCAGGAAAACATCATTGTGTACATTTTCTCCTATTGCTTTTGTTCTGTGAGCATTCTTTTAATTTGAAGGCAAAACTCCTTATTCCAGAGCATTCTGCTTATGCAACAATATCAAATATAAAAGATCAGTTGATTTTCATCTCTTACCATGCAAGTAGTACAAGGTCACAGCCTTCCCTTCAGCCCTGTAAGCCTTTCTGCAGTCAGAGGGCAACAGACTACCTTGGTCTGTCTGTTTTCTACCAGACATCTCTATTTTATAAAGAGAAAGAAATTAGAAAGATGAAGAAAAATAAAAGATGTGATAATTTTTCCTCAGATGTTAAAACACAAAGAGTTTAAAGCCATGCATGTTTGGAAAGAGAAACACACAATCTAATATATGTATGAAATGTTTTACTTAAAACCCACCAAAATTAAAAACAAACAAACAAACAAAAACCACCAAACCAAATCAAAAAATAACTTTAAAAACCCAAAGCCATTACCTCCATTGTGCAGGTTGCAGGACTTAACCATATGGACAAGCTGCATGGAAAGGACATCTTATCAGAAATGGCTCTAAGTCATCCAGAGACCTCCTGGTGTCTGATCAAGGATTGAAGGAGTACTGCAGAGAAAAGTCCATCTGATGTAGATGGGGTGGAAACAAAAAAATCTAAGACATCAGAGCCTCAGATTTTTCACAGTTTGGATGTGTGTCAATATTGAAGTAAAAAATGTAGGGATTTGATAAAAGGATCTGATAAAAAAAGCAAAAGAGGCATATAAGCGATAACTAACCTGATAGAGAACTAAAAGGGATAATCAAATTTAAGTTGATCCACATGGGTTTCTGGAAAGCAGATTTTGTCTAGCTAAATTGATACCATTTTCCGATGTGATTACAAATGGGACTGCTAAAGGCAACCATCTTGACAGATGCCTCTAAGAGAACTGGCTTTGCATCACACCACAGTTTGACTGAAAAGCTAAAAAGCATAAGAGATGGGCTTCATCCACATTAATTATAGCTGTCTAAAAGTTTGGCAGCTTGTCTTAACTTCTCTATGTTCCCATTATAGCCTATGAGAAGAAAAAGACACTGTCAAAAAGTGATTTATGTTTTTTCAGATAAGTCCACTACATCTTTCTGCAAAGGTCTCTCTCTCTCTGTTGACTAATAAGAGCTTAGAAAACTAGCAATCATTAGAAACTAATTTTTGGATGGCTAAAATGAAATACAGTAAATCAGAATAGCATCCTAAACTACTTATAAACTATGTAGCAGATACATCTAACCCATCATTACGTGACTGGGGAACAAGGCACTAGTATTGGAACTGGCTCTTGCCTCCCCAGACTACTTTTCACTTTTTTTAAAAAAAAATCACATTTTCACAATATGAGAAGATGACTAAAAAATGCAAAATAATGAAGAAGGCAGTTGGATTAGGAGGCCTTAATCAGACATTATGTACTTCAGTGTAGCTAACAGGAAGGCCATGGATCAAGGAATTAGTACAATGAGACAGATTTAATGAGGGAAGACTCGACTCTGGAAAAAAGAGATCCCACAGAGGAGGCAAGGTTTTGGGAACAGAGGCCATGACAAGTAACCAGATTACTACGAATTTTTAGAGTACTGCTAGAGTACCGCTGAGAGTACTGAATTTTTAGAGTAACAAAAACCTACTATACTCACCAGATGTATGAACAATAATAAATAGGAGTAGGGAGGTTGTATTATCTTATTTTGCACCAGTGAAATGACTAGTAGTTTCACTGTGTTCCTGGTTTTGTTTTGAGAAAGACTATGAAAATTTCCATAGATTATGAGGAAGCCAGGGGAACAATTACAGTATTAGGAAACATGTCTTACTACAAGAGACTCAAGGCACTCAATCAATTAACTTATCAAAGTAAAAGTTAAAGAATGATTTGATCACAGGCTACAAGTGCTTCCCACAGGGAACAAAAAATTGATAATAGAGGGCTCTTCAATCTAGCAGGCAGAGAAAGAATAAGATCAAAAGGCTAGAAGTTATGGCAAGACTAATTCAGTCTAAATATAAGGTGCAAATTTTAAACATTTAGGGAATAACTTGAAATAACTTGCCAAGAACCATGACTTATTTTCTGTCACCAGAAAATAAGTTTTAATCAACATTTGCCCTTATTAGAACTTTATACTTCTATTTCTAAGCTTATTAATACATTAATTCTAAGAATCTCAGAACATTACTACGGAGAAAAAGAATACATGTTGTAAGTTGGGAAGTGTTCATTGCAATTCATAAACAACCAAGAGATTTATTTTCCATTTGACCATCGACAGACCCTCTGCCATGAGCTTCCCTATCTGAAACACCTTCTTACTGCTCTACACTGTGCAAACCTTTCTGATTAATGAGTACTAACTCAAAATGGATTGTGCTAAAATTAGGAAGCAGGAAGAAATCATAATTTGCAATTATCCCTTGCAGAAAATCCTCAGTACACTACTTTTGAGTCATTTTAGGCATATCATTGTTTTCCAAATGTAAACATAAAACACAAATCACAACATGGTAAAGATCTCTCAGTAGGCAATTAAAAATTAATCAGCTAATTAGATCAAATGAAGGAGAAAATAAGGCTCAGAAAGACATCCATTCTAATTAACATAATATTAAGTTACAAAAGACTTTTTCAGACAAAAAAAAATTGTCTTTATTCCAAATATCAAACCAATCAATAAAAGGAAACAAAGTTATTTCTTACCTTGTTATCCCCATGACCAAAGCCAAAAGGAAATGACAGTAATAGTGAGTCAACTGCCTGTGCAACTGTATTAATTTCTTATTATTTCTAATCTTGTTAACTATTTGATTCCATAATTTAACCAGCTTGTATTAAATTTATGGGGATTCTACCTATATTGTGCTTGCTCTATACTTGCATGTCTTTTAAGAATCTTCTAGGTTCTTAAAAGCAAAACTAATGTGATCAAAAGTCTCACCTAGGTTTCTCCTTAGCTAGGTGACTTCTAAATAAAGCACAGGGCTTTACTGTGGAGACAGAGGATGTTAAAATAAGAAAAAAAGTAGAGGGATTCTTAAGTCTGTGTTGGGGATGATAACATATACTCTCAAGGAAGGAAATAGCATTATAGGACACCTTATTGAATAAACCTCACTGGTTAAGCGGAAATGCTCAGGTAATCAGACAAGGAATGGGGCATGGTTGAACCTAATTAGATAGATTGCACAGATTAAAAATACCTGCTATTATAGGACAGTTCCTAAAATATTTTTTCAAATGTCATATTACTCCAGGAAAGACCAACCACCTCAACCTTCTGGATGGAGTCACAAGACATATTCCACAGACTTCTGGGCACACCAGGCAATTTGGCAGCTGGGAGATGACCATGACTCCCAGCCATCCAGTGCAGCAAACATATGGATGGTTCTCTGCATTACCCACAAGTAGAGCATTGTGCAGCCCTTCACAGATCTTAATGTGTTATCCAGATTCATAATATCCAGTGACCCCTTTCCAAGCAAACATAGCTTCCCTGTCCATCTCATGAGACAGGCCTGGTTTGGGAACAATCCTTGCACATGACCTGCATGAGGTGCAGTGTTACAGGCCAGGTAGGACACAGCTGTGGGTTGTGGGGTTTTTTGGGAGGGAAAAGAAATCTAGAAAGTGTGTGCAATGGTTTAGAAGCAGGCTTTGCAAACCAATTCCACAATGAATGTATTTCACTTTGATCACCCTTTCTAGCCCGTAACAAAATTGAGGCAGTATTTTGTTTTGCAGAAATTAGTACCTTCAAGACCTGCAGTGGATTTATTATTCCTGCTAGGGCTTGCACTTCCTTTCTGATCCATGGCTGTAAAATCCAGAGGGACAGAACAGCACAGAAAATTACTGCAAAGATGTAGTGTGACATAGGAAGAGTCAGAGGCATTATGTGTGAACAACACGACAAAAGGAAAAGCCAACCGAAAAGAAATGAAAAAATTATTAATCAAAAGGGTGTCTAATTCTTATCTGGGCACTTGTTTGCTCACTCTGTGAATTTGGATGACCAAGCCATGGCATATAAAGCTGGAAGGGACACTGGGCCCAGAACTCAATCCTGCTTTAAGGAAGGTACCATTCCTCAAGGAATGCTTGATGAAGCAATCATACCAGAAAAAGAAATCCTTCCACCAGAAAACAAGTGAGGCATCAGAAACATAAATTTTTCTCTTGCTTCATTCCTGAAACCAGGGCTCTAAAATTCCAAGTCAAACCTCCATATCTAGCAGAAGCTTGATCTTGTCACCAAAACTAATAATGGCAGTTAGGGCACCTATAGGACCATGAGGAACAAGTCCTAGACTTCAAATCACTATACAGTGATTACAAAACCACTGTTGGGAGAGGGTAACTTCTAATCACTCCAATATTAAAATCAGCAGCAGTTTATGTTGCATAATAAGAGTCACACACACACACATGGAATAGGGAGACTTCATTGTTAAGCATTTCCATGTAAACTGTGACTTATGGTTAATGGAATACAGGCTCAAAGGATAATGCATAGAATTTATAAAATGAAAGCCTCAAAAAAGGCACTTTGGTAACAGAAATTGTGTTTTCAATCGCAAGCAATGAACCCTCGACACAAAAATATCCAGAAATTGCTGAGTGTATTGGAGAAACACAGAGAATGACTGTGTTTGGAGAACTTCATACTAGTTTGAAAATCGATTTTTTAGTAAGCTATTAGACTAAACATTCTCCTGGAACAGATGTATCATCAAAAGCTAAATCTGCTTTAAATAAATAAGCAGTGTATATTTACTTCTCTAGAATTCATGATCAAAAAGCTCTCCTCTCTGACCATCCACTGCTTTGTGTTTGGTAGCTGCCAAAATACTTCACTAATTTACACTGTAGCATGTTAGAGTTTTAGCAACTTGAGGTCTGAAATACAGCTCAGTTTTTGTCACTGATGGAAAAAAAATCATCAGTATTTTCCAGGCTTTCCAAACAAGCTGGAAACCTATTCTTTCCTGTTCTTTAAAGAACTCTCTAACTTGCTTTCCTATGAGGAATAAAAAAAAATCCAGAAACTAAGAGAACAGAACAGAAAACCTATTTGTCACTACTTGATAGCCTGGAGCTATAGTACAGCAGGATCAACAGATCTAAGCAAAGCAAAACAAAAGTAAAGAAAATCTTGCTGCCATAATTTCTATAACAGTTTTTGATCCTTGTTTATATCTTCTCTTTATATATTAACAATGAGGTAGCAGAGGGTGCCTCTCAGCTGGGAGAGCACATCCTCCATGCCACAGCAAACAATAATAGTATGGACATGGGTGAATACCAGCGAGACACTCTGAAAGTTCCTTGGCACAAGGAGAGACACAGCAAATAAGTGAGTGGATAGGTGGTGACTGCCTCAAGACTCCTCCTGATCATTCCTCAGTGCAAGCCAGCACAACACTGATGTGCCCAGGTGATCACACCTGTCCCAAAGAAGCTGTTGAGCTGTCTCTAGGGAGCAGTGCACTGAAACTGACTGGCCCAGCTAAGGTTTAAAGCATAAGTCTCCACTGTCTTGCACAACCCTGACTCTTCTCCTCAATGCAGTTCACTCCGATCCTGGACAGTAGCTTGAAATCAAGTTTACATTACAATAAATACCTGGAAGGCCCTCCCAATGGCTATCTCCAGTTTTCTGCCAGGGGTCTGAACCTCCAGTGCTCCCTGCAGACCTCTGCAACTTGTAGTCTGTTCATTGCCTGACCTAATTTTTCTAAATGGCTCAGCCATTTTGGCTGACAATTTCCTCTAAATGCCCAGACACCAAGCAATGGAAAATTTTCTTTAAAATCCAGTTAATGAGCAAAGGAAAATGTCATTGCTATGAAGTTATGCAGGTTCTTAAGTGCTCTGCTGGATCAGGTCTTTGTGAGCTACATTTTAGTCCCACATTTGATGAGATTTTCTGAGTGTGATAAATAAATTAAAATGAAGCTCTATGATAAGAAGAGGGAAAAAAAAAAAGAGATATATGTAAAATATTTTTAATGCTTCTATGGTTCTTGGATGGCATGGCAGAGAGAGAGAGGGAAAGAGAATGCAAAAGCATAAACCAGGCTTGTGTAAATTACTCTGACATTTAATAACTCTCTACTAAAAATTCCCAAGCAAGGCTACTTCAGGTATTTTTAAGGTCATGTATCATTTACTGTCTAGGTCAATTTATGCATCAGCAAAAATTGCTGCAAACCTTTCTGGACAGCACTTTAAAATTAAAGGTATATGTAACTGGTTTGGCCATATTTTTTTCCTCACCAGTTTCTGCTCTGTGAGCACTTCACCTTGGAAAATTAAAGTAACATCCTATAATAAGTGAAGTCAGTATGATATTTCAAGGCAAGCCAAGGACAAGCTTTATAACTGTACTATCAAAGTGTTATTAATAAAAGCAAAAATACACACATGATGCCTGCGTTCCCCTATGGATGGAAAAAAATATTGTCCATTAAGTTAACATTTCAGATATTCTCCCAGTTTTTCCTAAGGTCCCAAAACCAGCAACAAAACACAAATCTCTCCTTGTTAACTCGTGTAATCTACTATCACACAGTGCTCCATTTTAGTAAACATTCCAAGGCTTCTTAAGACAATATGTGGATAAGCAGGATTTCTGGAATGAGAAAAGGTGGAAAATATTGTACTTTCATAGTTAAATTTTATAAAGTATCTTAGTTCATTTTTGTTTGGGCTCACAGGGCCAAAGATATATTTATAAATGCATCTTACATTAAGCGTCTAAATACTCTCCTCTGTTCATATAGTTCCCCTCACTGCTGTACCATGACTCCATAGTTTTTCCCAGGACAATCCATGCTGCAGGAAGTGATATGATTTCCTATGAAACCAGGCATAGCAGGGGAGGCAGTGCAGCAGAGAAACACCCAGGCTGGCTCTGAAGGGGCAGAGCTGGCTAGAAGATATCTGGTTCCCTGAGTTACATCCCTCAGTGCCCATCTGCAATCCCTGAGCTTTGCTGAGCCTCCCTCTGAAGGAAAACACAACGAGACATACAGGTACATAGACATTACTTAACTGCTCCTTCCTGAGGAGAGAGCATGTTTTAAAGCAGCATATAATTGTACTGAGTTTTAGAGTTTGTGCCCACACCATTTTAAAAACAGATTAACCAAGGAAAATATGGCTTGGAGAACTTGCTTCTTCACCTGGTCTCAGGTGATCAAAATGCATGTTTTCATTGGAGATAAATTATTAACATGTGTGTGCATTTTGCTTCCTTCATTTCCAGTTGTTAAAAAGAAATTAATTTCAAAATGAAAATGTAGTTTGGGAACAAAAAAGCCCAAGACAGCACACTTTGAAAATATCACAGAGCATTTAAAAACATACTAGAAAAAAAAAAAAAAAGCAGTATTTTTCAAATTAATTTCATTATTTGTAATAACTTCCATGCTCTCATAATTCTTGATATTTTCATTGAAATCACTATTATTGTCTTTTCCTTTTCCCCAGCCCTAACAAGAGTGAAAGATTAACTACAACATAGTCACTTCCCTTTCTTTGTTATATTTATGCAATACATTAGATACTTTGAAAAAACTCACTAATGAGACATATTCTGTCCAAGATAAAAATCCTCACTTAAAAAGTTCTATGTTCAAAGGACTTTAAAAATGAGCCTTTTTCAGTCCTATTTTCAATTGATTCATTACACCAGTGGGAAATTCTTAGGAAACTTCTCAGATCTGCCACGTTTATCTAATTTCATTTTGGATTTTGTCTCATAAAATAAAGTGAAAAGTTCTCAGGCAGTTTATACTATTAAAAACTGAACTAACTTTATTATTCATTCAGTCTCCTGCATTATTTATCCCTTTTGATTTGAAAGTAGGACTCACAACTGCAGCACTAGGAGTTTGCTGCAAGTCCCTGGAACACAGCCTCACCACAATTAGCCATTGATCCAGCCGCCCATGCCACACCAAGGGAATGCCAACTCCCTCCTTGAGGCTACAGCTCCACAGAGAAACTCTCTCCAACATCACAGGCTTCTAACTCTACATTCCTAAACTTAATAAACAGTATCAGCTCAGAGTTGAGTTCTTAAGCTGCAGTCACATACACACACTTCTATTCGTTAGGAAAGTGGGATTTCTTTCCCTATATAAATCTGTTTAGCTTGTCTATACATGCAGATTATTTTGGGTTTTGCCATCTTTTGGTAACACCACTTTACACAGGCTTAAAATGATGCAACAAGATCTCCCATGCAGAACGAAACACATATTAAATATGCTTCTATTTTTTCCCAAAATGCTTTTACTGCATGAGTAAAACCTCACAAATGTGTGAAAGACCTGTGGCAAATATTCACATTTTATGAATGGGGTTAGTGAACAATGAGCTCAGAGAAAGGAAGAAATCAAAGAAGGCACTGCAAAATTTGTAATGCTCAGTGAATATGACAGATGTTACTTAATTTTAATTACTGATGACAGTATTTCAGATTATGCTTGTTAACAGAAAGAAATACAAAGGCAGACCACTGTACAGTACCCAGCTGCTAAAAGGCCACTGGAAAGTGGTAGGAGACATCAAGATTTAGTAGTACTTTCTAGTAAGTGTGTCAGTTTCAGTGTTTTGCATTCCCTTAAGATGTATCTGCTGCTACTGTACAAAATTTCTTCTCAGTATCTATTCCAACCATGAATAAGCAGCAGGTACCTTACATAGAGCCTATTGCATGGAGTCCAGGGAAGCCATTTTTTAATTACTATATTGCAAACTGGCAATGAAAAATATCCTGCACAGCTTTGCCACACTTCATGCTGATGTACAGATCTACACACATTGGTATGATTACAAGGCAGCAGCAATGTTCAGATACCTATGATGAATTTTGAAGCCTAATTCTTGACCCACTTTTTCAGTCCTCTTTATATTTTAAAGTCCGCTTGATACTTTACAGGTCTGGCATAAACAAGTTAACTACTCAAATGCCACAACTTTTTGTGCTTGCTATAAATTTGCCACATATATGATACAGTTTCTCTATTTAATACATAGTACCTAATTTCTTTTTTCCTTGTTAAAAAGTGCTCTATTGGATTTAATTACACTCATGAGAACCGAGAAGTGAAAAAACATATTGTTCGCCTGAGGCCTCAGGTGAAAAGAAAAGGTTTCGTGGCTCAGGGAATCAATCTTTACTGACTTCAAAACTTCTTACTCCTGATCCACCCTGAAATTCACAGCTTACATGTTCCAAGTTAAGAATTATCCCAGAGTACTCCCAACCAATTAAATGAAAACCAGGGGGAAAAAACCAAAACAGTGTAGTTCACCCTTTGACCCTATATGCTCAATAGGTATGTTTTTATATTTGTTTTTAGAGGCTCGGGGTGGAAATATTCACATTGTTACATAACATACACATGTTTGCATTTATATTGCTTAAAATAATGATGTAATATCACAGTCTCCCAGGAACTCCATGTTAATTTCTTATCTACCAAATTTAGATTCTGTAAGCCTCTCCTCACCAGCATCAACTGCCTCAGTGGGATGAAATGATTATGCCTGCTGGGCTTCACAGAATCACAGACTCAACTAGATTTGAAAACTCCTCTGAGATCATTGAGTCCAACCTATGACCAACAGGTCAACTAGACCACAGCACTAAGTGCCACAACCAGACTTTCCTTAAACAACTACAGGGACTCTGACTCCCTGGGCAGCCCATTGTAATGTAGAATCACTCTTCCTGTGAAGAAATTCCTCCCCATGTCCAACCTAAACCTCTCCTGGCGCAGCTTCATGCAATTTCCTCTCATCTTGCTATTGGCTGGCTGGGAGAAGAGTGCTACAATGTCCTTTCAGGTGCTACAATGTCCTTTCAGGGAGCTGTAGAGAGTAAGCAGGTCACCCCTGAGCATCCTCTTCTCCAGGCTGAACACCCCCAGCTCCACCAGCTGCTCCTTGTAAGAATTGTTTCCTTGACTCTTCACCAGTTTCATTGCCCTGCTCTGGACTTGCTGCAGCACCTCCATGTTCTTCCTGAATCGGGGGATCCAGACCTGGACACAGCAGTTGAGGCGCAGCTCCATCAGTGCCAAGTGCAGGGGAAGAATCATTTCCCTGTCCTGCTGGCCACACTGTTCCTGATACAGGCCAGGATGCCACAGGCCTCCGTGGCCACCTGGGCACATGCTGGCTCACGTCCAGCTGCAGTGACCACCACCCCCCGGTCCTTTTGCTGGAGCCAATTTCCAGCCACTCATTCCCCATCTTCTATCACTGAATGGAGCAGTTCTGGCCAAAGTGTAGAACCGCCCACTAGGCCCTGTTGAACATCATACTATTGGTTTTGGCCCACCAATCCAGTCTGTCTGAGATCCTCCCGCAGAGCCTTCCTGCCCTCCAGCAGAACAACATTCCCACCCACCAAGGCGCCGTCCCAGAATTTGCTAATGGTAGATTCGAGGCACCTCAGGCCAAGCCGACGGCAAGGGTCCGCAGGAGGGCACATCCTGCCCCTCTGCCCACGGCTGAGCTTTTCCTTTCCCCGGCTGTGGGGCAGCAGGCTTTCCCCGCCCCGCGGCGGCGGCAGCGCCGGGCAGCGGGACCCGGCAGCGCCTCACGGCCGGCGGGGCGGGGCGGGGCCGCAGTTCTCCGCCGCGTCCGCATGCCCGCCCGCCCCCGCAGCGCGGGGCCAATGGCCGCTCGAGGCGGCACGGCGGCGGCCAATTGGCGGCGGCCTCGCGAGCTGCCCGGCAAAATGGCGGCGCCGGCGGTAGCGGGACGGCTGCGGTGCCGCCGCAGCGGCCGCCATGCCCGGTAGCCGGCGGAGGGGGCTGTCCCTCGGGCCCGCCGCCCTGAGGAGGCGCAGCGGCGGCGGCGAGGAGCAGCTGACGCGGCGGCGGGCGGAGCTCCCCGCGGAGGAGGGGCCGGTGGAATGCGGCGCGGGCCGAGGCCTGCCCGCCGGGGAGGCGGCGTCGTGCTCGCCCCGCGCTGCAGGTACGGCGGGAGCGGCCCCTGAGGGCCCCGGCCCTGCCCGCCGTGTCTCGAACCGCGGGGGAGGCGCAGCTGAGCCGTGAGGAGGGGTTGGTGCGGTGTAAATCTCCGCTCGCCCGGCTCGCGTGCCCTGGGAAGGGGCAGAGCGGGTTGAGCCGGCGTGCCCCGGGGCCAGGCAGGACAGTGGTGCCTGGAGTGCCTTAAGAAGAGCATTGCCAGCAGGTGTGCCTGCTCCTCTTCTCAGCCCTGGTGAGGCCCCGTTTGGAACACTGTCACCAGTTCTGAGCTCCTCAGGACAAGGTAGACATGGAGCTCCTAGAACAGGTCCATCAGAGAGCTGCAAAGTTGGTTAGTGGTTTGGAGGATGTCTTTTACGAGGAAAGGCAAAGGGAGTTTGGCCTGTTTAGCCTTGCAAAGAGAAAACAGGGCACGTAATCAATGTGTATAAATATCTAAAGGGAGGGTGCAAAGAGGATGGACTGGGCTCTGCTCAGTGCT
Organism: Pyrgilauda ruficollis; assembly: GCF_017590135.1. NCBI lineage: Eukaryota > Metazoa > Chordata > Aves > Passeriformes > Passeridae > Pyrgilauda > Pyrgilauda ruficollis. The sequence continues at coordinate 20,535,311 of NW_024525489.1, read as the reverse complement.
GCTGAGCACTAGCATAAAAAACAGAAGAAGGCAGAAACTGATGCACAGGAAGTTCCATCAGAACATTTGGAAGAACTTCTGTAGTGAATGGTGACCATGCACTGGAACGGGTTTCCCAGAGAGACTGTGGAGTTTCCCTCACTGGAGATATTCCAGAACCATTTGGGTACAGTCCTGTGGCATGTGCTCTGGGATGACCCTGCTTGAGGAGGGAGGTTGGACAAGGTGGCCCACTGTGGTCCCTTCCAACCTGACCTATTCTGTGATTCCCACAACAAATACTGAGAACTAACCAAGGAGAGCATAAAACCTCTATGGCCATGCTAGGCACTTCAGGGCAAAACATCCACTAAGATGTTCCTCCCGTAGTAATAGCATCTTTTAAATTATTTCTGTCGGCTTTCACATCTGCAGCATCATTTCTAAAGGGCAGGGGTGGCTAGCTGAGTTTCACATAAGGTGTTTAGTTCACTTACTGATCAAAGGCATCTGCAAGTAGGTTTTGAATAGCTACAGTCCTGTTTTTAATAGTCTTAGCTGGAAGGGCCCAGGGGAGGAAATACAGACAAATGTAGGTTATGACCCAGAGTAATTTGGAGGCCCATTAAAATAGTAGTTCAGCACAGAGTCTGGGTGAAAGACACAAAACAAGCAAAAACACAAAATATTCTCTCATAGAGGTATACATAATTTTTCTCTTAATATAAGATTAAGTCAGTGTTCTCTCAAGTGTAAGAACTGACATCCTTGCAATCAGATCCTGGGTGCAAAGGTGTCAGTATCATATACTTTTATCTCTGTGGGTATATAATTGGCAAAACTAAGTCCTGTATTTAATGTCTAGTTATGTACAGTATTCCTGTTGTGAGTAAAGGAATCCTGGTGAGTGTGAACTTGATTTTTATTCTTGGTGTTCGTAAAACATCTTCTTCTGCCTTGACCTGTTCTGTGTTCTAAGTGATTTTTTTCTCTTATTTGTTGTTTTTTAATAAAGATCCTCTTTCTTTTTGCACAGAGCCATATTTACATAAGACACCAAAGAGATCATTGAGTAGAAAATCCCGAATACCTACTTTCAGCTCTCCTATTAATGATACTGAGACACAGCAAGAAATCTTTTGGGATTCTCATTCACCAGTTGCCCACAGATTAGGTAATACCAAAATCCAGACTTTAGGACACCTGTTTGAGGCATGCAGTGGGAGTGTAGCAAAAGTTACAAACCGTTTCTTGGGCAAAAGGTTTTTTTCTTTTCTCTTATAACAGTTGTTTGATTTTACTTTCTTTAAAAACCCATAAATTCTTCAATACAGCACTGAATCAAGCTCCTGTGTTTACAAGTTTATTTGAATTATTTGAGATGTACTGCACTTCATAAACTAGATAGATTATTCCAAATTTTAAGAAGTTTGTTTGTTTTCACAGGCAGTGGAAAAAGCAAGCAGTCTACCAGTAGATGTGCAGTAGAAATTTCGGAAATTGTTAATCGCATTGCTCCTCAGGTAATTGTAGCTTTCTAAAACAGTGCTCTGCATATGCAGTAATCAAAAGAGAGTAGTGCTTCAACCTTAGCCCTGGTTTTAGTTACAGTGTGTCATGGTAAGAGTTGGGCATGTAGAAAACTAGTTTATAGAATGGGATTGAATTAAAATAGTAAGCATAGCATTTACTGATTGTTGTGTGAGTCACAGATGCTGTGGAAAAGGACACATGAAGAAAGTTGCAGCAGCTCTATTTTAGAAAGCTTTACTTTCAGAATACAAATTACTGCCCTTGGTCTTAAGAATACTGTTTATTTATCCTTAATTACTCATCTGTTAAAAGGTAAGATTTTTTTTCAAATACTGGATTTACTTGGCAGTTGTCTTTAAGCATTTTGATCAGTCTTGATTGACTGCTGATTTACAAGAACATGACCGAGATGAGAGATATTTTGCAATAATATAAACATAGTAACCTTGCTTCAATACTATAAATAATTTTCCTCTTTACCCCAGTATCTCTTGCCCTTTCCCTCTTGCCATGAACCTGATGTCCACAGCCTAGAAAGTTGAAACCAAAGTGCTGTTGCATTTTAAGTACAAGAAGAAAACATGTAATTCCTAAAATAGATCTGTAGTATTTAGCTTGCAAAACATGTCTGGTGTTTTTGATAGGGCTGTTTAAAATATATTTAATGTTTAGCATATTTGTGAGAAATTATACTAAAATAATTGGAAAACCATTGATAAGGGATGCCACTGCATACCTTTTAAATAATTACAGTTCTGCCATAAATCTAATCTGCTGCTTATATTTTTTTTTAAACAAAAATAAATTTTAAAAACCCTTAAATTTACTAAGAATAAGAGAACCTATTTAAAACTACCCTAGTAGTTAGTAAAGTTCAAATTACTTTTTCTGGCTTACGCACAGTAATTTCCTACATCCTATTGCTCTGCCTCTAAACAACTCATCCCAGTATTGTATCTCCTTCATTTCAGAATTCAAATTCAAGCCTGAACTTTGAAGCTCTGAAACAATTTAATTTAGTTTCTAATGCCACTTAATTCTGTTTAAAGGCTCTTTTTATAAATTAGTTGTAGTGGAAGAAGTCAGATTTTTTTTTCTGTAAGCATACAGAATGTAATTTATTTTAAGGTTTCTAATTTGTTTGTGCTGCTGACCTCTCAGCCATCCTTAGTCATATACTGAAGTAAACTAGATGACAGCTTGTAACATGAATGTGTGTAAACCTGAATTAGACTACTAGATTTGCATGCCAAAAGTATAATTCAGTAATTTTAATTGAAGTGTCTGCTTTAAATTGATATAATTAAAGTGATGCAACTATCAGTGGACAACGTTGCAGTAATCTCACTTGTTTTTGCTCTTATCTGTGGCTTTCGAAAGGTTTCATCCAGTTTATTTAGTTTAGCAACTTTTAACTCATGTAAGATGTGTGTCTAATCCAGTCTTTATCTGAAATCAAATTTCTAAGCATTATAAATCTAATTATTCAGGATGAAAAAGCAGCCTGTAATGAAGACTCCCTTTTAGGAACATGGATTGGTGAGGATGCTATTCCCTGTACACCTATAGTAGTAAAAGCACGAGCTAGGACGAAGTTAAGTTGTACAAGGTAAGTTACAGTTTTTTCTTGCCCATCATAGCTGGGCTTTCCTGAAAAGGGCTATGTGGTATTCTGTGTATAGTGAACCATATAATTGTACATTAGCATATAGAATGTTTTTAACTGTGGGCTTGTTATGTCTTCTTGCAGGGGTGGATGTTGACTGTATATTGGAAGCAGTGGATTTAGTCATACCTTCGTAGTTGTTAAACTAGAGGATGAACAGCTCATAGAGTCATGTAACTGAACTTGGCCAAACTTTCTCAGTAGCTCTGACTTTATTTTCTGTATTTTCTTTTTAATCCAGAGATCTTAAAATAAAAAATCCAGAAGAGGAACTCATGAAATTGGCTAAGGAGTTTGATAAAAATCTAGTAGAGTTAGATGCTGTTCAGGAACAGGAGAAGCTTGGTCACAACTTCATCCAGACCACCTCAGAGCCTTCAAGTAATTCTAAAGATGAAATAAATACGAAGAACCAGAAATCACTCCTTGGTGAAGGACCTGAAACAGATCCTGCTGTGTCCCTGAAACCACTTGGACAGAGCACTGGCATCCCTGTGGCAGAGCCCTGTCAGTCCAGCAGTCAAAAGTCTGTAGACCTCGAGGCTGAAGTAGCCCTTCATGCTCTTTTTGACTCTTCCACCCAGAAGTGCAGTGGGCAGTTGAGCCAAGGACTCTCAGATATTTCTTTAAATAATAGTTTTCATAAAATTAAAAGTACCTTGGAGGAGGAGAATCTTCCTGAGAAAGTTGAAGAGACACAGGATGGTAATTCAGAGGCAAATCAAAAAGATACTCTGTTTGCAGTAGGAAGCATGGTCCAAACTGTACCAAAAGCTGATACTGACACCCTGACCAAAAAAAATCCTCCTTCTTTGAAGACACAATTGGTGGCCTCTGCTAAGCTTGCTGGAGTAGTTAATGATGACTTTGATGACTGGGATACTGATCTTTTGGCAGATGACTCTTTTGTGCTGCAAATAACCCAAAATCCTGAATTGATAAGTACTGAAGAACCACCACAAATTCCTTCAAATCCATTTGTGCATGATTTCAGTGATGCTAGCAGAACAAAGCAAAGAAGTAGTGACAATTCAGTAACTCTTTTGAGGACTATAAACAAATCTAACAGTTTGCAATATTCACCTTTGAAACATTCCAGTAAAGACTCACAACATGTAAAATCACTGTCTTTACAAAGGCCATGTAAGACAGAGAACGCCAAGACAGAGACCAAGGCCTTGCATGGTCAATGTGATGTTAAACCAGACAAAGCTAAATCTGTTTGGAAGAGTACCCAAAATAGTGATTTGAACCATATTCCCGTTTCAGCGCAATCTGAAATGAAGAATAGAAATGAATCTACTAAGCCTAAAGGCGATGCTCTTCCTCTTTTTCCTTCAAGATCTAATCCTCATAGACAACCAGCAGGAAAACCTGGGAATAACACTCATACTATTTTGTGTCAGTCATCCAGTGTTTCTACCAACATGAAACCTAATGATCTAACCAAAGTGGTTAACCAAGCTAATACAGGTCACTCAAATCAAGTTGAAATACCAAAGAAATGTCCTCTGTCATTTGATGACTGGAATGAACCAAAGTTTTCTGATGAGATATTAAGTATGTTTTGTGGATCTGATAATCTTTGGGATGCAAACTATGAGGATGATGAATTGTTATATCAGGTGTGTGATGATATAGAAAAGCAAACTCAGAGCCAGGATGTTAAACAAGGAAATGAAAAAATTAAAACTATTCAAGGAGTCAGTATTAATTCCAGATCAAATGCTGATAACAGCTTCCCAGTGTCTAAACAAGGACTACCTGATCGCCTCTTGGCACAAAAAACAAATGCAAAACAGGAGGCTCTCTCACTAAATGATGCCTGTAGGAATTCATCAAAGATGCACGGGCTGGCCACAACAGGTCATGTCGTGAACTGTAAGAATGTCTCAAATCCTCAGACTGCGATCTCGGGTCCTTCTGTGGAGTGTAAATACACACTGCCTAAAAACTGTCGTCAAGATGCTTCTGAAGATACTGCAAAGACTGTTTCAGGGAAATGGTACAGGTCAAATTCTGTGCCAGCAGGAGAGACAGGTTCTGAAGTAAGTCCTGTTAATGCAGTAAATATTTTTAGTAAAAAAGCACTTGACAGCTCACATTTCTCGTATAATGCGGGAAAGATTCCAAGTAGCAGCTCTGGTAACAAAACTTCACTTGTGCCTTCAAAGTTTAAGTTCCGAAAGATTAACAGTTCTCAGGGTGGTCTTCGTGTAGGGTCTGAAAATTCAGGGAATCATTCTGCCATTGGAATTACTCTGCAGGGTTTGGAAGGAAGCAATAATCAGGTGAATGTGACTATGCACGGCAAGCTTGACAATAAGAAATCACCTTTCAAGAGGCATCTTTCAGAGTCTTTTGCACAGACTACATCAGGTATTTGTCTTCATTGTATCATTATTGAACTGTTTCCTTACTGTAGTCAGAATGTCAGAGAAATTCATACTGTATTGCAGCTTAAAATAGGCTTCAGTATTTATCCCTTCAGTTAAGGTGTTAGCAGATGTTCTAAGGAGAATCTGGATTATTTTCTGAAAAACCAAATTGTCTTGATGCATATCTTGAATTCCTGTTGTTCAGGACACCTGTTTCCCTTCCACTTCTCTAAATACCTCACACCCTCTCTCCATAGACACTCAGGTTCCCTAGAATCAATTATAGGCTGATGCAGCACTCAGCATACTATTTTCTTAAACTGTTCCTTTAAAATATTGGTATTTTGATGCATAGTGAAACCCTAGTTAGTGATGGGACAGGGAAAGAAGACACCAGGTGACAGGGAATGCCAGTTTCTTTATATTACTGTACACCTGGAATTTGCAACCTCAAATCACTTGATACTTTTCAGAGCTCAGCCTCTAGTATTGTTTGCTCTGTGGCTGAAATTGCCAGTGAAATATTGTTGTGTTACCAGTCTAAACACTAAGATGCTCTTTCATCCAGAGGAGAGGTCAGTCACTTCTTTATTGCCAAGAGACCATCAGTAATATTCCATGCTCAGTGTTACTTACTGGGGAAATGGAGAACCAGTCAAGTGCCAGTCAGTCTTATTTTTACTTGATCTCACAGCTTGGCAAAGTTTTAATCAATATTCATTCTGATAAGACATGCCTTTAAGAGTGTCCTGTATTAACCTGCATTATAAAGAACTGTTGCAAAAGCAAGAAGACAATTAATTATTGAAGAACGAGTATTTTGTCTGTTTCTTCCCCAGCAGAGAAGCATATAAATGGAAAGTAGCAGTTTTGGATTATAAGGGGGGAAAAAGGCAGAGAGATAACTAGTTATTCTGTGAAATGTTCTAGAGAGTAAAGGAATGAAAGAAGATAGCATAGATTTTCTGTACAGATAAACCATAGCTTTCGTCATCTTAAATTTTGAGGGAAGGGACGTTAACCAAAAAATGGATATTAAGTGGTCCTTTCAAATATTACTATTTCATTTTTTATTGACACTTTTTTGTGAGAAGCAAATATACCCTTTGTTTTATTTATTCACTTTGAATATTTATTAAAAATACATTAATTGAAAATTGATGTATAGAAAATGGTAAAATTATTGATATGTGCAAGGAGTGTTCCTGTTGGTTCCAGTGAGGTCAGGATTTTATAGTATGAGAATTTATAGTTCTGTAACACACCATAGAAAATGCTATGCTTAGCTATCATGTTCTTGTCTCCTTTGCCAATTTTTATTGCAACTTTTGACCTTTTTTCAACCTATCTTGTTTTATTTGTGTGACACCTGTACTGTATCTGACCCCTGTGTCTATACTATCTCCATGTTCATATCTCTGCCTAACTCACTAAATTGTGGAGCCCTTTTCACTCTGATAACCTTAATTTTCTTAACCCATCACCATCTCCTATGTTGACTCTGATGTCATAAGGTTCACTTGAAGGGCACCCAAGTAAAATTTCTTTGAAGCAAATGTGTGCATCCCAGTGTTTTCATTGGGAGGCAGTAATCAGTAGCACTACAAAGGTCATGCATCTTGCCCCCTTCCTGCCTAGGGGACAGGATAGATGAGCCATTTTTAACTTGAGTGTCCAGTGTGTCAGAATACTGTGCTCCTGCCATAGATCTTCAACACTGGAAATGGCTAAGTTAAAATACATATTGAACAAACCTGAAGCTCCTAATACATGTTGTTTTTATTTACAGTGTCTGTGGTAGAACAAAAAAATAGAAAATGTTCTCAAGAGGAGATTGAAAGAAAAAAACAAGAAGCTCTTGCACGAAGAAAGTCCAGAACACAGGCATTCTTTAAAGATGCTTGAACTTGGAGTGTATTTTGTCTGTGGAGTAAGCTTTTGGTAGGGAAATACTGTAATGCTAGAAGACACTTTTTGAACTCTGTTCACAGCTATTGATGGCAAGCTTTTTCTGTTTTTGAATAGAAAAAGATCTGGAACTGAACCATAACTAATACTCTGGAGGTACTTGGTTTTAATTAAAAACAATCAGTTATAAATGTGTAGTCCTAAACTACATTCAGCTAGATGAAGATTCTCTTGGGTTCACATATTGAAATTATATGGCCTGAAAATCATGAAAGTATTGGTATACACACATAATGAAGGTGTCAAAAACAGACTGGATGTGTTTTGGCTGTATTAGTGCACATATTCTAATCTATAAGGAGACTCTCAAGAATACACAGACTAAGAAATGCTAATGTTTGCTCTCAGGTAAAAGAAAGTTTTAAAATTTTGGGTTAAATAAAGTACAATCTAAGAAACATCCAACATCTGATGGAAATGAGCAGGCTTTGGAAAGTGTGCTCGGTTTGTCTCTTACCTGGGGTAAGAATTGTACATAGAGAAGGAAGAATTTATTACAGAAGTTTCACTACGCAAAAAAGTGTCCTGCAGAGGAGGACACAGAGGAGAACATGTTATATTCTTTTTAATTCCTTTCAGGAAGAACCGGAAATATCCTAAGGAAATCAGACCACCTCTTTCTAAAGGCCAAGCTAATTTAAAAAGGTAGTCTATGCCATTTTACCAAATCATGATTTTACCAAATCATAATACACCAGGTGAGATCTCAACAACTATGCATCAATTTAGCCGTCTGAGTTGTACATATTTTCAAACAAAGGCTGTTAAATTATAAAAATGCTGTGTCATGTCAGTTTAAGGGGCTGATAGAATTTTTGATCTGATAGATGGGTGTAGAGCTCAGACTGCAAAAACTGCCTCTGGGTATGCTGCAAGATGTTTTTCAACTGAGAAATGCTTACATGTAAACATGTGACACTGAAAAGTGACTGTAATTTTTCTTTGTAAATAAATAACTAGGAAATGTTTCTCCAAAGGTTGGAGGAAGCTTTTGGTTTCTGTAGTATGCCGTTTTTGTAACTCTTGAAAATGTAAGTATTGTATATTTGTAAGTCATCATTAAACTTTTTTTCACATTTTTCTAGTCTGTTTTTGAAAATACTCTGCTACAGAAACTGGTAAAAGGGAGTGAAATGGGGATTCCATATGGGCTTTACCTGAAGACCTCACTTGGTAATTTCCCTAATTACTTGATACCTCAATTTTCTACCCATAGAGGTAACAAACTACTTCCTTTGATCCATTTAAACTAACAATCCTTGATGGACAAACTGTTTCAACACACAACCAGCTGCAGTGCAGTCCTGAAGTATTTAACTGGGGTCTTTTTGCTTGTATTAAGCAAAATCTGACACTGATCCACTGTGGGATCAGTGTCAGTAGATTAAGGCCACCAAAGCCCATGCAGGTGCCCAGTAAGCATTATGGTCTGTGGCTGCAGCTCCCTCCCCTGCTACTGTTGTGCAATGAGTTGGATTTGTTTACTGATCTGACTGAAAATTAACCCAGAAAAATTTGTGCTTTTCAAAGAAGTTCATCATAATAATACTCTCAACAGCTAACATACCATGAAATAGCAAGATTTTGATGTATCGTCAAGCCTCTGCTGGCAGTTTTGTGTTTAAAAGAAGATTTGCATGTCCATATGACAAATAAGTGTAAACCCCAAACAGCAGCTATTGGAGAAATTTGATTTATCCAGACAATATAATTTGCTCTGTGTATCTGAGGTATGCTTTTCTTAGTTTAGACTGTCCTAGAACACCACAATCAGGTAATGAGAAAAGGCTACTACCATTAGTATTAAATATGAGAGTTACAAAAGTGGCTTTTAAGGTACTGATGCACAAGAACGTTAAATATTGTTGAGAAAGATAAAAGAGAGGCATTTGCTACAACAGTGTTCAGCTTAGCCATCATTCCCTCCCCAGTATGTTCCCCTAGACACAATTCTTTAAAGAAACCAGGGTAATTTTTGTTTTCAGAGATAATTTTTTTAATTACGATTTGAGAAGATGAAAGGAAGGAACTATTAGAGATGGTATTATTTTAGGAAAGTTTCATTCTGTGATGTGAAAGGCCTAACTTCTAATCAGGTTTGAAATTGGGGTAAATAATGGATAAATAATACAGGCTATTTTATATTTATACAGACTGTTTATTATTACAGCTCCCCAAGCTCTGCATGGAAATGACAGCCTGGATGCTGTCACTGTGTTGTTCAGCATGCTCAGAAAGTTTAAAACCAGCTGCTGATTTTCTCGGCATCCACAATAGAAAGGCCCTGGAGCTGCCCACCTATAATGCCACCACTGCTCTGTCCTTGAATATACTGGCCAGAACATACTGGCTCACCCTTTATCATGAGCATTCGTGCTGTAAAATAAGAGTTCAGTGTATGACAAGGGGAATGCTCTTTCCATGGCAGGTGTGGAAAGAACCCCTTTTAAACTTTCCAATGCAATGAAGACACAAACTCCATTTTAACCAATTATTGTCATTTCTTACTCACTCAAGTATTTCCTATGTGCTGCTTATTTAAACCATGTTTAAAGAATCTGCTTATCAGTGTGACATATACCAATTTTGTAGTGAGGAAAATGCAATTTATTTCCCTCTGCTTTTAAATTGTGATGGCGAGACTTTGTTATTTATTTGTTATTTATTTCACTTTTCATAAGTGCCTATTTTTAGCATTTATTAGACTTCAAAATCCTGTAATTTGGTTTTTATTAAACATTACTTTCCAAATAGAATTCACAATATCTTAGGAACATGGTTTTCTCTACTTGATGGTGAAACAAGTTGCCATGGTTTTTTGGTCACGGCCTGACTATCCCCACATGCCCTGCCATACCATCTCTCAGTTAACAAACTGATTAGAATTACTTCTTTTTGTCACTTGACTTGCTTCCTCCCCTCACCACTGAGAAAGAAAGTTGGTCAGCAGGCTCATCACCCCACAGATCTTACAGGTTGTGCTCAGCATCCTTGGTGCTTCCTGGTGAGTTCTTGATGGCCCACTGGTATGCCTCAATCATGGAGTCTTTTGACTGCTTGTAGACAACAGCTCTTCATTAGGAAAGTATCTGCATAATTTTAATTAATTAATACATATGTACACTTAAGAAGCTTAGTATTTCAATAGCTGATATTTCATTATGAAGCCACATCTTCCTCCAGGGAAAAAAGTCCTATACAAATAGTAACAACAATCTTAAATACATTCTAAATTAAATTATGACTGTCAGGTTTCATTATAAATTAATTTATGACTGTTTTCTTAAGCACTCTTCATTCAGAGCATACCAATTTTTTATGTCAGTAGAGCTATCAGTGAGCTTAAATCTAATGTAAATGGAATTCCTGTATGTCTCCATATCTAAGTATAATTTTTATTCCACAGATATTGATGGATTTCACAATGAGTGATGTTGCTTGCTAAAATCCAAGTATTATCTTTCTCAAGTAAAACCTGTAGTGCATTTTTTTTGTTTCTTTTAGGACAGGCAGATACAATCAGGAAGAGGATCCATTCACCATTATTCTCCATATCTGTATCTAAAATTCTACACAGACATACATTCACACCCTTCCTCTTCATGCTAGGGAGGGATCACATTTAAAGCATTTGAGAAATTTGGTAATACTGGGGTTTTATTGTGTTAGTTGTATCTGATTTTCAGAGAGGCCAGCACCCAGCAGCTCTTCAAATTTTGGCCTATAAGGCACAATTAATCTTGGGGCTGCAGTTCTGGAATAGCAATGTAATCTTATACTATGTGTACCATTTATTACATCTAGACCTTTATACCCAGAGGAATAACATAGATGAATTCATTGATTTTATCTTCTTAAGCCTAAAAAGAGCTACAATTTTTCAGGAAAGAATAGCTGGAAGCAACAGATAGTGACCTAAATAGTAGAATTCCTAAGATAAAATAGAAGAAAATGAACACAAATGCTTCATTGTTTGAGAGCTGTATTGTCTGCAACACACTCCAGTGAATCCAGTGTTTGTGGAAGAGGCCAAGGCAGATATAATCTGTGGAGCTAAAAATGACAGCCTGAGTAAGTAGCCATCAGAGATGAAGCTGGGAAGACTCTGCCAATTGTGCTGTAAATCATAACTGCAGTATTTGTTCACAGCTCTGGTTTCTACGTGTACTGGTGGTTTTGTCAGAATAGTCAGAAATGTCCTGCCTCCTAAAACATTTAAGGATATCTAATGTACTGTTCTTATGGAACTAGATATAAATTTCAGTTGTCTGGGTATAATGTCAGTATGGAGCTGGCAGACCATTAAGGGCCTGATCCTGCTCTTTTATTGAATTCCTTAAAGCAGTGGAGGTAAGGGGGTGACTCAGTTGAATAAAGAATCAAGCCCATGTATTTCATTATTACAAGTAGTTCTTGTCTTTAGCACTAGCATTTATCAAAAATATTATTGATTATGGACATTTTCAAAGTTTTTTGGGGAAAAGGTTGCATTTACACATACCTTCTAAAGACCACAGGTAACAGCTTTTACCTCAAATAATGTGGTTAAAAGAGGTCAACACTAAAGGATTTATAGATTTCTATTTAAATGAAAGTTGTCTGCTCTTTGCAGCTTTACTCCCTAAAGGAAAACTTGATTTAAGTTTTAACACTGGGAAATTAGGATCTGTGTAGACATGAAAATGAAGTTTTGCATACACTGCCACCACACTCTGTGAACAGAAGAGATCCAAACAAAATACTGAATTCTAACTGATCATGGCAAGTTAGGTTTGGGGTATTATTCTTTCTTTTGGCTGAGCAGGGGGGATTGCTTACGTGCCTCAAGCTGAGCATACATCAGGCATATTTTGTAGCTCTAGGGCCAAGTGTCAAAGGATATTTAAGCACCTTAGGAAGTTACTCATGGGGAGTCACATTGGTGGTTCAGAGGGGTATGACAAAGAGCTCAATGAGCAGTTGGTTTTGAATATCCCAGTAGATATTCACTATATCTACTTAGCTGCACCTTTGGGTGTTAGAGGCCTTCAGAAAGCAAAAAAAATGGACATAATGAGGGATAGAAAAAATGCGTTCTTCAAGCCATGAGTAAGAGTTCAGAAACAGTAAATGAAGTGTTGACATTTCTGTCGTTGTTTCACCCTAGCCAGCAGCGAAGCCCCAGACAGCCACTCCCTCATTGCCCCACCAGCAGGGTAAGGGAGAGAATCACAAAGGCAAAAGCTGGAAAACTGCTGGCTGAGTTTAATAGGGAAAGCAAAGCAAAGCAAAACAAGGAATTAATTCACTACTTCCCATAAACAGGCAGGTATTCAGCATCTCCAGGAGAGCAGGCCCCCAGTACACCTAACAGTGACTTGTGAAAACAAATGTTATCATTTCAAATGCTCTACCACTTCCTCCTTCTTCCCCCAACTTTATACACTGAGCATGATGTCAGTATTGTCTGGAATATCCCTTTGATCAGTTGGGGTCACCTGTCCTGGCTGTGTCTCCTCATGCAACCCCGACTTCCTTGCGAGCATGGCAGTACAAGAAGCAGAAAAGGCCTTGGCTCTCGTTAAGACCTGCTCAGCATAAACAAAAACATCTCTGCATTAACAGCCATGTGTTTAGCACAAATCCAAAACACAGCCTCACATCAGCCACTGTGAAGAAAATTAACTGGCCCAGCCAAAAACAGCACAACTTCCTTCACCAATAATCACTTGCAAAGGATAATTTTTAGAAAAAGTTCTCTCTCATGTTCTACAGCGAAATTTTGAAATGTGCTTCAAAATTCACAAATTTGAATTCCTGGCTTTTTGGTTGCTTGTTTTAGGCTATACTGTACCTGGATAGGGACAGTAGGGATAGATGTTTTTGTATGCTCTAATGCTGTAAAAGAAGACATTAATTGCAATAGCTATTTCTTTATTGAACTTGAATAGGTATTAGCAACAAATAAATGACCCTATGATTTTACTCTATTTTCCATCTTGCTGAAATTGCAGCATGCTTACTTATACCTGTGACTTCAATATACACCACATATCAGAAGTGACAGTCAAACCAACAAAAACCTCAATATCTAACATACAGTGTCAAAAGATTTCAAGATTTTCTCCTTTTTTGCAATGTCAGATTGCCAACCAATAGTAAGAAAGGAGAAGAAAACTGTGCTTGTTTATGGGCTGGGAATGAAGTCTCACTGACCTGTTTTCTGCACAATTTTCTCTCTAGGCCAACAGAGGCTCTTCAGAGAAGCCTGCTATCCATATTTCATATGGACTTTTTTGAAACTCTTCAGGGCTCTTTTCTTCTCTTTTTCTTTTGTAACTGTAATGCCAAAATGTCTGATGTGATGTGCTGTGTAGTTCTAACTAGGAATCTTGTCCTGTTGAGGCTTCCACAACAACCAGACTCCTGTTCCTTTGTGGGAGATTGGAGCAATCTACTGTTTCAAATTTACATTTATTTTTAGTTAGATCTGTACCTCAGATATTTTCTACTTAGTAAGTCATGCACTCCTAATATTTCAGGATCCCAAGTTTGATGTGCTAAAACTGTGCAGTCTGTAATCTCTGGATGTGGAGGGGAGGAGCAGTTGGACTGCTTCTAAAGGATCTGTGTGGAGTCAGAACAACAAGTTCATATGTGCTAGATAGAAACCCACAGACCTAAATTTTTTTAAAGGCTCCCCATCACAGATGAAAAATTTGTAGAAATCAAAGCAAACTTTGAATACACTCCACCCGAGTGTCAAATCTTGATAGTGTAACATATTAAAAAGGGTCTGACCAAATGGCAGTTCTGTAATAGATAACCAGAGACATACGAAGAAAACTTGGAGGACAGCCTGTGGAAAGACTTATGGAGGTGAATGGAAAGAAATTTGACAATGGTTTAAGATAATGTTGATCAGTGTAGTCCAGGTAAAGACAGACGCTTTTTTCATGTTCTTGAAAAGTCTGAGGCACCAATAAATCTACATAAAACATCTGTTAAGTATAAAACTGTCAAACAAGTATACCTTTGGGAAATGAAAATATTCAGGCATTCATGAAAGGGAGAGAGAGATTCTTGGAAGACATATATTTGTCATCTCAGCAATTCACCAGGGTTCCAGAAAAAACACAAGTAGTTTTGTGAGCACTGAAAACAATTGAGCGTGATTTTCTACAGACTAATTAAAAGTTTCTAAAAGGTGTAAGTTCAAACCTTTTCTGGTTGGGTCCCATATCATGAGAATCTACCATGGATTCTCTATTAAGACTGATTGCCTACATAAGTTCTTTGGCAGATTCAAGGATTTTTTGAGACTTTCTCCTCCATCATCTCACCCAGTTTCATCAAACTTCTGAAAAATACTATTATTCTTTAGACTCTAAAGAGCTGACTTTTTTCTCACCCAGTCTACTCAGTGGGATTTCTCCATCTTTTTCATTTCATGGTAGTGTTGTGCCCATGATGGCCTGACCACATATGACAAATGGTTTCTTCTACCCTTCATATCTGATTTTTTGTTATCCACAGGAAGTATTTCAATTAATTAATAATTAATTTGGTGCTAGAAATGACAGAAGATAGAAGAGGGCCTGGGACTTTCATTCCTTTCATTCTCACCCTGAGAAGTCCTCTGTATGACTGTTTTCTCCATGTTGTTGTCAGTCAGCTGCCATACTGCTGATAGAAGCCAGGATGCTTGATAGTAACAGCTGAAGGCAGCAGTTCTGCCCTGTTTTACACATGTGTACATATTTTTATTAATTTTCTATACAAGAATATCTATCAGCTAAAATCGAGAAGTAAATTATTTTAAAATGAAGGTAGCTTCAATATTTACTGCAACTTAATGACAGCATTGGACAAGAATTTATTGCACCGAGCCAGCGTATCATATACATTGTAGTGACGTACCGTGGGACTTATTTTAAAGTGTAATTTGAAGTATATGTTTTAGACTGCTCCTCAACAGGAACTTAAATCAAAATATTTCCACTGATAGAGTACATTCTTCAAAACTGATTACAATAGTAGCCACAGTACTAAAGAAGACTTACTGTAATTTTATGTTTTATGGTATAAATGACTTGCAAGAACGGTCTTGGGAAGTTTTGATGTCATTTAGTGTCATTAAAGCTAAAAAATTCTACAGAAACATTTTTTCAGGGGTCCTAGTTTTCCCCTTTAGTGTTACCTAGAAATATGTGGTTTATTCACATAACATCAGGAAAACACATTGAAATGCCATGTGCTCTGCAGAACCAGCTTCCCCAGAGAAGTGGACAGCTGATAAGGACTCACAAGACTGAGCTCTTTCCTTCCTCCTACTCACTGCTGGCTTTGTGCAGGCTGAGCTCAGGGAGGTTTACAAAGTAATGGTTTCCTTGTTCACTGTTACCTTGGTTTTCTGCTGGTACCACTGACAGTGTTACAAGGAGAGGAATGTGTTCTGAAAGGTCTGTGTTTCAGGGTCTTGCTGGGAAAATGCCACCCAACCTTTGCAGCACAGCTGCATCCCACCACAGGGACATGTGAATTACCTGAGTGAAGACACAGAAAGTAGCTAGCTGGACAACTAAATTCTCATTTACACTGACCTTGTTTTATTGCAAAGAGTAACAACTGCTGCTCCATGTCAGTACCCCAGGTCTTGCATACCTTAAGCTGCTATTTGACTGTTTAGCAAACTTAATTCAATAAAATGGTTGATGCCATTCCCTGACTGAACAATTTCTAGAAGAAAAAGTAGGTAAGTTAGCACAACACCCTGTGGTGGATGAGGAGCTACGTGTGTTCTGGGATGAAACTGCTTAAAAACACAGACACAAATGAAATAGGCTATGCCAAAACACAAAGGCATCTTTTTACCCCCTAATTATCCTGTGTGGCAACTTTTTAGTGCACATTATTTGTAGGTCTTCACTTAGGTAATAATAGCTATATTTCATATTGCTGGGGCACCATTCTATTTTAACCTTACTCCAGGCATATGCTCGAGGATGCTTCTACTTTATAGACAGGCAGGCTGTCTCCTAACTGCTCCAAAGTCATCTAAAGCAAGATTTACACACACACAGTGCTGTTAAAAGCTCCACAGGAACTCTAACTAGCCATGAGTAAATAAGATCCATAACCAAAAATGCTGAGCAGCACCTCAGCTGGTGTAAATTGTCACAGCTCCTCTGTGGAGCTGGGTCCACTTTACACAACCAGAAGATTTGTGCACAGAAAGTCGACTTCTGATACATAAAATGTCCTTTTACTACAGAAATATGAAAACTTTTTTTTGAGCTCAGTGGTAAACCTGTGGCTTCTTACTCCAGCCCCACAGGTGTGCTTCACCTTTCGCTGGCCGAGATAGTTGTTTGCAATGGTCCACTTGGTAACAGAGATGCCTTAAGTTCCTTTTTCTAAGGTGTATTCTAAATGTCTGGGAAAATTTACTTGCAGCTGTATAACTCACACAGCACTTGGTAACCCACACAGATTTTCAGTATTCCTAGGTAAGCACAGTACTGCAGGGCCATCCAGTGCTGTGCTGAAGGGGTCATGAGGCTTGATTAGCCCTGACTGGCTCAGAGGCCAGGAATTTGCAGTAATTACCTTCACAGAATCACTGAATATTCTGAGTTTAAAGGGACCCACAAGGATCATCAAATCCTGTTCTTAAATGAATGGCCCATACAGGGATCAAACCCACAACCTTGGCATTATTAACACCATGCTCTGACCAACTGAGCTAATCCTGGGCACTTGAACTGAATCATGTAAATCATGTAAATGTATTCAAATCCATTTTGTGATGGAGAGGGCAGGCCTAGGCCTGACTGCCAAGGGACAGCCAGCTGGTCCTGCTGTCAGCACACAGACAGGTGTGGGAAAGGAAAAGAAAGATTTCATGTCACAGGGACACAGTGAAGGGATGGTGGTCACCTTCAGATTTTCCAAACTGTGGAGAAGCATTGATCTCTGAGTCAGAGGTCAAAGCTGGCTCAGAACTGAAGTATTCCCAAAGGAAAACCTTTCCTATCATGTTGTAAAGAAAAATGGTTCAGCATAATATATGGATTGCGTGACAAGGAAGGCGGAATACAGAGGTCATGCAGTGGCTCAAAGCATTTAATTTAATCTGATTTCCTGTACTGGAGGAGTTTTAATTATCACAAAGGTTGTGACGTGGATCTGGAGACTGAATTCTGGATTCTTCCGCTCATTTTTCTGGAACTCACCACTTAAAACCTTCATCTCTAGACTTTGTCCAAACTGTATCATGGTCCTGACACAAAAAGAGAGTAATTTGAAGAACATAGAATATATTGGTCTGAAGTTCATAATATCAAGGGTGGCCTTGTATGAACTGGAAAATGACTCACTTGTGCACAGTACATCTGGACTCTTGAGTCAAGGGCTACAGAGCCTCTAGTTCATGACCCTAAAGAATTAAATGTTTTGCCTCGTACTATGTGGCATCATTCTCTTCCTGTATCAAAGGGAATCTTTATGATATCTCACTTAATGGTCCACACACTGCAGTATTTTGTTATTTCTGTCATGGGGAGCTTAGTTGTTGCACTCCTCTAGCACTCCTTTTGGGTTGGCAGGGGAAACTTTGCAGAATAAAATAAAAACCTATGCAAAAAAATCACCCTGCTCTGTAAAACCAAGATAACTTCATGCTAATTCCTACATAGCCTTAGTCTTGAACACTCACCCAGTAAAAATTCTGTGTAGCAATGCTTTCCAAGTCCCAACAAGTAATTGAGTGTACCAAGAACTCCTGTCCTAACTGTTAATTAAAAACTTTCAAAAGAGTAGCCAGTGTGTTTCAATGCAAGATAAGAGCAGTTGTAGAATTTGCAGCTTTCAGCTTTGCTCTAGGCTTCAAGTCATTTGCCATTTGCTCTTTTTTTTCCCACTACATGAGAAATGCAGTCATTTCATTTCTCAGCATACTGACTATTCTATGTTCTTAACAGAAGAATTCTATTGTAGCACACTGAGATAGTACTGAACATGTAGTTCATGAGTTTCAAACATGAGTACCAATCTGTGCTCTGTACCATCTCCAGGTGATGTGGGCAACAGTGACTTCACTGGGGCTGTACCTGGGCATGAGGAGACATTACAGTAACAGGCCTCTGGCCAGTATCACAGTTTTTGTCTTCCAGTGCATTAAAGCCTCTGCTTGACTGAAAGGCACAGTTCAAAGTTGAGAGATGAGTTCTAAAAAGATTTCAGGAAGCAAAAGAAAAAAATTGCTCAGGGATGACAACAAAAAAAATGCTTCCTACTCTATGGAACAACAGAGAAGAAAACACAGAAAGGAAAAAGGGGAGAGAGGAAGTCTGTAAAAGAGAAGAATGGGAGAAGCAGTTGAATAAATTGAGTGGAAGATAAATGGCAGCAGATCCTCAAGCAGTAGATTTCATAGAATTTTTTAATGGCTTGCATTTCTTATAGCAGGCAGTAGATAATCAAGGAAGATGATGGTTGGTGGAGACAAGGCAGTATTGGCAAGCAGTACTTTAGATGGAAGGAGAGGAAGGGGGGAGATCTTGCTGACATCATCCATCAATAACAGAGATGATCATAACATTTTTAGCTTGTGTTGATGAAAAAAAATCATGATTGCCACTACGATAGAGAAGACAATCGACGGCAGAAGGGCCAGCAAGATAAGAGAAAAGATGGTCTAGGAGACAACTCAGGAAACAGCAAGTGTTACAGGACTGATAGAGGAGATGAGGATCTGAAAATCAGGAAGGAGTGGTAAATAACTAACCTTAGGAAGTCAAGCCATGATGTAAGTGACAGCAGGATGTACAGAGGCGAATGACTGTGAAAGTGCAGATGTGCAGAGGAGAATAACTGTCATGGAAAAGCAAGTGCCTCAAGGATTCTGACACAGACACCTCTGTGAGGCAATGGGGAGAGCAAGAGGCAAACAGAGACACAAAAAATAAAGGAGCTGTCAATGAAGGTGCATATCCAAAACAAACTGAAATGAGAGCAGATTACAGAAGCCAGGTGTTGGGAGGGAAGGATCAGTGAAGAAAAGGACAAAGATTGCCTTCAGATGAAGCCAAGTACAGAACCTGGAGAAGCGTCGATTCTCTTACCAGAGACTGAGAAGCTTCTTAGTAATGGCAAGCAACAACAGCTTCTGAGAAAATGGAGGCAGACACGAGGAAAACAGTGGGTTGTTAGAAGGATAGAGTGAATTAAAGGAATTTCATTTTTTCAAGAGCAAGAGCATCTTTGAAGGTAGAGTTGCTAAGAAAACAAAGTGGTTAAAAATATGCAAGAACTGAAGAATCAAGAGATAACAGAAGGCAGAGAATTTGCACTGTGCCTGGAGAGATATTATATCAAGTATAAAGAGAGGGAAGGGAACTGGAATTTGAGGAAGACAATGCAAGAGGAAGCTGGAGGTCTTATCTTATTCACTCTCTTCTTAAAAAAAAAAAAAAAATAAAAGGACCAGATTCTGGCAGAGGGAGGACAAAGGTTAGCAGAAAATGACATTTTGTTAGTCATGAGCAAACACAGAGGATTTGAATCTCCCATCTCAGGCTGAACATCTGTATGAGAGGCAGTTCAGTCTCTGGAAGAAGTCCTGACCCTATTAAAGTCAATGACAAAACTCCTGTTGCCTTCAACAGAGCCAAATTTTTACCTTGTGTCTGTGGCCATTCCATTGAGAATTCCAACATGAATGCCAATTAGTGCCAGTTTCAAAGATGACATTTGTGACACAGATATATGCTCCACTGGAAGAAGAGCTAAGATTATCAAATTGAGTCTGCATAGACCAGTAAAGGTAAGTGTGATATTCACTAACAATTTACCGAGGCAAATAGATGTGCACAGATAGAAAAAGTTGAGATTTTGAACATGTCAAAAGCACACTAAAAATAGCACTATGATTGATCTAAAGACAAATAAATAAAGAAAACAGTAACTCAACCTGTGTGTGGCAGGGCTAAATTAATAAATTAGTAAGTTAAAAGACATGCATAAAATAATGTTTAATTTAAAAAAGGGGGGAGTGGGAACCACTTTAAAGAGTAAATTATCTTATATTTTTTACTGAATTAATATGAAAAAGAAATTACTTGAGGATAGGGCATTACTCTTGAGAGGCTTTCAGATGCTCAACTTACATGACAGCCACTATTAGCACATTTAGATTAATAGTTTAACACTAGTTGGAATGTTAAACAGAATGCATCGTTTTGATTTGGCAAAATATCCATCTGAATATTATACTTAATAATGTGCTGCTCTGAAATGTGTGCAGGCTGGATACCACAGTACTCAAAACAGTTACTTTTTTAATGTGCCTGTCGATGCTCTACATGTCTTTATCAAGCCCCATGCAGTCACTGTATGATTTCATACACAGTTTTAGTTCAGTCTCCTGATAACAGTGAACACTTCCCCCTTTATAAGCCTTTGCAAAACACCAATTTTACAAGTGACTCTGTTGAATCAGACCTTCAGATAGTTGAATAGTTGATAGTTGAATCAGATAGTAGCTTCCAACACTACTATCCCATTTATGAGTGTAAATCTGGGCTAATCTGGTATAGATATACCCATCCTCCTGGTTTGCACAAGTTTTATGTAGATCAGAAACTCTCCTAATGTGTCTGATTGCAAATCTCCACTCTGCTCTATTATTCTTATATAAACACTTAATCCACTCTGTTTAGACGAGTATAGTAATTACTTAAAGTCAAGCAAGAGAAAACCACAATAATACACAAACTACAGTAATATTTTCTGGGTAGCAGGTAAGCCACATTTCATCCACCAAGAGATTCCTGCTTCAAGGCAGATGTGTACCTCCTTCTAAGCCAGGCTCTGAACAAATATATGATCCTATCAGGAAGTCATCACATTGCTAATTGAATGCACAGGTCCAGACACTGACATGGCCTCTGAGCAGCTGACGGTACACTCAGCTGATGGGACACTGAAGCTGTTGCAGCAGAAGGGTTGGAAATCCAGCCTGACCATGCCCTGGTAAGTCTGCATGTGGAAGCTTGCACATTACTTGCTTACACTGCACCAAGCCCTAGGAAATACACTAAATCTTTTCATGGTGTATACACCAAATTCAACAACAGTTTTGAAAGAGAGAAAGAAAGATCAGTTTTTAACTGTTCCCATTATGTGTGATAAAATGAAAATTAGAATAGATAGCAAGGTGTAAACTCACTGCTCTTCTGCCACTATTTGGAATAAGATCTGCTCAGCACTGCAGAACCTTTAACGTGTGAGACTGCTGGATGAACAATCCCAGTTGAAACAAGATGAGCAAAAAGAAGGCTTTTTCTACCTGTGTCACACTGCCAGATTGGCTCTGCTTTTGCTCAGCATGCAGCTCTCCCCTGATTTCAACCACAGTCTTGTGCAAAGATCACAAGTAGAATACAACAGCCTGGTTTGATGTCGTACCGGTGTCAAAGAGAAGGGCACTATCTCAAGGTGCTGAACATGACCTGCCCCGGCACCTGAAGTCAGGCTCTGAATGACCATCCCAACAGTGGAGGTAGAAAGCTGAGAAAATTAAGAGGTTTTCATCCCATAGCTGTGGACTAGACAGGTTTTCTTTATGGAGACACGGACTTGTCCATTTCAGAAGAGATGTGGGGGTGGGGGTTGGGGGTGTTGTGCTTTGTGTGTATATGTCGAGTGAGGAGAAGACAGGTTTAATTAATCTTAAATGCCTTAGCAATTCAAGAATTGTAGCCCTGGATCAGTTCCTCTACTAACATGATTAGCAAATATTGACTTTTGAGTACAATAATAATGTGTCATCTGAAACCCTTGATAAGTAACTTAAGTACTTCCTTAGCTTGCATCTTATTAAATTAGATGAGGTACGGTTGAGACACATAACACAAAGCCATTGAAATGAGAAAACGGACCTAAAGATTTTAGCATTGATTAAGAAAAGTCAAAAGTTAGAATAAAGATGAAACTCTGTGGCCCACATTTTGATCTCGATTCATTTCTGTGAGTACAGATTGCCTCACTCTAGGATTTATGCTGATGCTAGTGTGGTATTCAAAATTCGTTTCAGTATTTACTAACATGGATATGTTTTCTTTGGAGTTCTTTAGCATGGAGTGAAGTAATTTTTTTTCCATTTTTGCAATACTGTAATTGTCATAGTTATAACAAGGGTAAACATTTGCTCTTTGTGTCTTTTTGGCATGCAATCCATCACTTGATTATGTATGATGACCATATAATGTCAGTTTTACGGAAGGTTAACTGGCAGAAGTTTTAAGCTTTTGAAGTTAATATAAGAGAGAAAAAGAAAGGCGTCACACTTGTGTGCCTGTGAATATAGTATGTATAACATACTCAAATCTGTTCATAAGGTTTAGTTTAAAAATGTGTACAGCAGCTCAACCAAGAAGGGAGTTAAAAGATGTGATACTCCTCAGATGCAACCTGACAAATCTTACTTTATTGATTAGTTTTCAAAAGCAGTGCAGTGAGAGCTCTGCACTTACAATAGACTTTGGAATGAGTAGTGGGGGGGAGAAAAAAGCTCCAAATGTCATCAAAGCAAATGGTCTGTGAATGTTGCTTCAAAGCTAGTCATTAGTTGCCAGGGTGTTTTGCCACAAAGCTTGTAAAGAGGTTTTCCTGGAGGGGAAGGTATGACAAAATGCATTTCTTGGCAAGATGACTTCTGCTTAAATAGCAGGACACATTAATTCTTGCTTGATACATAAAATTAATTAGAGGATTAACATCTTTTATGAAATTTTGCCAGAGATTTTTTTCTTTTTTACTGGGAATAGACCCCAGGCCTTTTCTGTACTCTAATGAAATTGCAAATTGACTTGTGTTCAAATGATGCTTGACTAAAATGAATAATTAAAAATGTATTGCTAACAATGAGATGGGGTCAGCTGATCTTTTCAAGGATTAATTAGTTTGAAGAACCATCTTTCATATGTAACCCAGCAAAAGTCAATGCCAGCCCACCTTTTATTCATGCAGTAGCTCCGCTTGAAGTCAATGGACCCATTCTACTCCCAATTATCCAAGGTTTTTTTCCAGATTCAATCTGTTTAGAGTGGGTTTCCCTCTACAACAATTCAGAGAGGAGTTACGCCTGAAGGAGTTGAGCTGTTACTCTATCTGCAATTCAACGAGCCCAACTCCTCTCTGTTCGGATCTGATCCAAAACCAAGCTGAACTGATGGGAGTCTCCTGTTTGTCTTCATTAAGCTTTGCCTAAAGATGAACAGTGTAACATCAGTGTATGAGGTCCGTGACTGTGAAAGGAATGGTGTTTAAATTTTCCACAGGTGAACAAGTGGATAAACGAAGAAAAGCAAAGACTAAAGGGAATAAGAAGCCTGTGTGTGATGGTGTCCATGCTTTTCCATGAAATATGAACAAGCAGGTTCAGGAACTAGGAAAAATTAATCAACATAAATTTTTCAGAAGCAGGTCAGGTATTTAGTTATCTGATTTTTTTCAGGAGTTTAAAGTGTTTCATTTTCAGAAACATCTAAGTGTAGTTACTTTAGTTTCCATTTTAACATGTGCCTTGAAGAATCCCATTGAATGCCCATCTGCTTCTCCACGCCTCTTCAAAAGTAAGTCCTCGTCAAAAACAGTGACTTGCACACTGTGGCATCTAACTCTGGTGGATGCCACATGAAGAAATATTTGGAGGTTAAGAGCAGAAAGCTGGAACAACTGCTCTGCTACAGTGATTCTGTCCCATTTGGTACTCGAGTTAGTTCCTTTAGGACTGATGTGGGTATTTGTACACAGTGCTGCCCTATGCCATGTAGAAATTTTCTCAGGTGCTCTGAAAACTTAACCTTTAGCTTCATGTAAAGTGAGATTTACAGTGGCATAAAGTGCAAAGGGAGCTCATTATTAGATTCGAGGACCCAACTGGTAACTTACTGCTGAAAATCTCTTTCATTGATCTTTCACTTTTAAAATATGAAATGTCTGAGTTACTTCCCTAGTGTGTGCAAATAAGCATGTTTCACTTTTTAAATTCCTTGATCACCTTGTGTGTTTGTAAAAGGTCCCTTTCTGCATTGAGAATTTTAAAAAAGGAAATCTAACATTCAATGTCAGTGTTTTCTCAAAACACCTAAATCTCAAAACGCTTATTTCTACTTGCCTTTTTCTGAATTCCTGTCTCTGATGGATTTTTCAGATGTGTTTTATGTTGTGTTATGATGTTTCTAATTTGGGTGATGAAAGGTTAAAAGATACGCCTGTATGAAATTACTCAGTGGCTCTTGTGAACTAACATCAGAGCTCATTGAGTATGATCACTCTGTCATTTGCTTTGGCTACAGCAAAGCTTTCAGATACAGTAGGACTAAGCTGGGATCCCCAGAGCCTACTGTAGAATTTGAAGTGGGGTAAAAAGACGTAGTTTCCTTGCCTAAGCCCTGCTAGCCATGTGTAAAGAGACGATGCTCTGGAAAATGTTGTTTTTCTTTGGCTGCCCTTTAGTCAGATCTTCTCACTGCTGGCATTGTGCAGAGTCAGCTTAAAAGGTGTATTTAGCATTGAGGGATTTGGTAAATACTGCTTTATTGTGCTTCATACTCCCTACAGGGCATTCTGAAGAGATGAATAATAAGTGTGAACAGGAAGAGCAAGTTTCCAGTCCTGTCAAATTAATTAGAGCAGTGTAGAATGAAGTGAGGTTTGCCGTTAGGTAGGTTCAAAACAAAGGGAATCAGCCAGGCATACACAAAAATGTTACCCCACTTCTATTATTATTGGTTTCCTTTGAATCAGATATAAAATGTAGCTATGTTTTGTTAACCATAGCAAAACGTCTTTCAAATATTGTGTGTAAAAATAGAGTTAGCTGGAGAGCAAAGCCCCGCTGTGGCAAAAGCAAAAGCTGCCAAGCGATGACGCTGCCCTTAGATCTGCTGTTCGAGAAGTGTTTGCTCACAGTTTTAAGGGAATTACTGACACCGAGCTTAATGTCATTTAATTCCGTAAAGACATTTTAGAGATTGACTCAGCTTGCAGCTGTAAAACAGTTCCTCTGATTTGCCAGCTGCCTGCTTCATAATTTTCTGAGACTTGCCTTTTTCCTTACAGCAGCCCAAAAAAGCCGCTCTTAGTGTCATACTTGGGCTCTAGTTCATGTCTCTTCCTAAGACTTTTTTTTTAGGCAGACATCAACATGGTAGGTTAAAAAGGGTCTGATCCAAATCCTGCTTTGGTCAGTGGAAAAGATTCCTGCTGAATGAAGTGAGGGCTGGATGAGATCAGTAGACCCTCTTTTCATTCTCTTCCCAGACAGGAATAATCTCTATTGTGCATTTCCAAGCTCCGGTATGAAATTACTCAAATTCTGGGGCTACTGCTTCTCTTGAAAACTGGTCCCCAGACTACACAGATCACCTGATAAGAAAATCGTTTCCCCTATTATCACAACCTCTTCTCTATTTTATTTCCCTGGAAAATCTTAATTTTTACTGCCCCTCAGTTTGTTTTCACATTTAAAGTGATCATTAAGCATATAACATATTCACCCTCCACTTTGCATTTGTGTACATTTAGGCACTCTCATACTTCTTTCTAACTAAGCCCTTTGTATTTTTGGAGCATTCTATTATTCTTCTGTGACTTCACTCCAATGCCTAAACCTTTCTCTCGCTTGCATATGGTATCTGGAGAAGTGAACTCTTTACCACAATATACTACAGCAACTGTCCCCATGAACAAGAATATTTGGGTGAAATTAGGTTGATCCCTACTCACCTTATACAATTTTTTGGTGAAAAAGGGGAAAAAGACAGTTCCAGGCTCTAATTCACATAATCCTAAAGGAGAGGTTTAAAACAGGTGAGACTGTGTCCTAAAGGGTCTGTTTCTCTATCGGGAGGCTTACAAAGGAGCCTAGAAGGCCCAGTGTGGCTGTAGAATACATCTACCATAGACATATTCCATCCCATGAAGTGAGTCATGCCTTTGGAAGTGTGCAACTGGAAATGTTATTCACAGTGGCTTTGAAAGGAAACAAATGTTATGTCAAACAAAATACATCTGTTGTGAAAAACTTATTCCGTTAACTTCTTATCCAGGGAGGCTAACAAGTATTAGGCTTTTTAATAACCTTGGAAGCTCCTCCTTTGATGTTTATAGCATGGAAGGTTGTGGTTGCTGCTGCTGTTTGTGTCGACAAGTGTTACAATGAAGATGCACCAGTTTTCTAACATGAATTAACAAAAAATTATGCTGAAACATGAATGAAATGTTTCAGCATTCCCTGCATCCCACTGTCAGCTTAGTCTCAGGTTTCTTTTTTCTAATTTTGGTTCATAGACAATTTCATACTTGTTATGCTCAGCCTGACTCAGAACAAAATCTCACATTAAATGTGGGATTTCCACCCAAGTTGACACACTGGAGTCTGCTCCCTCTCCATTTTTTTTCCATACATGGCCTTCTTCAATCTTTATTTTTGTTCCTCTCTTTTAATACAATACAAGAATATTCACTCTAATTTTTCTCTACTTACTGTCTTTTCTGAAGCTCCAGTTTACATGTCACTGTTGACCTCTGATAAGTACAGCTTGTTCTCTAGCAATCCATGTGCTGTACTTGACTGTGAGGGTGTGGGAAGGAACACAGAATCTCAGGGAGCAAATCTCACCCTTGTGCATTTCATTCCAAAATTTATCTGATGTGAATCAGCACTGCTTAGCTGACTATTGCTGTGTGCCTCTAAAGAGCTCAGATCTCACCATGGTACATTTCTGGGCCATTTAAACCCAAGGAACAGACACATCACTGAATGCTCTCTCCTTTTTAGGGTGGTGCAGTGACGTGGGAGTCAAAAATGCTGTCTCACTGAAAGAAACATCATAAGGAGAGCTTCAAAAAAACTGTGACATTCCTGCAAGCAGACTTTTGCCACTGATTTTCTTTCAGCTCTCTAACTTCAGTTTTTGGCAGCCAAGGAACTCCTGCTCTAGGACCTACAGAGGGAAGACCATCCACAAAAAGAATAGTTTTGGTGCTGGGGACAATAAGAGGTTTGGGGCCTGAGACTTAGAGGAAGACACTCCCTTCTCTTTTCGAGGCGATTTCAAAATCTTTTGGGTTTAAATCCAGACTGGAAAAAAAAGACATTTTGCAATTGCAAAACCCTCCATAAACTGAGCGATCTTTCTCCCCGCAGCTCCATCTGAAACAGATGGAAATTTCTTTAGTGAAGTGACCACTTAATTAAAAATATGTGATACCAAATTAATACCATTTCAGCAGGTACTTGGAAGACAAATAAAGACTGTCTAACCTTCTCCAGGTGTCTAAGACAACTATTTATTGTTTTTTAAGATGTCTGGCAGCTGTTAAGTAATTTAAATGACGCTTGTCAGCTCCCAAATAGAAGAAATAAATGAACACAAAAGAGCAAGATTTCAATTAAAGTTCATCATGTAAAACAGGCCTCATGCCTTCCCTGACCACAAAGATTAGCTTTTGTGTCTGGAATTGCATTTAATAAACCTCCTCCCTTGACATGGAACATCTGCTCCCTTTAGGACTATTGTTTTACACCCATAAATAAAACATAAAATTATATTTTTGTCACTCTTCAGGCCAGATCTTCAGCTGGCATAAATCAATGGCAAGCAGTCAACCTCAGCAGAGCTCTGCTGACTTAAACCAAATGAGGATCTGGCCCTTGACGCTTTGGTGCTGAAGAAAATAATGGGTCTGGGCAGAGTGTGTGGGACATTGTTTATCAGAGAATGTGTGTGAAACTACGTGGAGCAAGTAACCACAAAGCATGATTGATCTCTCCAGCATATTTTAACACTTTTTTTTTCTCAGTGTTTACTGAAACCTTTTAGGTAGTGCAGTCTTCTCAGATATCATTTTATGTTTGAAAAGCTTTCTAATTCAAAATGAAAAGTTACGCACCGCTCCAGTGAACCTCTAGCTTCAATTACTTGCTGTGCAAATGGTTGGCCTGCATTTTGACCAATGTTTATGGTGCTTGGCAATTTTTCAGTAGCTACTTTACCCTGATATGATTAATTTCTTGCTTAATATGAGGTTTTGCATGTGTAGAGCTAAAATAATCCTACAAGGCAGAAGAGAAATAAAAGAGCTTGTGTGTTTCAGATTTAAAAACTTTTGAAACATAACATCACAATTTTAAGCGTGCCAATGATAACACAAGTTAGCAGTAGATGAAGACTACCACAAGAGACATGAAATTCCTGATGGGATTTGGTAGCATGAAAGCCATTACTTGGCTAGTAAGGTCAGTACACTAGATCATAGCTGGGCAGCCTCAGGAGCAGGGAAGCAAGAGACAAACCTGGAGTTCATCATGCATGAGAGCAGCAATAGAAGGAAGGATGGCTACTGGTACTTGCTTGCTTTCATAATGTCTAATCCTCCTCTGCATGCCAGTATCCCTTTGTACAAGGATTGTTCACGTGTATAAACTACCCTGAAGTTAAAGGCAATATAACTTGAATAAGTGAATTTTATGTTTTGATTTACACCCCTGAGAAATCTCACTGTCATCAGGCTGGAAATCTAGGTTTGTGCTTTGCCTTCTTTACCAGGATCAAACTTTACAGTAGGAGACTAAATAGTGCCACAACCCTAAAAGGACAAATATTTTTGACAGAATATGAGGAGAATGAGATGCTCAACCACTAATGTGTTGTAAAGCAGAAGGACATTTCCATGGGCCCTGGCACCCAGGTCTCTTTGGGCTCTTTAAAAGGAGAGATATGGAGCATTATCACCAAACTCTCTGCCTGCTTCTGCACATCAAGACATACAATTGCTCTCATACAGTTCATCATTTAGAGTAGGACTCTAAATGCAAGCACTTCCTCTCCAGTGATTTAAGCTGAAATATTGTGTTGTAAACACCTGAGGCTCTTAGGTGGGCATGTGATCCCATGTGCTGATTCATGGCATACCATCTTCAGCAGAAGTTGCAAAAGAGATCACTGGAGGTAGCAACTTCTTAAACCAACTTCAATGGAAGCCCTTAGGTACCTCCAAAATCTCAACCTCCATATTTTTATTTAAAACAATCACACACGTCATCTTAATAGAATGTATGTCTACATTGCAAATTCCAGTAGTCAGACTAGCTGTAAATGAGCTAACCAGAAATGAGCCTACTTTCTGGCATGATAAATTTGTCCATATGGAGCTGCCACTGTCAAAAAGCAGGGTAAATTAGTCCTCTTGGTGCTCTCTGCTGGCTCATCTTGACTGTGTCCAGTATCCACAATGGTTCATTTACAGCCAGCTTGGACATTTCTGCATTTCTACATGTGGACATACTCAGAGCAATATTGTTGTTATTGCCTTAACATCTACAACAGCACAGGAACTGAGCCCAACAGGGATTAGTTACCTTTTGCCTTTGCCTTTTAGCTTAGAGCTGGAGGGGGGGGGG
>NW_024525489.1:20257013-20505303 GCF_017590135.1 Pyrgilauda ruficollis | reverse complement strand
GAGGGGGGGAAGTCAGAGGGCACAAAGCAGCAGCATGACCTCAGTGATTTCTGCTTACATGGAAGTACCCAAAGAAGATGGTTATCTTGGGTGATAATGAGGGCTGAGTCATCCTGAACACAGGAAATTACCTTACAGCCACAAAGATATGCTACAGAGAAGCACTTGATGCTGACACTTGGGAGATTTTTTCATTTTTGACTTTTTTAAGTCAGCCAGTTTTAAGTTAGTGCTTTCTCTTTTCTTTCTTTTAAAATAAAACTGCAGTACATGTGGGATTAATTGAT
Source organism: Pyrgilauda ruficollis (assembly GCF_017590135.1). Taxonomy (NCBI): domain Eukaryota; kingdom Metazoa; phylum Chordata; class Aves; order Passeriformes; family Passeridae; genus Pyrgilauda; species Pyrgilauda ruficollis. The sequence goes on along the minus strand of NW_024525489.1, from coordinate 20,505,016 downwards.
CTACCCTGGATAACAAAGTCAGTTTGGTCCTTCAAGCTCTGAAGAGACCTAATCAAAAGATTAATCAGGTTTTAACATTCTTATTTAACATATAAAGGCAATGTTTTTGTAGATCTCAAACATTTTTAGTGGCTTGGAATGAAAAAGAAAATTTTAAAAATTAAGAAACTTGTTAGAAAATAAGCTGAATGAGCTGAATTCCAACTAGTCCTGAAGCAACAACTGTGCCTGAAAAGCAATGTGGAACTTTGCAAGGCACTGCATGGACAAAAGAAATGGAATACTGAGCAAAGTTCAATCTATATGTAAAATTTCAGATCCAAGATAGGTAGGAAATTACACAGCATAGGTACACTTATCCACTTCCATTGACATGAAATGCGTAAGGCAAGACAGCTTGTTTCAGTCAGGTGAAGCGAAATAAGTTCTGCTGATAAAACTGCACTGGCACCTCTGCCTCAGACAGCGAGCACACCGGCACAGCTGTTAGGCAAAAAATTACACCCAGTTTAAAACTCACGTTCCAGCAAGCTTTTTAACAACAATTCTAAATATATTACATTAACAGAATTCTATAGGTTTCAGAAATTAATTTCATCCAATAGTGCAGCATTTTATAACCAGACAGAACGAAACACGAGACTCCACTCCAAATTTCTGGGTGACTTATGTGATCTCCCTCAGAACCACGAAGACTGAAGAAGACAAGTTTAAAATGCCCCAGTGCTATCCAGTTTCCCACTCAGTGTTCTGCCTTTTCTAGTCTTTGCAGCAAAAAGGGGCAGAGCAATCAGCATGTAATGAAATCTCCTCCAAAATGTGAATGCAGTCCTTTCTTTTTCTGTATTTACTTACAGATCAGGGTACCCCTGAAGAACTATAAACAGCAGAGAGCAAGAAATAAAAGGACCTCTGAAAAGTTTTATGTCCTCCAAACTATAAATGTCAGGTGGCAATACTAGGCAGTTTATTTTTCTGCAGAAATATATAATTTTTTTTTCCATGAAAATATTTTCTCTAGGAAAAATAACCAAAAAAACAACACTCTAGCTCATCACTGGCAATTTTATGAAATTTATATAAACTTGCAGAAATATTGAGGAATGTCTTTGATAAGTTGAGATGACAATTTGCTTTTTTTTCCCCTGTCCAAAAGAAAAGAATGAGCATATTAAAATTTGCTCACATTTTTAGGTTTTTTGTGGTTTGGATTTTCTTCTTTTTTTTTTTTTTTTTTTTTTTTTCCAGATAGTGGAGGGATAATGAGTAGGACCAGACAGAAGATGTCCAGAGATCTGTATGAAAATCCAGAGAAGGTTACATCTTGATATAGCAGCAACAAACCACAATGGACTGGGTAACTTCAGGAACATCATTTGCCAAACCAAACATTACATTTTTACCAAGGTAAGGGCCAGCATGTGATGAGAAATGCTGGAGTTGAGCATGTGCACATGGCTGGGGGGCAAGGGGCACACACAACATTTTCTGAAGGTGGAATTCCTCACTACGGTGCTTTCCCTCCCCAATTAAGGGTTGAAATGAGCCACTGGAATCTGCTGTATATCCTGGGGAAATGAATGCTCTGGCTGCTTTCCAACGCGTATTTCTCTCTTTCTACGGCAAACAAACAATAGGCCCAAAGTAGGATGTTGTATGTCGCTCTGGGGAAAAAAAATAAAAAAGTGAAGTATTGATAAACTGAGATTAATTTTTACAAAAATGTTTGTATCAAGTGAATATGCCTTGCCTCTTGGCCATTATGGAAATGTCAGGGGTTTAATTGGCAGCTGTGAATAGCAGCACCTGCAAACAGCTCAGGGCTTGTTCCTGTGGTCTGGCAACATTCTTACTTTATGCTTTAAATAAAGGCTTACTCACTGAGACAGAAATAACTGACAGTGGATGATTGATGATTGCCCATCACGCAATGGGCTGACATCTACCATTCACTGAATCCATTTACAATTCCACTTCCAGATTTCATTAGCAGGGCCAAGACATCTAGGAACAGGATTGATACAGATGGCAGCTCAGTTACAGAGTTCAGCTGATGCTGATCATATGTTAAGCATGGAAAACAGATTACTATGAGCTCCAATCTATCTCATGTGGTACATTTTGGAAACCCTATCTGTTTACTCCAGGTAACCTTTTATAGTTCTATTTATCCTGCCTCATTTCAAACCAGATAGCAATTTTCCATAGTGGAGAATTTATAGTGCCATTTACAACAACGCGTTTATAAAAGACTTACCTCCATGAAATATTAAGACAAGATTTTGGCATTCTAAATGTTCCCTTTTTGCTTAAGGAGGATCAAAAAAATGTGAGCACATAAAATCTGTGATTTCCCTCATCACGAATATCCTCTACTGAGCAAAAGAAATGGCTCACTCAGCACTGCACACCTGTGTAGGTCTCAAACCCCAGTGGCTGTGGAGTTCAGAGGCAAATTAAGAAGTTTCCAGCTAGAGGGGCCAGCCCCATGTTGCTGAAAACTCCTGCTGACCTCTGTCTGAGATGGGACATAGCATCCTGCTAGTCCTTGCTTTTATCTCAAGTTCATCAGGTTCATGCGCTCTTCTTCAGGAAGGCTGAGGAAATACAGTTTTCCATTTTCGTTAAGAAACTAGGCCAAATATCAAATCTGAAGTTGTTTTCAAACCCCAGAAAGTCTGGAGCTGGTCAGACACAAGATTTCAAGTCAGCTTGGTGTTAGCATGAGGGACACTTCCAAAATTCAGCGCTCCCTTCAGATTGAGGGCTAAAGTTTGGACACTTCTCCTTTGGTATTTGGGTGGAGAAGTAGAAAGTGCTAATTTTACTTTGGCAAAAGTAAACAGTCGAAGCCTAGAAAACACTCATAACACTATTCCATGCAAATAAGCAGCCTCAAATAACCCAAAGCAAGGAGAGTAAGCAGAGCAAGACCCAGGTATAACGTCTCATCCCAGTAACTAAGGGTGTCACTTTCTGTGTTGATGAAACTGTTCTATAACAACCAGCCTCTCAGGGCAGCTGCCAGAAGCTTCAAGAAGACAGTCTTAATTTTCACATCAGTCCACAAGCTTAATTTTAACATCAGCCCAGCTTACAAAACCATCGGAACATACAGTAGGCCCTTTGTCAGCTGCTCTACCCTTTTTTTCCTTCTTGAAGTCACTGTAGTTTCACCCTCTTCCACTATGCCATTAGTAAGGTCTTCTGAAATCCAAATTTGTGCTGTTCTTATTCATACAGCCAAAAGATGGGGCAGTGGAAACTTGTGTTAATGTGAATCTTTAGCAGGTGCAGAGATTGCCAATTTCCAGGCCGATATTTGCGGTGGCTTTCCTGAAAGAGCTCTGTTTTGTCTCAGACTTTCTGAGAAAAATCCATTCCTTCCATATTTCACTGAACTGTGTACATTTAGGCCACTACTTCAACCTCCCTACATAATTGCATGCAGTCTATTGTGTAAAAAAAACAGTGGTTCTTTTCTTTATTATGATTTTGTTTAAAACAATTAAAGATGGCCACACACAAACTTGAGAATGAACATGGTGCAAATATTTATACAGAAGCTAAAGCTAAAGCCTTTTCTCCCCTTTCTAGATGTAACATGGAAGTTTTGTTCCAGAAAAAGCATTGTCCAGTTTAGCTAAAGACAGCAGGAACAACCTTCCTTGCCACCTCATTACATAGAAAGCTCCATGCTTCTTGTCTGTGGGCCTTCTCTTATGTGGGCCACCACTGGTAGTAATAAATGGCAAAACAGAGGTTTGCCAAGAAATTCCCCTAAAGCTGAAAGAAGTACATTTCTGTAATATTTTTAAAATCAATAATGCAAAAAAGGTTTTTAAAGCTTGTCATAGATACACAAAAAATACAGCAGCTGTAACAGAAACATCAACACCTTGCTTTGGAGATGTATGATGTATGCACCTGTATGCATGAGTTGAAACAGGACATTGAAAACTAAATTTTTTATTCTAGCTTCTGTAATTCTGGCTTAGTTGATAGATCTTCACTGAATTTTTTTGCTATCTAGCACAAATCTGGAGGTAGTGGAATATTTTTTGCTATTCTTTGTAAAGATCCCATTAAAAGAATACTAAGAAGCTACTTCAGCCTGGAACTCAGGGGTCAAAGTCACCTCTCCACAGCAAAGACTGGAACCAGCACTTTAAAGTAAAACATGTGTCCTGGTGCTCTGTTGAGCAGAGGTGTGAAAAAATGACAGATACTCCCCAACATCAAGAAGAAGAAAATTCCACAACTTGCTTAGACACAGGCATCTATTTCACTGCCATCTAAAATTACATGAGACACATCCCATCCAAATCAACAAAAAATTTCTAGAGAAACCTTACTCATGTCCCAGGAGTGGAGACATTACACATCTACAGATATTTTTTTATTTTCTTTTTAACTCCTGTAAATACTGCTTTATCAGTTTTCAGGCATAAAATAGATGAAACAGGAAAATTATTTACTTCAATTTATTTACTTTATTTAAATTAAATAGTGTTTGAAGGATCTCTGCCTCATATTTACATCTGATGCTGCAGTGTGGCTTGTGAAGTCAGGGACAGGTATGTCCAGCAGGAAAGACCTCAATTTGTAGGTGGAGTGATGTATGGAGTGTGGATGTGATGGAGTCCTGCCATTTAACAGGACATGGAACACTTCCCTTATGAAATGGAGCACCTGTCCCTACAAAAGCAGGCTGAGAAAGCTGGGACTGTTTTGCCTGGAGGAGGAAATGATGTGTGGACACCTCACAGCTCCTTCCAGTATCTGAAGGAGACCTACAGGAAAGCCAGAGAAGGACTCATCATAAGGAACTGTCACACAAAGACAAGGGAGAATAGGGACAAATTGAAAGAGGGGAAATTTAGGTTGTGTAACAGGAAGAAGCCCTTTACTGTGAGAGTGATGAGACACCATAAGAGGTTGCCCAGAAAGGCTGTGGATGCCTGGACCCTGGCAGTGTTCAAAGCCAGGTTGGATAAAGCCTTGAGCAACCTAGTCTAGTTTAAGGTGTCCCTGCCCATGGCAGGGAGGTTGAGATGATCACAATCTTTAAAGTACCTCCCAAGACCTTAATATTTTATGGTTCCATGATTCTTTGACAAGGTCTGCCTTCAGTGTGGTTCAAGGCTCCAAGGCAGACCAGCAATGAGGGCAGTTGGAGCGCACCTGCATCCGTGGCAGCGAGTAAAATAATCTCCAGAATATAAGCAATGAAGAACATCTTGGGACAGCAATATCTGCTACTAGCCTACCTAATTACTTGAGAAAATGTCATGGCAGATGTTTAGGTGGTTTGGTTCTTTGTTGTATTCTTGTCCCCAAATGTCCCTTACAATCCTAGGATCACAGGGGACACACAGATGTCTCCACCAGCACATGACAAGGACTCAGCTTACCCCCCTAATTATTGCTTAATTTTACTCTTTCTCAGAGGCATCAACTTTCCTGTACCAAATAAATGCTAGCAAGAGCAAATTTTTGTGCTTTAAATTGTCCAAATCCATTCATGTGAATTTGGGACAAACATGGGCTACTTCCCAGGAAGGTAAAACTTCCAATGATTTTTGATACTCTCAGATCCTTTAAAAATGGGCACAAACAGGGGAAGGGAAGGGAAGTTCTGGGAAGGGAAGTTCTGGGAAGAGAAGGGAAGGGAAGTTCAGGGAAGGGAAGGGAAGTTCAGGGAAGGGAAGGGAAGTTCAGGGAAGGGAAGTTCAGGGAAGTTCAGGGAAGTTCAGGGAAGGGAAGGGAAGGGAAGATGTAAAATAAATGGCGCTGTAAATTGCACAGACAAAATGTATGAAAATATATTGGCTAAGGCGCTACTTTTCGGAGGGTGTCCCAAGAGTTCCAGCTGGCAATTAAAATTGTTTTCAGCTCCCTCTCTTATTTTCATTTAAATAATGATGGATCCATATATAATACAGCAAAACACATTGTGATCATGTAGAAATAAAACTATGCTTTGGATCAAATCCTTGTTATTATGTGGATGGTGAACATTTGATCTGTATTTACTGCACTTGGACTGAAGTGTGCAGATGACCAAGTATCCTCAGTTGGGCAGTTAGCAGATCTTTACTTATAATTTATAAATAAAGACTATGTTCCACTGAACAATGGCTCAGAGCAGCCTACTAATCATCACCTTTGTGTCACCCCACTCAGACAACCCCTTTTCCTTTTCTGCATGGCTGTGGTTGAATTCTTCATAGGGTTACCCTGTATCATATCTCAAAGGTACGTGGTGTGGCACTCAATTGTTAATTTGAAATGAAGGAGAAAATTGTTTTCCCAGACACCAGAAAATACTAGGGATATATCAACTCTATTTGGGATGTCCCAGGAATGCAGCCCAGTTTCCCTAAAGAGTGAGGGGGGTGAAAGGGGGCAGGGTATGGAAGACAGCTGAGAAATTTGTGTTTACACCACTTGGCCTTGTGAAAAAAAGAGCAATTTTCCCCAATTCATAAAATGTAACCCCATTTTTCTCCTATGGTAACTTTTATTGAAAGTAAAGGAAGCCATTCCACCATCTCACATCCCAGCTCCTGTTTACACAGGCTCATTGTGCAACCCATCCATGTCATTGATCCTCTTACGCTCTAAATCATGACATTTGCTTGGACCATTATGATTAAAACTCATTCATTTCTGGCAGATAAAATCTCTGTTTTCCATGCATGAAGGCAGACAACACAGTAATGAAAACTCTGATTCTAGAGCAAAACACCCATGAGTTCTTCAGGGCAACCACATTGAAAAGGCAGAAAAGCGTGTCAGAAGTTTAAAAAGGGGGCCACCAAATGGATGTAAATAAAATTCTGCTGCAAGGCCATTTTTTTACTGCCATGATGGTGTAAAGAAGCCTAAGCATTAATGAGAATCAAACCCTGAGGCAGAAAAAACAGATGTTGGCTCATAGCCCGCAGAAAAATTAATGGCAGATAGAAAAATAGAGCTATGATTTACCCCAACAGTAGAACCCAACTGATTTTAGCACAACCATCTACCTTGAGAATTTGACCTCAAAGGCATCAGACTTACACTGCATGGACAAGGTGTGGGTGGAGGAAAAATCCCCAAGGGACAGCAGTATCTGTAACAATTTCCTTGCAGGCCCACCTGGATGACTTACTAACCAATCCTATCAAAAGCATCTTTGCAAGAGGATCCTAACAATTTTCTCTGGCTACAAACAACATCTTGTGTTTGAGCTCTGCAAAAAAGTTTTGAGTTGACTTACCTATGCCTTTACTCAACTCTCTAAGAATGACCCTGCTGCATAAATTCACACTGAGGAGAAATTAATAGCCCTTTAGGTGAACTGGAGGTAGCCTCAAATTCTGGAAAGATGGGTTGACCGTGATTTTTTTAAATTACAGAAAATCCCTCTTGATCATTTGTATATGTAAGAGTTTAGGATTTTTTTTTTAATTAAGAAAGAGACAACTAAAATAGGTAACTAATAAATGTTACTGAGAGAGGAGAGACAAAATTCTCCCACCAAAGGCATGTAGTGAACATTCCTTATGCAGAACATCAGCATGAAACTTCTCTGCTTGAATTATGATATTCAGCAATAGCATTGCAAACAACTATTTTTTTTCCAGGGGTTCCTAACTCAAGTTTAACAGATTGCTCTATGATGACATGTGGTTTCAACGTGGGAGCAAGCATTTCTTTTATAAACTGCTTTTTCTTTTATATGGTGATTTCTTTTTTGTTTCACTTGTATGTAAAATGATCTGGGATGCTTTTTGCACTTGTGTACAGTAACTCAAAGGCAGCTTTCATTGGAACAGTGAAATTTGGCAAGTGAACAGTCAATATTGCCCTCTAATTGCTTTTAGCATTTTTGCAAAAATAAAAATGTCATTTAAAATGGCTGAGATATTTCAGTTTGAAAAGTGGCTACTGAACAGGCACAATAATGGCATGGATTTTTACTTTGTGTTTGTAATGCACATATTCAGCATAATGTGATCTCTAAAATATACATACCCAAATTAGGGCTGTACTAATAATTGATTTTTTTCAATTTAATGGCTAAAATAGACAAATTAAATCTGTTTCTCTTGATATAGAACATTTTTTCTTCCTCCTCTCCTCCATGAAATCTCACAAACATTTTCCCATAGGAGTAATACATAAAAAATATCTCCATTCCAGGGTCAAAAAATGTAAGATGAAAAAATACATTAAAAAAAAGCTACATTGCACACACTGTACACAAAGAGAGAAGGACATGGTCATGTTCTTCCCTTCCTGTTTTCCCCGCATATCACACTCTGAGGATACATACTTTCTTTAGAATCCTCCAACATAAAATGAATTGGGAATGCCTTTAATAATAGGCTACCAGGGACCATAGGAAAATCTGGTCCATTCACAGTCCTCATTGGTTTTTTATGGCCAAGAGGAGTTCATTACTTGGAGAAGTCTTTACTTAAAATGTGGACTTTTGAGTTTGCTCCTGAGACCTGAAGATAAACTAGAGTACATGCCCGTACTCCACTCTGGATTATGGCCTTATCAGTTCTCTCCACAGGACAATGAATATTTAGCAAAACCTTTCATCTCCACCAGCTTTGACAACACAGACTTGTATGTGAGAGTACGTCTCGACCTTCCCATAAAGCAGTTATGGGACAGAAAGGCCATGGGAGGGAGGGGAAACTGCTCTAACAGGCAGGTAATGGGAAGGGAAAAGTGCCACCTCCTTTCTCTGCTGATGTTTTGGGTGGCCTTGAGCAAGCCCAGGCTTTGCCAATGAGTGGCACGGGAAGAATGCTTGTTTTATGAGATCTGCCATGTTGTGTGGACATTTGTGGTCCTGCACATAAACCAGAGTTTAAATACCCACAGGTGACCTGACCAGTTTATACTTAGGTACCACAAGCCTTCCTACACCATGATATGCCTTTGTGCTGCTTTGAACCTTCACACCAGCCTCTTCTCTCCATCATGGGGCAAGTTTTAAGTTTGTGACGTGGTAAAAAGTACATTGTTTATTTTCATTTGCTATTCATTGTTTTTAACATACAAATTGGCAACACGCTTTTGTCCTTTTCTTCTACATTCATGAGGATCAAAGTTATATTTTATGGCTGGGATTGGATTTTTTTTTTTTACAAGAAGCTAGAGATGAGTCTATGTTCATGTGACTGCAGAGCCCGAGGCTTTAGAAATCATCACAGGAATCTCACTAAACACCATGTGCTGACAGCAGAGCAAATAGCGAACATTCACTTGTCTGCTGAGATTGTATATTAATTCAAGACCATCAAGAGGCACAACCATATTTCTCTAAAAGCCAACAGCAAGTCGGGGCGGACTAGCTGGGAGAGACGGCTGAACAAACAGGCGTTGTTCAGACCTTTAATCCCTTTGAGGAGTCCCCACTGTACCTCTCCCATCCACCCCCTTTGTCTGAATGGATCTGCCATGGTCACGAAGAGGTTTTTAAAAAGTCTCCCTAAGTTACAATATGCCGTTCTAGGTCCTTTTCTGACAGGAAATCCTCAGCTCCATCTATCCAGATGGAGTTAATTTAGCTGAACTATGCTGCCCTGGGTGAAGGATTTTCAAATATAAATGGTACAAATGCAACTTTCTCTGCCAACAAAGTCATCCTATGTTACAATTTCCACTATCTCTACCCCAAGCCTGCCTTATAAGGAGTGCGTTCCTTCTGCTGAGAAGGAACTCAGCATTCATTCTGTCATTAATCTACATCTTCTTTCAACAAAAAAAGAAATATGGAATGAGATTACCAGAATGGATGGCCTGGTGCAGACTAGAGAACAGTTCTTTTTAATAGGGATTTAAATTTGACATCAGTTAAATGTCTTGTGCCATCATGCTTCAGCTCTGTTATGTGGATTCTGGACCACGCTACCTACTTGGATGTGAATGCACTGGGCTGATTTTAAGGCTTCTCCCCTGGCTATTCAGAGGAACTGAAATTCCATATCCTCCTCCAAAGCTGGCTCATTTGGCCAAGACAGTGGCACAGGGTAATGGAAGCTCTTTCCAAGAGGGATGTGCAGCCAGTCTTCACCGTTCCGCTGTGCTGTCTGCCCAAGTCAGCTGGGAAAAGAGGAATGACAGGCAAAAAGGAAAAGGGCTTCTTTCAGTTCCTGGACAAGCCTCTGCACATGAACCCCTCAGTCCTGAGCTTGTTCTCTTCCTTACGCTCATAGGAAACAGGAATATTCACTTGAGTTACCCTGCTGTGAGAGGGTAACAGGGTAAATGCAGAAAATGCTTCTTTTCCCCAGAGGAGCTGATCTTATTTTCCAGCACCCAGGTTTAATTAAAAGGCTAATATTATGAATCCAACTGCAAGAAAAATAGCCTTCATCCAACAGTGTTCATGTAAGACATGAAACTGCAAAGTGGAAAGCTCCTTCACCTTATACTAAAACTGATAGGAATTGTTTTCTTTCAAAAATCTCAAAAAGCCTCAAAAACATGATGTAAATTTCTGGTCACTGTGACTATTTCTACTGTCTTTGAGATACAGCACACGGCATTTTGGCTGCTGTGCTTATCTCCAAAGAAATCTCTCTGGGTAGTGGGAAACTAAATGCAGATTTAAAAATAATAATCCCTTCCCTAGCGAGAAGCATATGTGTTAATTTTCCCTGCTATCTCTCTTCCTAATATTGTTGATCAAATCTTTGATTAAAATAACATCAGCAGCTGAGCTTGTGTGACAGGGAAGGAACTGAGGAAGTTTGATTCAGACTGCTACAATAATTTGGATTTTTTAAGTGCATTGTGATAATACAGTACCCTGAAGAGCTAATATTCGTTCAGTAAGGGCATGCAACATGATTCTTTTATTTCCTGCCTCTTTCTCTCCCACGCAGTGATTGCTAGATACTGGGACATGTTTTATTGTTTCTCAATAATATTGAGGCAGTACCTAGAGTTTTCACGTTTTCATTGTGTGCTTCATAAAGAAAGTAAGAATCTGCTTTTATTCAGAGAAAACAATCACTGAATAGACAAAGAGGAAAATAACAGTGGGAAAAAAGCCTGCCAAGGAAATAAATACTGTAGTCCTCAAAATTGCTAAATCATCTTCCAGCTACTTATAATATTAATTCCAGTAATGTCTAGCAGGTATTACACTACACCTGTGAATACCTATGTGCATTCACATAGTAACAGCTATTCCCTGTTCTAAAGAATTATAGTACAAAAATAAGATGGGAGAGAAAACAGAAAGAGGAAATTACCTACCCAGATTGGTAGCAGCCTGGGAATTCACCAGCTCACTTATGATTTCCAATCCAAGCTGCAGGGCCACACAAGTGTAACTCACTGGCAACCACAATACCTTGGTCTTGGTTTAGACACATAAGAGGAGAAGTTGTCTGCACAGCAAACATCTTCAGTGGATACGCTGAGATGCAAGATGAATGACAGAAGGAAAAGAGCATGTAGGATTTTCCATCTCTTCACTGAAAACAGTATGTTAAGAATGGAATTGGATGTGGGCTTGAAAGGAATGAGGGACAGGGGTTTGCTTACAAACTTGGAGAAGATAAACTAGTCATGAAAGCCAATGGGAAAACATCCTTTGGGCTGTATTTTCTTCTATAGAAAAAGATCAGAATCATCCACTGAGCCTTACTTGTGCCACAGAATCCCTCACACTTCCCCTAAACCAGGAAGTTCTTTTGCAACATGGGTTTTTTTTCTGCTTTTGTACCTTCTTTTCTTTTTTGGCTTTGACAAGAGCTTTGTTTAAGAGAAGACTGAATAAAAGACCCAAGGCCAGGTGTTACATAGCTGAAGGCCAATGCTAAAACAATGCAAACTGGAAAACCAGAGGGAGACAACTGAACTTTTCTGCCAGTCTTTTAAAGTTATTCATTCTCTTCTCTTCTCTTCTCTTCTCTTCTCTTCTCTTCTCTTCTCTTCTCTTCTCTTCTCTTCTCTTCTCGTATGCTGCTCTCAGGCCATATCCAGTTTAAATTCACAGCTGCAAGAAGCTGTTGGAGCTGAGTTTCTACAAAATCATTGTACATCTCTCTCAAAATAAGATTTCTCAAAGATTACTCAGACTGTGCATCCGAGTTTGAATGTCTCAGCTCTTACCTACAGGTTTGGGTGACTTCCCCAGTTTTCCACCCATTTACCTCAGTATTATTTCTTCATTTAGAAAGGAGAGAATTTTTCAGTCCAAAGATGGCCAAGAGGAAAATAATAGCCATAAAAATATCATTGCGGAAAACTGACCATGTCGGTCCATCATCCCTCAGCAGCTGCTAATCCTTACCCTAAAAAACTTCCACTTTTTAATAAAGCTACCTGGGTATGAGGGAATGCTTTGGATGTCTAAATATAAAACATTACAGGTCTGTGGGTGGTGTCACATGAAAAGATAGGGCCATGCCTTATGCTATAAGAAGAAACTAGTTCAGAAAAAAAAAATACTACAACACTGGGGAAAAAAAAAAAGAATAGTCTAAGGCTTTAACATGGCCCTGACTTGTATTAAATCTATAAATTGATATTCTATACATAGAGAATATTTGCAGATAAAACCTTGCTGCTACTTTCCCAGTTCTGTAATTCAGTACTGCATTTTGGGATAATCTTGAGCTGCTGATGTTTGAAGACCCCTAGAATTGGATGATGCCAGACCACCAACAGACAAGGGCTACAGAAACAATCTGTGTGGCTGTGGCAGAGACCTGCTGTCCAGACAGCCCACAGCCAGCCAGTGCAGCACCTGAGTGGGCTGCCAGATTCCTGACAATCCCAGGCACACAGAAAAAAAGGGACAATAAGACTGCAGATAAATTGCAAAGGATAGCTTTATAACTAAAAATGGTGATATTGACAGATATGGGATAATAACTCTTGAGCTTCTTGTTTACAGGGGGCAATGGATGTAGAGAGAAAAAGTCCACATGTTTTCAAAAAGACTGAGGGAAAGCTGGAAAACTATCAATACTCCCAAGGAGCTGGAAATTCTGATCCCAATGGTGTTGTCAGGTGAGGCTTTGTCAGAAACAGCAACTATCACTGGGCACACCCCTAAACCCATACCCAATTCAGTGGCTGCTCTGAAAGATGAGGTGATAATTAGAGCTTGAAGACCAAACACAGAACAATGTTCTCTGAAAATATTCAATGTACCTGCCTTCTCAGTCACTTGCACTCCTTACTATCAAGCTTAACTCTTTGAGCTGTTAGAGAAACTGGTTGTCTCCTGAAATTTAATGGCATTCATGAGACAACCAAAACCTCAGAGGAAAAAACTGCATTTTCAGGAACATTTCACCTTCTGCTTTTGAAGTCTATGATAATATTCCTATTATATGAAGTGTATGATTTTATTCTCCATATCAATGGGTAAAAATGTTACGCTAAATCCAGTCCTTTTTAATTGCTGAAGGCTGTAACAAATGCAACATGCCATGGTCTAGTCCTGCATTTATAGGGAGTGTCTACACCCTTGGGCAGTCAGATGGATTTCTTCTGCAAATATAAATATATATATACACTCAGACACACACTTTGCTCAAACACACACACACACGTCTTTATAAATACAACCAGGCATAGGACTGTATTTATGATATAAAACTATTGCTTCCCCTTTAATACCCAGCTCATGAATAATTTGTGAAGACTGAAGTATTTTCTCCTGCATCACAAAACTTATTTGTTTGGCTTCCTCATTTATCTTTGGCTCAGATTTGCAATTTATGCCTTCTTACAGCTTTCAAATATCTAACATTTCTTTTGTCCCTTGCCCATAACATTTAATTTCTCTCCCACTGATTATTTATCTCTGCAATTTAAAGCTATATTATTTAATGCTACAAGCTATAAAGTGTTGGGGGATGTCATTTGTATGAAAGATGCTGCACAAAATAGAACTGCATTGTCCTATGACTCCAAGTTCTTCATAAGTAAAGTATATACCATTTCCACAGTCATAGCACAAACATCCATTCTGTATCAATATATTGTTTATTTTTTAGGATATCAAAACTTACATGCTTTGAAATATATAGAAACAGAAGTACTTTTTTTCCCTGCTGAAATATTTGATCTTTAATGTCTTAAATGAAAAGGAAGCAGAAAAATCTTTTGCTCAAGTAGCAACAGTGACCTCTAGTGTGTTTTTCAAATTTCTTCCACTGAATTTACACACATTGTTCCTTTAACCTTTAGGGCATTATTTAAGAACAATTTTCCGGATAATATTTGGACTAATTTTCTTATTGACTCTACTCTATATCAGAACATGATTCTTGGGCGATCTTCTTTTATCCTTGTAATCTATGGTAAAGTAACTGTGTCTTCATTAATGACTGTAATTATCATATATAAAGTTGTCATTTAAATGAGCAATCATCTCTCTCACACATACGTATGCACACACACAAATTGAGCGTTATTTGTAGCACGAATTGAAATTTGGCTAAATATCCTATTTAGCTTCAAGCAGTAAACATCAGGAGCACAGATTGCATTGGTTGACAGAGTTTGCCAGCCAAGACCACAGTTGGGGTTTTCTCTCCCCACAATTTTTTTTTTAATTTTTTTCCAAGCAGACTAATCTATACCATGCACAGATTGTCTTTCAGATGAGGAATGTTGCAAGAACACTCCATAGTGCATACAACTGTTAAATTTGCACTGCTGTCACTAAGCCTATGTCAGCACTTCCAATCTAAGATGCTATTTTCAGTTTAAAATTCAGTTACAAGAGCTGTTATGTACTGGCACTTTGTGCACGTGGCCCTTCAGGGAAGGAGGTTATTCTGAACTACAGAAGCATGTGTTGGCATGATGGGTGGGTTTTTGTGCATGCTGCTGTCTGGGTACTCACAGGTTTTGGAAGCACATTGCAAATATTCAGGCCAGACCACTGAGCCCTGTTGAACTTTTAGAAAAGCAAATATATGATCTACTTATGACACCTACTTTCCCCTTCCTTCTACAGGTGCCAAAGCCAGATTTTCCTATTAATAAATTGTTTCTCTAAGCTCTTTTGATTTTGAAAAGTACAAGTGAATTTTTTAAGTCCAGTTATCATCAGATTAAACTCCTTGCAGGTTAAAGAGAACAGAACTGGAAATACATTATCAAACCAAAGCATCTGCAGACTGTGTGTGTACAAGTGAACAAAACTACAGACAAAAAAGAGTAGCTGAACCCACTTATATGCAAAGGGAAACCTACATTCCATACCCTAAATTACGTCTGTCACATGGGCACTGATATTTTCAAGTGTGACTGATTTTTTTCATCCTTTGGTGTTCTAATGGAAACACTATCCATCCCTGTAATTCACCGGCTGAGAAACAGTTTAGCCAGCATTTGTACTTAACCTTAAGCACGTGCAACTATTTACATGCCTAACGGAGGATGCATCCTCAACAGCCTTTCTGGGTCTTCTATTTTACATCACCAGCAAAAGAGCATCATTTTACTTTGTTTCAGAGACAGGGATCCTTGTAAACAATCAAATCATTAAAGTGCATATTTTACGAAAAGAAGATAACAAACCAGGACTCCATCTTTCAGTCACGCTGCTGAACTTTCGATTTTCCTTCCCACAAATGTGTGAATTAAGGACACATGATGGTGATGGCCTTAATTTGATTCCTCTGGCTTCTCTCAAGTCGAGATAGCACCCCAATGTCATTTTTTCTTTTAACTTAAGGAGTGTCTGAATCCATTCAAGGCAAGGGAGGAAAAGCTTTGGTCACATATTTAAATGAACAAATGAGTTTAAGAAATCCTGGGAGAAGATACAAAGGGATTACAATATGTAGATCTTCAATGAGCTAATTGTACTGCTGTGGAGGAGGAGAGTCATATTTCTGATTGAATAATGAAAAAGAAAAAGAGAAATTAGGAAAAAAATTAAGTTTCAGGGATCCTATAGGGGTCTCTGGAAGGGCTTGGCCTACTTTCCTTGCATATCTTGACCTATCTGGTGAAAATCAAGGCTTGGTATTGAAAGAAATGAAATGGGGGATTCCAGGTAGACACGCACCTGAGGTAGATGAAGCATCTTGTGACCTCTAGGAAATATGAGTGGGACATTATGGCTCTAATGCCTTTCAGGAGAGGGGATCACTTTGTGCATGGCCAGCCTCAGGTTGATCCAGGGAAGGAGGTGGGAAGGAGGCACACGAAGCTCAGCACACAAGCCTTTCCCACAATTTAGTGGAACTGGCATCTCCAGGAGCCCTGGCTTCAGACTCATGCCAGGTCTCATTCAGCAAATATTCCCCAAACCTGGCATCATTACTGCTTCTACTCTGTGTTACTTTCCTCAGAACCCATATTGCTGAACTGGACTCTATATCCTCTCCAAATAAATAAAATCTTGTATCAGGCTGCACAACACTGGTGAATGCTGGTTTCTCCTAATAACAAAGCACAGCTCCTGGAGTTTTTAGAGCTTTTCTTCTTTTCCCCTTACCCAGCCTGTAAACAGCATAAATTAGTAATCAAAAAGATACAGCTCTCTGAATCTTTTATGATGGTGTGAGCAAAAGAGAAATTTGCAGACCAAAGGCTCTAATACACATATTTGTAAAGGTGGTCTTTGTTTAAGGAGAAGAATAGAAAGGCTGGAGGTTTCTCCCTCCCCTCACCTACTCTTTGTGAGCTAATTACAACCTGAATGAGCTGCTTGTCTCAGGGTCTTTCTTCAGGGCACTTTCTTGCACAATACCACGGATCTACATCAATTATCTCTGAAATCTCTTTTATTATTTGGTTTTAAAGTACCCACTTGTAAAAAAGTTATTCTGCAGTCCCAAAAAGCTTGAAATGCTGCTGGAGCAAAGATTGAGCACGTGATTCTTGATTCCTCTTTCATTTTGCTCCTCTTGCAGAGTCAGAAACATACATGCACGTGTACGCATCCTGTACATTTATTGTGTATATTGCAGTAGGCAGAGCTATACAAAGCCTCACATTAGTAACCATGTGTGTGGCTTTTATCCTGTCAATTTGGAGCTTCTCCCAAGTTTAGACTGACCATGGGACTTTGCTGAAAGAAAAGGTTCTCTCCAGAAAATTTGCCAAATCCCAAATTATGACCTCCTGTTTTCACCTCTGTGCAGACGGTAACATCTCTGTCAGAGCAGAGACCTGTGGATTTCACCTGGACTGAATTGAGTCCCTGGTTTCAGGATATTTTAAGCAGAAAGGCTGCTCTGCTTTAACCTGAGGTCCCTGGCACACCTCAGTAATAGAAGCTCCATATAACAATGGGGCCAGTGAAGAATGATTCTATCCTGGTTACAGTGTCCTGTTTCCTAAAATCAATGGCTCCAGGATTTCCTGACCTGGAGGTTCCACCTACTTCATTAATAACCACCAATGGACCTCTTCTAATAAAGTTGCCTAATCCTATTATTTTGTTTTGAATTAAGTTTATTCTTCAGGTCTCTTCAACATCCTGTGTTGATGAGTAGCACAATTTCATTACATGCTATATGAAGAAGCACTTCCTTTAGGTTTTGTTTTATTAAACTCCCTGCTTTGACCATTTCTGAGTGCCTTCTCTGTTTCACATTTATTTCTTTCCAGGCTGAGTGAGGGCTCTATAGGACCCAAAAAGCAACGATGCAGCAGCTGGGGAGGACAAACTTCATGTCTCCCCAACACAAACTGCAGAGCTGTTATTGTGAGGGAGACACTCTCACCACCAAGCACAGATACTGCCACCTCTGCCAACTTCCACAACTATGACACAATGCTGATTTATGAAAACTTCCACCACATGCCTGGACACAAGACCCTTGCAGCAGCTAAAACAGACAACAGCACTGACCTACCTTAGTTACAGAAAAGCCTGAGTTTTGTGGAGGGGGTGGAGGGGGTACAAAACAAAGAAGTTGAAAGTAAAATAACAATAACCTGATTTTCACAGCTGTTTGAGCCTTGATTCACAAAGAGTCAAAGAGGTGTAAGTCCTAGTTTAAAAAAACTAACCCTATCCTGGAATCAGGTCTACAAGCACAAACACTAGCTTTATGGCAAAATATTGGCAAAAGTGAGTGCACTTTATTGGTCTTGAGTTAAGTAACAGTGCTCATGACAGTGCTGAACAGAGCCATTATCTCAGATACACGTGTGCAGAGAGGAGAAGTATTGTCCCTGCTTAGCACATGCAAGCCCACTGCAGGTGGAGTGATGATTTTCCCAAGAATCTCTGAGAGAAGGTGTAGCAATGATGGCATCTGACCTGAGAAAGCTTCCACAAACATTTTACACTTTTTACACTTTCTAAAGGTAGGATGACTCTTACACCCTGTAGTCTATCTTTTGAAATGGAATGTCTTACTAAGTTAGAGTTTTTTTATTTGATTCTTTCTCTAAGAAAGAGGAAAGAGTTGGGGATGGGGTGGGGAAAGTTCAGTATTTCAATGGAAAGAGAATAATGGTTGAACTGGAAGTCTTCCCAGCTATAAAATAAACACTGACATGTTGAAGACTAACTGTATTCTTTTTTTGTGTTGTTTTGTGGTTTGTTTTCCTCCTAATAGATAGTTTGCTCCCATCCATCTGATTGCATTATTTTGCCCAAGTTGAGTTTGATATTTCAGAAACCCAGACTTCACTTTCCAAGAAGAAATTGTACTGGCTTCAAAGGTATCAATATTTCATCAGGTCTTTGTTCAGCACTGGTTTTAGCTTTTCTTAATGGTGCACTTTACCAGGCAGCATTTTCATACATCATTAAACAGCAGCTATAGCACTTGTGCCCTGTTTCTGATTTACCGTAGATAGTAATGTTTAAGATCACATTAAACACCACACATGCTCTCAGCTATTTGAGCAACATCAGAGTAATGAACAGTCAATAGTCTTACTAAATTAGTACCCTTTGAGGCTCTCGTTACTGAATCAAATAAGTATCCTTGGTCCTCTGGAGAAGGAAATTCTAATGTGAAATAATGAATTTAGTGTCTAATCAAACTTAGGGGTTCCTTTTCCCTTCTGACATTCAAGAGTAAATTATATAAATTATGTAAAATAAATCTAATACTTCCAGCACCCAAGTCCTGCAAGACATTGCTGAATAATTACACTGAGTGGCTGGGAAGCCGAGGTCCAGCCACACACTAATAAAGTTTGTGAGCAAGATAAGATAGAAGGTCTGTTCTGGGGTTACAGACAACCAAACAAGAAAATAGGGTTGGAGTTCACTTTCCAGTTCTGCCAGAGGTTTTAGGCAAAGCAACATATAATCTACTTGTACCTCCACCTCCTATCTGCAGTGGGAGAGTATCACCACTTAGTAAATCCTAACCTGCATTTTAGGATAACTATGTAGCGACATGGGAAAAATATTTTGTATTAAGTGCCCAGCAATGTTAAATCCTCATAATAGGTGTTTAAAAATGTTGTTGTGCTTACTTGCAAGAGTCGTCTTAACTAAAAGGAAAAGGGATGATTAAATCAAGATAAAATGTGACTGATCAGTAAATAACATGCAGACCCTGGCCAAGGGGTCACTGACTACAGGAGACCCTGGCACTCACCTCTCTGAATCTAAACAAAAAACGA
This sequence comes from Pyrgilauda ruficollis, assembly GCF_017590135.1. Taxonomy (NCBI): domain Eukaryota; kingdom Metazoa; phylum Chordata; class Aves; order Passeriformes; family Passeridae; genus Pyrgilauda; species Pyrgilauda ruficollis. The sequence continues at coordinate 20,485,426 of NW_024525489.1, read as the reverse complement.
ATTTTCACAGTTCTGATCTGCCAGTGGATTCCAAGCTACTGGTACCTAAGTACATATATAGATGTCCAACTTCACATTCCCTTTTTATTCTCCAACTCATAATCCCTACATAGGCATGAAGAGCTAAGTGTTTGCTCTGATCTCCATAGAAAAAATACAGTGCTCTGAAAGAACAAACTATACCATATAATTTAGGAAGCAGATGCTTTAGGAAAGCTGTGCCATTGGCCTATGGGACAATAACAGAGGTAATAGAATTTATGCTAAATTTAGAGGAAATTATGTTTTCTCTTCCTTGTCTTCCATTTTCAAAATATATCACCTACCAATAACATCATTAGCCTTTTAAAGCACTCTGCAGTTCCTCGCTAAGAAGACATTCTATTTTTTTAAATGAAAACTTATGTTTCAGAACTACAGCTTTGTGATTCAACCTCAATATTCTTTACAAGCCACTGTTCTTATTCTTAATACTTAATACAATCATTCTTTGAATCAGGGTGGCCTAGTCTTACACAAATAGCAACGGGGTGTGAGGGTTGTATTTAAAAGCTGAGCCTGATTTAATGCCTGAACATCTAAATGTATCACAAAATATACTTTTTAAACTTCATGGAAAATGCATTCAGTTCTAGACAAAAAATTTTAAATCTCTGACATCAGACCTCTACCCCTTTCAAAAATTCCCTTATTTTCTACCTGATCCCAGCAGATGACAAACAGGATGGGGCTACAACTGTGGCCTCTGTGCTTAAAACTGACCTCTCAAATATTAGACCTCAAGGAAACATGAACCAAGAGACATCTTGTTCACACTTTGGGGGTTCCCTACCACATCTTCCATCAAAGGCTTGCTGCTGAAATTTTTCTTTTGTGTAATACTTCAATATATCACAGCTACTTTTAATTGTGCTGTGTCACTAGAGACATACAGTGCTGCTTTGACCCTCATTATCACACCCCCTTAGTTTTCAAAGAGAATTTTCTTTGAGATTGGACACCTAGTAAACCTGGAGTTCTCTGGAAAACCCAGCCTAGTTATGAAACACACAAGATGATTCATCTACAGTATTAGATTAGTATTTAGTAATTAGTATTAGATACAGAGCTTAATTATCTCAGTTTCATATTCCATCTAAACGTTTAGAAGAAAGTCTAAAATTTTGTTTATTAGAAGCCTTAACATCTGCTTTATTCTCTGCATGGGTGTAATGTTTGTCCCACCAGTTTGCTCCCTAAATGTCATGTATGTTTTCCAAGACTGTCTAGCAACTTAAAAGAGATTTGTTCCACATGTACAAATAGAAAATCAGCAGGATGAAGCACTGTGTTATTGTCTTCCACTTCTTCCAAATCATAGAGATAAAGTAAAATACAGCAAGAAAATGCAGTTGAAACCTTTCCCATAAAGGTTTACATTTCTTTTTGAAAAATGCTTCTATTTTTATTCACATTTTAGATTCTCTATCACTTTTTAAAAGAGTCTCTTTTCTGCAGTAATTTAAAACTACATCATCTCCATATGAAACTGGAAAACAAGTATCTACCAAAATTAAGCGCAATTCCCTTGTCTTTCCTACAGAAGGGTCAAAACACTGTCATGACCATTTGTGTGTGTTTGTGCATGGTGGGGTGATAGGGAATTTTTTAAGAAAGAAGAGAGGAAACAAATCACTTCCCAATTAGTTTGGCTAGACAAAACCACTCTGTAAAGCCATGCACTCACTTCTTCGCAGTTACTCCCCTGTGAGCTGTACCTTGTTAAGAGGCAGCTGATGTTGAAAGCACCCAGTATAGCCTCCACTGTACATTTTCTCCTTGAGCCACAAGCTGTTGCAGGGGGAATGGCATGGGATGTTCCCGCAGGATGGTGTAACTGCAGCAGCCCTGGGCTGGGATTACTGCAGGACACCAAGCACAGCGCAAGCCCACGGCTGTTGTACCACAGCCCAGTACTTTGCACAGCTGTTCTCGGAGACTCACAGTGGAAAACAGCCATGTGCAGCAGCAGGCTTCCACCCAAAGTGCTCTGAAGTCAAAGCAGAGATATTATTGATTACAGCTGGTTGTGGGTGAAGCCAGCACATAGGAAACAGAACTGACACTTATCAAAACCAAAGAGGCTGTTTTTCTTTCCTGCTTTGATTGACTTTGTCATTCACTTGTGATTCCTTACTACTTTCTCCTGCACAAGGCTTAGCTAGAGAGCCTCAAAAAAAGCAATTGATCACGAATTGTGTTTGAATAAAGAGAATTAATTTTATGTTTTTCACCTACCTTTGTTCTGTTTGGGCTCTTAAAATAACAGTGATTCCAAACCCCTCCTCCTGCCTAAATCCTGCAATGACATGTACCTTTAACTTTGTAGGCAGTTGTTTGTCAGTTCTGGGTTCAATAGCTACATAAAATAGCTGTACAAGTCTCTGCACATTTGGGACCTTGAGGGCACACTCTTCTATGAATAGCAATAATTAGCACAGATTAATTTACAAGGAGAAATCAAGTTAGGGCTTTCATTTAATTTCCTTTAAATGTAAAAACAAACCAACCACTCAACCAAAATCCCTAAAAATATCCTCTATTACCTGAAGGTCTCATTCTTTTTCAGGGATCTTCCAAGACCACTTGCACTCTCTGAAGGTTATGGCCCCTGGCATGCAGAACCATCAATTTTAAATCTCCTTGGCTTATGCAGGCATGCAATCCATTGGAGAAAATGTAAGAGTTTTCCTAGCATTCACTGGTAGTCAGGTTCCTGTTTCCTTCATCATAATACATAAATCCATCTTTGCTCTTCACCTGACAAAACTGTGAAGGGCTTATACATCCTGACAGGACAATCCAAGGATCTGCATATCCCTCATCCTACTTAGCAACCCCAACTGTACACAATACTTTAAGTTTCAGATCCATCAAGCTGTCATCTCTGCTATCCGCATGTAGAGAGGTTTTGGCTCAAGTTGGAAGTTTATGAGCAAGATTAAATCAGTGCTAACATCAGGTTCACATTTAATTCTTTAGAATAGCTGTGTTCTTACAAGGTTTTGACCTCAGCAAGACACGAACTCTGGGAGATGATCTCCTTTCATGAAGTTTCCAAGGTCTGTAATTGTGGAAATCTCTCAAGATACATCCTGATTTATCTCATCTTACAAATACACGACAGAGCACAGAGCATCCTGGTTGTCTCACTGAAAGCTGCAGGAATACACATTTACAAATCTAACACTTGTACCCCAAAAATGTAGGGAAGTATTCAGTTTGGGGGAGCCAGGTCTATTCCCTGTTCTTAGGTACCAAAACTTTCTTTGAGATAATGATATATTGGTAGGATGCTGTGCACTTTTTTCTTTATCATCTAGGAAAGACTGTATGAGATTTAATATTCCTTACTTATCATGGGTTGCAAAATGTTGTTAAAAAACTTAGGGGAAAAAAAAAAGGTACTTCTGAGCCAAGTTCATCCAAAATCTAAGACAGACATCTGCGGGGTTGCTGCAAATATTTTGTTCATTCATTCATTCCATTTTGAAAGGAATTGGATTCAATAATGTTTTCACCTTTTCTGTGTTTTCTTCCTGTCAGTGTTCCAGTGAACAAGTTTGCTAGCAACAGTTTCCAGAGGGAGTGACCCGAAACAATGTACTGAAGAACTGTGGTAGAAAGTATTTTAAGTACATTTGCTGTGAATATTCCAACTAGATGCCTGATCCTAAGTGCTGTGTTTATCCAGGCACAAAGTGACACTTCATGGGCTGTTTGGCCAGTCAAAATGAAAGAACAGACTTTGAACGTGTGGCATATGTGGGGAACAAGGAACAGATCACTCATAACCCAGGGAGCAGACGCACTTGGAACAGCCATAGGGGCACTCCTGCCCATCCCAGCCACGCCACACTGATGCAAACGTGGATAGCATTGCTGACGTCTGGGGAAAGGGATCATATCTTCAGGAGCAAGAAACAAAGAGGCACTGCAAATAAAGAATTTGTGCCCAATATTTAGCAAAAGCCAGGCTGAGGCATGTGTAGCAAAACCTACAGGAGGTTGAGCTTCCTTATAGGCTTGTGCTGAATGCTGATGCTTCTGAAAATCATTCAGGCTAAGCAGCCAAAGGCAGCTGGATATGCAAGCAGGAAACACTCCCATATGGATCTTTTGCTACAGAATATGGCCTACTAGCCCAAAATTATATCTAGCCTGGGGAATCCTATGCTGCAGTGGGTGTTTATGTTCTTATTTTAAAGGTGCACTCTCTATAGAAATCCCTGCTCCTCCTTTACTTGACTCCAAGGAGGAGTCAGGCTCAAGTAGCTGTGATGCATGCAGCTGAGCAAGTATTCATGCAAACTTTATAGCCACATCTGTAACCTTTCAGGGCACTATAGTTTCTTGCCAGATTGCTAAGATAGAGAAAACACTGCGCTGCACATGCTCAGGTCCAACAGCTGAATGTACACACGTAGGGGATGCCGGTACAAAGGGCCAGATACTCCAGCTGCTGTCTATCAGCCCAGTTTCATAACGGGGATCCCTATTTTCAATCTGACCCATGAGTGCTTACAAACAAGGTTCAGAATAATTTCCTCAGCTCAGACTGCTAACCATCCTGGTGGGAGTGAAAGCTAGGCTGAGCTTTCTGAAGGAAAAGGAGACTTAAAAGTTCAGTTAATGATGCACACTTCTATCTCACAGGTTCATGTACTTCAAAAGGCATTTTTGGATGCTACTGTCCAAACCAACATCTTCAGTTCTTGTGGTCTGGGCTAGAGCATCTGCGTTTGAAGAAGCTATTGTAAATGCAAGATAAAATATCTAGGAAAAGGTTCCTTTCTAGGAAAGCCACTTCCCAGTACAGTTTAAATTGATCTGAAAAGTCAGGTAGCTTCTACAAGGAGGCTCCCTGGATATAGTCTACCAAATGATACCCCTCCATTCCCTAAGTAGTCCTCATGCAGCAGTGTTTAGGGATGAATGATTTTTAGAGAGGAACAGGTAAGAAGGAAAGACACAGGTATTACAACATCTGCATGCTATTTTAAGAATCTTTTAAATGGAGAACCTCCCCTGCTACCATATCCATCACATTTAGGCTTTCAAAGCACCTAAACTAGCACCTAAAGCTCTGATTAGCCCTTCGGTGAAGCTGCCTTCTTTCTGTCCTTTAACTGTACAGGGCCACCAAAAAAAGCTGGCTAACAGTCCAGAAAATATAGTGTCAGCTTAGTTAGAGTGTGATCTCTTCCATCAGCTGGACAGACCACACAGATATGGCTGGACAACTGATTTCTTTTAGCAAAGACAGTTTAATGCAAGTTTGCATCCCTCCTCCTTTATCCTTAGATAAATGGCATGACAGGAGGGAAAATTGCTTCCTGTCCACGAAGAAAACCTAATGGGAGGAAAAAAATTGAATATGTTCATATCATTGCCAATAGCTGTATTAACTCCAGTTGCAGCAATATGTTCCGGATGAAAGGGACAAGAGATAAAAGTAAGGCAAGATACCACCACTCCATCTCATGCCAGATGGGCAGATTCTTTTCTCAACGTGTTCTGCTGAAAGTAGTGGGCACATCTGCAACCCAGCAGCACCACCTCAGTGAAAAGTGGGGTTGTGATTCACTTTGCCAAGTCCAGGTGCCTACAGCACCAATGTTAACCTCTGGGTGAGCTGAAGACCCACGCTTTACACCAACAGGGCACCTCATCCTGAAGTAAACATCTATTCCAGGTTGGGTCGACACCAAAAGTTCCTTTGCTTTTTTCCCACCTGTGAAAGAAGTCCACACACATCCCAATATAGACTCCTACAACAAAAGTGCCCAGAGGCAGCTGAGATGAATGCTATTACAGGTATCACTTAGATATGGAGTCACTTCTCAAAGATTAACCTGCAGATTTTGAGTACTGTCATTATATCAAAAGATGGGACACTTAAGCAGTATCCCACATGATTTATTTGTTCAGTAGAAATGAAAAAGAAAGTTTTCCAAGACTTTGCTTTACTAGTTTTGCTTTTGTTCCCTCTTACTCCTGGCTGGGCCAGAAAAATATGTCATTTTTTTTGGATGCCTAATTCACCTCTCCCATGATATCACTCAATTTGATGGTGTCAATCAGTAGATGCATGTAGCTCCTAATATTCTGATATTCCATGTTAGACCTAGAGATAGCCAAGAACCATAAAGAGAGACAAAAATAATTAAAAAAAAAATTCTGACTATTCTTAGACAGCAGTTTTCTAGCTCAGGGTTGATATGGGGTGAAATACTACACCAATATTTTCAAGCACGGAAAACCAGTACAAAATAGGAGCAATTTGAGCTGTTAAGGGGTTGTTTGGGTTTTTTTCACCCTCTTTAAATTCCAAATGTTCCTGTCTTGCATTTCGCAAGACTGTCTCCACCACATCAGCCATCCCCTTTGCAGAGAGCAAATTTCACTTTCTTCTTCTTAGAAGGAAAAAACCAAAAGGCCTGTCAAATTTCACCACAATTTTATTTTCTCCAACACTACAGAATTATTAACCCAGGGGTAATTTGTGTTCGGCGACTTCTTGCTAAAAATACAGTGTTTTGCAAGCTTGGACAATGACTGCTAAAACCAACGGGCCAGATTCACCTTGGCATTGCTCTATTTCTACGCTGCCATAATAACACTTTAATCAACAAGCAGAACCGACATAAAGCACTGATGCATCAGGCCCATCATATAGAGTACACCCACTTAATCAGGTAATCAACTTAATCAGGACACTTCCCAAGGAACCAAATTAAGCCTAATGACACCAAGTGGCAAGGACTGCTGCTTAATTGGGATAGTAATTCTGCTTATGGTAATTGGGATGCCTGCAGGTGATTAAATGATACTGAGCTAAGAAGAAACAATCTCTCTGATGCTCTGAGACTCAGTGATTTGTCTCTCCTCAAAAGCCTCTGTCAACAGTCATTCAGCAAAACAAAACTTGTAGAATTCTCTCATTTTTGTATTCTTTGAACAGAGCATTTCAAGATGGAAATAGGAACATAGAAACAAAAAGGAAAAAAACCTTATGTCAGAATCCAGCGCTAGGGATAGTACCAAAACCCCCACCAAAAAAATGATAAAAAAAATCAAAACACAGTGGCACATTTTTGTCTGGGGGAGACATAACTTCAAGTCATTAAAAGCTTCTTTCTGCCTGCCTTTTCAAATGTGCCTGTAGCTGATGTTTCACAGCACAGCAAGATTTCAGAGAAATGGAAGTGCTCAGACTCATGGCAGCTAAGGACTTCTTACAGATAAGGCACATGTGAGGAGCAAAGAAAGGGATCACACAGCTGCCACCCACGATTTCCCATTCTATTTTAGAGCACAGAAATGAATGATTTGCAAAGTACAAAGAAAGAGATGGCTGAAAATTATAACTGAAAAGTATTTCTTCTTAAGATTATTTTTTTTTCCTTCAAAACACCTTTAATTTCTATCCAGAATAGGCATGAGATGTTCTAAAGTTAAAACCTGTCCTTCCTTTGAAATAGCACTGGAAATCATAAAGTTCTTCTGGAATTAGGTCACTGATACAACAGCAGACTTTCAGAGACCAGACTTAAAGGACCACGTAAAAGTGCTTTTTACTTTTTAGGGGTCACTTTGCACCATTTAATTAGTAAAAAAAGCAGGGTCTCATAGAGCACTCTAAGAAAATGTGGGAGGTGAGATGCTGCTCCTTTTATACAGCGTGTTTATTTGCAAAAATGGAGAATATTTTGGGTTTTCTTATTCTCTCCTGTGATATTTTCCTACCCACCAAATGCACAGATTTATGGCATGGTTGTAACTCCTTTCTTCACAGTTTTTTTTTTGAGATACAGCCCTGCTACTTCTCCTTCAAAGCAGTAAGCTTTATACAATCCATTCAAAGCAATAAGCCTTAATGCACCCCAGCCCTGAGATCTGTATCACCACAGCCCTCCTAAGCAGAGGACACTCCTTAAGCCTTCTGCCCTTAAAGACCTACCTAAAAGAATAACTATCTATCTCACTTTTTTAATTTTAATCAAATTTAACAATTGCCTCATTTTTGTGGCTTGTTGAGACCCTTATATGCAATACTCCACTTTTCTTTCAAAAAGGAGGATTTGTTTCCTGTCACTTGGCTATTTCTTTTCCCTGGGCTTTACTATGCCTTTATTTTTTTCATCACATACTTCCTAAGTCAGTGTACTTAGCAGACACCTGTATGTTTTCAGGTAAGCTGGTTTTTACGTGACTGTTCTGAACATTTCAAAGGATAACTCAGTCTTACCTCCATCAGCATTTAATCTACTTGATCCTGATTTATTGCCTTGTCATGTTATTAGTTTTGTTAAGGGAACAAAACAAGTGTGTGTGCAGGGTGAGACTAGAGGGGAAATTGACATTCCTGTTTGCCTTTATCCATTTGCAGAAATTCCCAAAAACGTACTCTCAAAGGAAAGGGTAAGAGATTGAAGCCCTATAAAGGGAATTATGAACTCCCTGAAGACCTACAAATAGACAGGCCTCTGCTGATTCGTGCTTCTCAGATCTGCCTGCCTGCACGAGGGTTCCCAGAGGAGTGCCAGCAGGGAACAGCTCTGACATGCTTCCAAAGCTATGGCATTTGTGTTTCCTGGTTGCTTCTGAGCACTCCAGCAGGACTTTCCCCTTCATTCCCTGCTGGTTCCACCAGGCTTCAGGAAGCAGCGAGCAATTGCAGAGGTTAATTGCTTTTAACTAAAACCCTCCAATGTGGTCAAAGAGGCTGAGAGAGCACCACTGCAGTTGTGTTTGCTGGGAGATGCAATTTGCTGTGTGAACTCATCAACTCGGCGCTCCCTCTCCCTCCCTCTGCTTTTGCCCATTTTGCATCACATCTGATGAAATCAAACTTGCACAGCAGTTGCTGGTGAACCCAGCTAGATGGCCCCCTCCCCCATTAGCACGTACAAAACACAATAAATAAATTCTAATAAATATATCTTAAAATCAAAACCATTTTGCGTTGCTTAACTGAGTGCATAACTAGTCCTTTGTACACATATTTGTACAAAGTGTTGCCTGTAATTTTAAAGATGCTTGCCTCAGGGAGGTTTCATTTTTCCATTGAAGTCCCCTTGATTTACTGTACGCAATATGTTACAGCTTCCTTATTTGCTCCTTTGGGACAGTTACTGACAGTAAATCTCTATTAAAATATTCTTCCATATGGTTGCATGAAAATTTTATTGCAGTGAGCCTGAGGCTGAAGGTCACAGCTGAGTAGCTGCAGTTAAGTATTGCAGTCTATGGACTCTAAGGTACATCTGTTCTGGGAGCTGGAGCAAAATTAGAATTTTACTGTCAATAGCAGTTCTCCAAAACTGGTTCCATTTGTTTACCGTCACAGGCCCATAGCAAGGCAGTACCCACCACTTACACATTACAGGCCATTGTGGCTGCATGATTTAGGTCTTCAGATCCAATCCAAAAATTACAGAGTCTGGAGGTCGCCGGAGAGAGTCCCTAATGTATATTTCATTTACAAGATATGAAAATTTAATTTTCTCTCACATGATTTGACTCTATCACTTGCTTACACTTTTTGGCGTGTGTTCAGTGAAAGGTTTTCTGGGCAGTATATCACACAAACTTTATAACAGATACAAAAGTATGATTTTTAATTGACTATTTGAAGCAAATAGCCAGCTTGCAGGAACACCTTGCTGTTGCTTGCATAACCAAGTCACGAAAAAAACCCTATCACTCACGTGGTTTGGATGCCATCAGATCTGCTGGTCAGTACCTTTGGCTCCTGATGTAGAAATGCCCACAATTTGTACAACCTGGAAAGCTGTTTGAAAACAACATTCCACTGTGGAGGACCACAGAGTATCAGAGTGTTAGGTTGCTCTAAACATTACATTTAGCAATTGTTGCCAGGGTCAGCCAAATGTTAATCTACTGCTTGTATTTGTTTGAAATAAAAAAGGAAACACTGAGGCATATTTCTAAGCCCATCTTGTTTAGCAATGTGACATCTATCAGAATGGCTCCGAGCCAAAGCAGGCCTTTCCAATATGCAGCATAATTTGGAATTTCTAAAAGAGAAATCAAACCTAAAATGCATTTGTGATTTTAACCTACGTTAACAACATTTTTTAAAAGGTTACAGTGTGCAGTTTGATGGTGTTGTGGAAAACTTCCAGCTGAGAGGTCTGAGAAGGTCAGGAATAGAGTAAATTTTTGAGACACTAAAGCCTGTTAGAGAGAAGCAGTAATTTGGAGAACAATCAGCAGAGCTCCAGACCCCCAGGGAATCTGACTGGAGATTCCATAGAAGGGGATCTCACCACTGGTAGCACTTGTTCTGACCTTCTGGGATAGAGGTAATTTTCTGAATGCAGCCAGTAGACAGAAGAGCTGGCAGAGGAGGAGCTGGGGAAAGCGTGATTTATACAGTGTATTCACAAAGGGGAATTTCCAGTGAAATTTGGATCACTATTGTGAAGCAGTTTCTTGAACAAGGAGATGTGATGAATGTTTAGAATCACCTTGATATGTGTCAAACTAGCTTTTTTCTGAATCAAAAGATGAACAGCACTGAATGCATTACATCAGCCCAAATTCATAATGTTACAGTATATCTGGGTGCCCAGATACCTCAGAAGCCTACCGGATTTTTTAAACTATTTTTTTTAACAACAGCTATTTTTGGGTTGATGTCCGTGCAAGAATGTACCTCTACTGCAATTACAGCATCTGAAACCAGGCATGGCACATACAGCAAATGTTGGCTAGCTAGAATTTCAATTTCCAATCTCACTATTAATTGCCCTCTGAAAATCTTATATGAGTTAACCAATTCTTAGATCTCCACCAAACCTGCAATACATTTCCACATCCTGAACACACATATGGCATGAAGGAAAGTTCTTTTCCTTTTTGAGGCCAAGCCATAAGGCATGAAGAATGGCTTGGTTCGATGCCTCATCAAACTGCAGATGAGGATACCTTTGGAACTGGTGCTCAGTTCTCTAATTGCATGTGATAACTTCTTCATACCGACAATGGCACACTTCAATCAAAAGCGAGGGCCTTCTTTGAGCTGGGAAAGTGCTAGCTATAAGCAACTGTCTGGATGCCCATTAGTGGTTCATTATGGATTTTAAACCACACAGAAATGTATCTTGCAGTGTAGACACCTATTTTGGTTTTACAGCTAAGAGTTAATACTAATTAGATGCTTTGGTACTCACAGGCTTAATTAGCTCACTTGAATCTTATTGTTTTAAAGTAGAAGAGATGTGAAGTTGCCATAATATTTTACCAAAATAGATATGTAATATGAGAAAGTGAAACTAATTCCCCACCGCTCTCTCCCACACCCTGACAAGCTGATAAAAATGATATTAGGTGATTAAACATAGAAATAAAAAAAAAGGAGGCAGACATAATGACAAACTGTAATGAAGTTAAACAGCTGGCAGACTCCTTGGTGAATTTGCCACCTGATGACTTGTACTAAGATGCAGGCAATGCCCTCAGCTCACTGATCAGCTGGCAACCCCTGGTGCAAACACCAAAGATCCCATCCGGTTCATTAATTGGCTTGATGGAAACTAACTCTCTTTCTAAAAGGACAGAAACCCTCCATTTCAAATGTGTGCATCCAAGGAGAAAAAAATCAAATAAAGGAACAACCTAAAGACCTCTGAATAGAACAGAGTAGTGCAAGACTAATACTCTTGGATGAATCCTGGCTAATTTGCAGTTGGGACTGTGCTGGCAGCACCTGGCTTATTTAAAAGACATATAGATATTAATTCTCTTTAGCTTGAGAGGAATGGTTTTGAAATACAGGAATTGGTAGATTCCTTCCCACTGAGTTCCAGGTGAAGTAAGCAAAATTAATCTTCTAAATTGTATGTTAAGGAAAGCAGGAGAATAGCTAGAGCAGCCAATGTTATCACCACCTGATCACCCACTGACAACTGAAATTCCATTTCCCTTTACTGCTTATAATCAATATTAGCAAGTACAAAGCTAGAGCCATCCTCTCCCTGGCCCCTGGCAGAATTCCCATGAGAGAACATCACATCAGCACCACATGCAGAATGCACACAGCAGTCCTGACCCTGCAAAGCCGCGCACACATGTGTTGTGCAGAAGCACCTGCCTCATCCCCAGGACTTCTCAAAGCAAAGGACATGCTGAAACATTTAAGGGCTCAGATGTGGCTGGTGTCTGTACCTCCCATGCTGCCTCCATCCCTACCCAGTAGAGCTTGCAGGCCCCTGTGCAAGTGTTTGCTCTGTGTAAAGTCATTGCAACACAAGATCCTCAATGGCCATAAATGCAGCATTACAGGTCATCTTACAGCTCCCTCACTCATCCACCAGACAGGGCTTTCTGCAACTTAGAATTTAATGCTTGGCAAGAACCACAAGTAAATACTTCTCTTTGCAGGACTTTTAATGCTGGCTCAGTACAAAGATCTGTGTTATCACCTACTTGTATTTCTGTTGCCCCACAATTTCTCACTCCATCCATGCATTTCCACATGTAACGCTGGCATAGGGTGCTAGCCTCGGGGATGGGGGAAAGCCCCACTCTTTTTCAAAATTATCTGATTTTTTAGAAATTCTTTCATTATTTGAAGCCTATTTTGATGAAGTGGATGCTTCTCCTTTAGTATTCATATTTGCCATAGTAACAATCAACTTCTCACAGATCAGCAGAGCAAGGAGATTTGTTGAGCACCAGAAAACAATTTTTTATCATTCATTCACTCTTCAAGTTCATGCTCTCCACAGAAATAATGTTAAAATATCTCAGAAAACACATTTTTGCATTCTAAAGATTTTTTTAAAAATTAAGACTAGGTCTTCATTTCTCAATTTTGAGATCTACAGCTGAGAGAAGAGCTTATCTCCAGTGAGCTTGTGGAGCAGAACTGGAGTGTGCCTCCACAAGCCAAACACCCTCACACTTGAAACTATTTTGGTTTTCATTGCTATTGATTTCTTTTTTTCCCCTGCTCTAAACTCTTTGTAAATCCTCCTCTTTCATGTTAGATTTCTTCTCATCTGCTTGCCTGCTGCATAGATACTATTTGTTTGCTTATGTTTTACCTACATCACTATCTATTTTTCTTAAAAGTGCCTTTTGCCCCACATTCTGTTTCACAGGTTTTCTGTTGCTCATTACCAGGCCTCATTGCTCCTAATATGCTGTTCCTGACCCTTGCCCCAGCTCAGCTATCTTCTTGTTTCCCACTCTTCACTTTCCTTCTCTGTTTGTCCCCTTGCCCCCTGCTTGTTCCTTCAGTGCCCAGGTCACCCTCTCCACCCCAAACCGGAGTATGCAGCAGGCACCCAGCAGGGCTGTCCCACTTTCTCCTCACCCAGATATCTTCCCATGAGCAAAAAATACATACAGAAGCAGTAGGGCCCTAGACGTGTATCAAAAGCTTGAAGCACATAAATTAAAGCAAGTTGATAAGTAATTTATTTTTCTCTGTATCTATTAAACACAGCCCAAACTGCCCTGGACATATTAAGGCTGGAAATTAGAAGAAGGTTTATAATCATGAGAAGAAAGACAGCCTCTCAGTAGGAGTAGTGAGGGCAAGAAACCTAAATGGTTTCAAGATGGAACTAGACAAGTGTTTGAAAGATATCATATGATGTGGTTGCCTTCAACAGCAGGGGACAGGACTCGATGACTTCGGAAGTTCCTTTCAGTCTTAATTCTTATCTTCCTGTGTGGGCCAAATGTCACCCACAGCAGTGTGAGGATGAGCCCTACAGAGACAAGGCACAGGAAAGGCAGCCACAGGCCAGAAAACTGGGGCGCAAAGAGAACTGTTAAGACTAGAGTACCCTGATGAAGGACCCTGAAGTACATTTCAAAAGGATGACAAGGTGTCTATTCTGCTCAGATGTGGATGGAACACCCTGTAGTGCCTCTCTGCGTTTCTTCCGCAGAGAAGAGGATAGCAGCTAGGAACTTCCTTTCCCTTTTCTGAAAAACTTCCTGTCTTTGGCTGGGAAAACCCAGGCTCTGCAGCAGTCAAGGGACATTTCCTCCCTGTACAAGGTTTCAGAAGAATTGACAAGCTGAGTGACAAAGTAAAATTAAGTTAAAAGCCAAATCAAACTGCATCCACTGGGTTCAGTTGCATGCTTGTTTTACAGTGGCTGCAGAACAAGGCCTCCCAGTGACAGCCTGGGCACCAGGTCGCAGTGGACTGTGACCCAGCCAGAAGGGCTCGAGGAGGTCACTCCTGTCAGCTGAGCTGGCCCTGCCAGCAGTCCCCACTGCAAGCTCAAACTGCTGGTTGTCTTTATCAGAATGCTGATTTTGGCATCTTCAGCAGAAGAAGGACCAGTTAACGTATCTTGCCTTGCAACAGAGGCAGCTGCCAGTGAGCACAGAGATGCTCAGCTGAAGGGAGGTCTCTTGCTAAGCTGTTTTAGCTCACCTGCCCCAAAATGCGACGAGTGTTAGCAGCTGGGGATGCCATGGTAAGCAGTGATGCTGGGAGGGCAGGCTGACATTTGTGAATCATTCAAGACCCCTGTAACACAACCTGCCTAACCTCGTCAGACCGGCTCTGCCTGTCATTTATTATTTGCCTCTTTGCCTGCAGCTCCTTTTGAAGCTTTAAAAGCTTTTGGGTTTGGTAAAAGGACATTTCTGCCTTGCCTGTGGAAATGTTAGTCCCTGTATTGTTTGGTCCACAATAAAAATATGTGTTTCAGTTTGATTTACTGCTCTCAGTTTACTTTATCTTAAGTTGGCAGCATTTCCTGGGTTGGATTTTGCTGATGGCCTTACAATTCCTTTTTTCTGTATCAGAACAGCCAGTTTTTATGTCTGTTATTCCAAATCCAGGACCATATTCAAAATTACTAGGAGTTGTAGTGTTTGAAATCTGATTATTTACAGCAATGCTTCTATTTGTGGAAGTATTTTTGGTAGAAGTTGTCTGAAAGCAGACACATGGACTCAATTGAAGACATGTTTTTAAAGTTACTTGTCAGAGAAATTAATCCTTCTGGACACTTAGGAGATTTTAAGGGTTTTCTTTCTTTATAGTCAAATTATATTTAGTCAAAAAAACCGAAAAAAACCACAGCACCGAGCAGGTTTCAGAATGCAGGCCTGCTTTGGGGGCTGCCAGCATGGCATCTAGGCCTAGGCATCCCATCTAAGGTGACAGTGTGAGCAGGCAGACCTGTCACCTCCAGCCCCTTCTGCCTTCCCCTGGCTCCCACTTGTGCCACCCAAGCTGCACCAACAGCTCCGTGAGCTCCCCATGTCCATGACTGGCAGTGCTAGAGGCAAACCCAGCCAGCCCACATCCACTTCTCCCCTCCCACATCTCTCAAAGTGTCTGTCAGGTGCTTGCAAACCTCCACAGAGCCCAACAGCCAGCACAGATACAGCACTAGGCTCAGGAGGTGACTTTATGTCCCTTTTCCAAGCTAAACGTTTTGCTCTGTGCCGTTTAGTGCCCTTCATGCAATGCAAGAGCCAAGGCACCAGGCTTCACACAAGAGCTTTGGGATCTGCAGCCTGGCACTGACCTTTCCAAAGGAGATAAAGCACCTTAAATTCCACCTCAAAACTCCCTAGTCTGCTGCTCTATTACCATTGCCTTCCTAAATACGAAGGCCCAAATAAAATCTAGCAAAACACAGCCAACAAGATCCTCAGAAGAAAAAAAGAAACTCAGTGGAACAGCTGGCTGGATATACAGTCCAATAAAAACGAGGCATACGCAAAGTTTCCAGGCCAGCACAGGAAGATTTTTCCTACCAAGTCAATATGTAGGATTACACCTTTCTGACACTGATGTAAAGTTCATTGAAGAAAGATTATTTGGTTTTTGTCTTTATGGGCTTTTCCCTCTGACTTCTGCTGGATTCAATAGGAATCAACAGGGCTGGAGTTGGGGCTTCTGTAGTGGAAACCAAACTTTCTTTTTCATTAAAATAATCTTCATGCTGGCTGGCAAATTCCTGAAGTGATGGGACACACAGCCAGGAAAAGGCATAAATCCTTGGACACAGAGATAGAACGGCCAAAATTCAAATGGATACCAGAGTTGTCAAAACTCTCCCAGCAGACTCAGGACAGGGCCAAACCAGAACTGCAGTCTGTTCACTCCCAGAGTGAGTGGATGGCGCAAGTCCTCACAACAAAAGCTCGAACACTTCTCCCCCAGTGAAAATGAACACCAGGCCTACAGAGAACTAGATTCCCTTCAAATATGGTTAATCTTTAATAGCTGTCTCTTTCTTTTCTGAAGCAGCACACTTTTCTGTGGAGCAAGACACAAAGTAGGAGAAGCGTGATGGCAGGTGTATCTGCTTCATTTTCCATCCCCTGGGTGGAAATCACTGATCTTCTATTTGTAACACAATAAACTAAGACAAAATGGATAAAAGTATTCAAGCCAGCCCCTAATATTTTTTTCATCCACTTAAAAATATGAGAACATAGCACTGGTTTAACCATGCTGGGAATTAAACCTGCTATATCTAGACTGACTTTGAGCAATAGGTCTTGCTGCTTCCAGGGGGTTCTTTCAGAATAGAGTTGATCAACAGGCCATATCAACTCCTTTGAGTTATTTCATATACCACACACACTAAATCACTTGAAGGCAACATATCACTGACACAATTGACCATGATAGCTCCTTTGGAGCACTTACAGTTTATCATACCAATGGGGTTGTCAGACACGCTTGCAAAGCCTGTGAGATAAACACCTGTGTTTTAAAAATCCTTTACTGCACAAGCTCATGGCCATTTTGGAAATGCTGTAACTTTCTTTCTCCTCATTAATTGCCATCCTGTTAAGCATCTGCTCAATGACCATCTAGCTGCACCGTTCTGGCTGAAAAAGGTGAGATTGCCATTCTTTTAAACTGAGAATAATACCTTTAGAAGGCTAAGGAAGTATTTTGCATTGTCAGGATTTATTATTGGTCATATAATGGGGTCATGAATGAGAGACTTCCTTCACTTGTATTTGAAATCCTATCCTGAAACATTAATATGCTGCTTTTTCACATTCCATGCTTACTGATTAATTTGATTTCAAATGGTGTATGTTACTACAGTTCCACTGAAGAGGATGGAAGGAGTCCAATTTACCCCATGCAAGAAGCTGGCTCCCTGCCGCTGAATAATAGGCAAAATTAAACTTCTCAGAAAAATTTTATCAACACACTTAAGGCATTGAAGATAATGCACCCAGTCACAAAACCACAACTGAGTTATTAGGAACACCATGACATGCTGTATGAAATCCAAACAACAGCATTTCAGAAAAGAACACAGGCAATATTTTTGGTCTGTACTGTTTGATATGAGATTTATGTCTAGATTTCCTTCAGAAAGTAGTTTAATTGGCACTGCTCTTAAACACTTGCAAATTCTGCCCTGGACATTGCCAGCCCATTTCAATCTATCATCTCAAATGCAGATTTCAATGTCTAACTTTGGGTGTCCACTGTGTAGAAGCTGGACACAATCTCAAACTTCATGGTTTGAAGCTTGAAACAAACAACTGATAAATGTAAACATGCCACAAATATCACAGAATATACTGTAGTACCTATATGTCATGCCTTCCACTTCTATTGAGGAAAAAAAACCCTGATATACTCAATACTAAATTGGGACCCATTTATATTAACATAGCAGGAAGCTGAAAATCCAGACCAAGTCGTTGTGTGTCTTAAGTAAAAGCATTGCATCAGCAATTCTATTTACTCTGTCCAAGGCTGCTTTCATCTCTTGCTTGTTTTGCTATATATTTCTATTGAGGGAACACTTTCTCAGCAGCTTTTAGTCACTTCTTAAATGCATTTTATGAGGAGACAAAGTCAAATCACTATTACTTAATTAACACAATTGTGAAGACTTCACTCCAGCTACACAATAGCTCTCCTGATCTTGCAGAAGGATGCATGACTTCATTATTGAGTATATTGTTTCCTATAAACATATAAAACCCCAACAATAACAATCCCATCAGCTGAAATGAAGTTATCTGGGAACAGAATTAAACTCTAAATGACCCTTTGCTCCACTCCATAGACCCCTATTAATAATTCTAATCTAATCAGTGTGGATAAATGTACTGTTGCAGCCTATGCCAGGCACTCTGCCAGGAGGTCCTCCTGCAGTCCATCTGATTCATTCTAGCCCAGAGCTTCTCTGGAGAAGACTCATCTTGCATGGAGAGGCCACTGGCTGACTTGTTCTGTTATCTTTTAGTGGCAAAGTCATGTCCTTGCAACTGATAGACACTTTTCTTTGTAAATAACCCTGGAGTGAGTGATAGAGCTTTTGCCAGACAAAGCCTGTAAATAGCTAGGCATTATTCATGCCAGGCCTGAGAACACTGTGTCACAGCTGACAAATTTATGGTAGATATGAGCTCACCTCTTCCACAAATATATACTTTCCCAGCAAATTCATCACATGTTTTAATGGCCCCATACTGAATTTGTCAGCTGTCTGTCCCTGCACATTGTTTCCTTTGGATTCCTGTCAAGGACTGTTTGTTAAAATCACCTCCCACTTCCATCCTTCAACTACTAGCCCCAGGAAAGATCAATGATGACACATCTATTGATAATATTTTATATTCAACTATTTGGGTCATAAATCATTTTAACAATGCTGATATGTTTATTGAGTGTCTGCTGGCATTGCAATTATATAGAAAGTGATGTCACCCTAAATCTTGGCTTGTTGGATTGCTTTCTATTCCCTCCTTCCCACTCCCACCCCAGTTCATAATTAAAATATGTCACTTTTTATTTTGGCATTCCCACTTTAGAAGCAGTGAGAACTCTGGTATTTTAGTGAAGGTGTGAAGTCCCAGAGTCTCTGTCTCCCATTAAAACCAAACATGCAAATGCATCTCCCATCAGTATGTGAAGGCACTGCTTCAAATCTACCCAGCTCCCTGGTGGAAAGCAGGATGGAAAGAGGGATGGCAGGAGGACACCACTTCTGCTCTCCACCCTGACTCAGGATCCTTCTCCAAGCCCTGCACACCTGTCTCTGTGACCAAAGTCAAAGCTGCACCTCACAAGGGAAAGAGAGGAGAGAAGATACTGAAACCCTGTGGTCATCAGTCCTGCAAGAAGGCTCAGAGAGGTTAAAAGTCTCCCCCGTGACTCTGTTCTGCCTGCATACTCAGCAAGGTCTCCATTTCAGGCAAACCACTCTACCTGCAGACCTTTGGTTCAGAAGATTACCAGGAAAAATCTGGAAAGCCAAAAAAAAATTGCTGCTTCTCCTGTATTTGCAGTTTTCCTCCCTGCACAGCTCCCTGCAGCTCCAGGGAATTTACTCCATTGCACAGAGAGAACTGACTCCACCGTTCAGTTCTTTATATTGTTTTGGCTTTTAATTCATGACTACATCATGCAGTTGCAACACTTCTAAAAAAAGATCTAGAGCTTTGCAATTCATTTAAGACTGGTTTCCTCCTTAGCAAGGTGGTGTTATACCTACTCAAAGAGAAGAAAGAGAAAGCAAGAGAGTGCTGGCCAGCAGGAAAAGTCACATTTGCTCCTTGAATGCAAAATGTCATCATTCATTAGAGAAGACTTAAAAGTAGATTTTTCTCCCAAAAAGCAGACAGCAGGCAGGATTTACTCTACTTCATCATCTGTTTCATCAACTTGTTAGATTTAGTGGCTGTCTTTATTACTTTTTTTTTTTTTTTTTTTTAGTGCTCTAAACATATAGGAGAAATCATCTTGGTATATGGGAAAGATTTTTATAAATGCACAAAGGTGAAAAGAGCCCAAAGCATTTTTCCTTGAGATGCACATTTTCATTTATGTACCATATACACAGAGCTGATTTTGTCATTACCAATGATGGGACACACTTCTTAAAATATATTTCAAATATGCAGCCAACTACTTCTGAAGTAGCCCACTAATTTCAAATTTTTATGATCTGACTTCACAAATCTATAAAACTGGACAAGAATCCTGATGAGAATTTCAGGCTCTATAGAAATACATTGAGAATGTAGTTTTTTATTTGGTACACTGGCATATCAACACGTAGATTTAACCTTTCTCATAGCTTTCCTGAATGTGATGTTTCAAAGGCCAAATTTAAATATCTTTTATCCCATTGAAACTTCACTGTGTCAAAAGATACTACTTTCTACACAGACTGAAGCAAGCACACAGCCTGGTCCTGGATTTCAGGTAGTGGGTCCAGCAAAGAGTAAATCTGCCAAAAAGGGCAAAATTTAGAGCTGTAGTGAAATCTCACTTCTGGTTTTGAAAGGGATGCAGATACATTTAGTATTTGGATTTTAGAACCTCTATGAAAGTCTTAGGAGAACAGGTACCACAGACAAGCAAAAATTTCTGGTGGATAAGTGAACTTTTGTGACTTGCCTTGTTCACCCTGTAACTGTTTGAATGAATCTTGGCTGATTCAATTTGTTAAGTTTCTTTAACAAAACCCCCATACCAGACTACTTTCAGAGGTTCTCCGGCTTTTTGTGAACATTTCATGAAAATTTTGTGAACGTTTCATAACTCTGAAAGGTATTTTCCTGTTTCTGGTGCTTCCATTTTCCTTAACACTGAAGGCTGAGATGCCTTATAGCCTGTTCATCTTTATCTTAATGGAAATTCTGGTAAAGAAGGGGAAGTTAATCCTTTTCCATTGGGAATGAAGAAATGCACTAGTTACGGGGGGCTTAGCCTAAAATTTACAGAAGTCAAAAAGAAAGTCTCCAACTTTTCTGGCTTCAAAACAACTGCACATTCCATTAGAATGACTGCAGGCATAAATCAGCTCTGGGTTATGCTGTCAGATAACCCACTAGATATCTGCTTATCCCTGTTTGGTTTCAACAACATAATTTATGTACACACTCTTCAGTACCTTGTGTATATAGATAGATGACAAATCTTGATACATAAAATTACAATAATTGTGGTTTCCACTCTGAACTGTGTCTCCTGCTGCCTTGTGCAAGCAGAGGCCAAACATTCCTATCTAAGAAAGGTTCTTAGATCTGATTGAGTTGCTAGGCAATGTGAACATGTGATGGGAACCTGGCAGACCAGGGTTCAAAGTCCCTCAGAAAAGGTCACAGGTCCACCCAAATCTGGGCAGTTAACCACAGTACCCACTTCTGTAGCCCGAATCACCTTAGGCCACCTTTACAGCCAATGAAGCGTCATGGCCTTTTCCATTTTGGTGATTTATTCTAGTTAAGACCCCCTTATTCTTCCAATTGTTTAATCGAAATGTACCAAAGAGGTACCTGGGATTAAAGCACAACTTTTAAATGTAAAAAGTGAGGTGTACATGCAGATGATTGCAAAATGTAATTTACTGGGATAAATAAGTGTAAGGATTTGAGATGTCGTTTGCTTCTTCAAGTCTTCTTTAGAAATGTAGTCCTAAATATCTTCAAATCCATTTGCATCCAGGATCTTGTTCTGCTCCCAAAGAGGGTAGTACTTTTCCAAAGGGTTTTAACAAGGAAAAAAAAATCATATAGATGCCAAAGTTTGGTTCAAAGTCATGTTAGATACTGCCTTAGCTCCAGTCTCACTTATAGAGATCCTTATCAGGAGTTCATATGCTCATGTGCTTTTTAAACCAGGCTGAATTCTGGACCAGACATTTTGCTAACAAAATACATTGAAAAGCATGAAGAAAAATATTAACAGTGATGATACACCCTTGAAAGTATATTTGATACATTATTTGGCTGTCTCTATTATCAAGGGAAGATAAATGTCCTGCTCACAACAGATTCCACAATATTTCAAGCACAAAAGGGGTTATTGAGTTTGCTATTTTTGTTGTATTTTGGGGCAGTATCCTATCTGTAGTCATAGCAAACCCAATTCTCAAAAAGACTGTGAGAAAACATATCTTCTCCTCTATCAATTGTTTATATCAATTTTAGCTTATTCTGCTAAACTGTTCTGTACCATTTGGGGTTTAGATATTGCTAATGTTTTTGCACTTTAAAACACAGGATGGACTGGGAGGAGGGGATTCATTCTCACATTCAGTTAGCAATAACCAACCATGTGCTCTTGTATGAAACTTTTGCCAATTCCATTATTTTATATACAAAATGTCATTATGTTCCAAAGTATTATCACTTCCTTTTTTCCCAGACAGTGACTGTCTGTAACATGCTGTTCTGGAAGGGCTCCCTCCCAGATTCTGGGTATTCCTTTACTGTTTCTCACCACAAAAACAAAGGAAAAAAAAAATAAAGGTGGAGTACTGGAAATCCAGGCATATAAAATCCAAGGACATAGGTCATCTGTTAGTTTTAGCCTAATTACTGGTCTCCACTTCACTTCACTTACACTTCACATTTTCCCAGGAACAAGGCTTTAGAGGAACTGGCTATCTTTACACACTGGGTTATATTGTGAACCTCAAACAACTGTTTATGAATGGGTTTTTCCAACAGGGTGAAAGCTGTGTTTGAATAAACTTG
This sequence comes from Pyrgilauda ruficollis, assembly GCF_017590135.1. Taxonomy (NCBI): domain Eukaryota; kingdom Metazoa; phylum Chordata; class Aves; order Passeriformes; family Passeridae; genus Pyrgilauda; species Pyrgilauda ruficollis. The sequence continues at coordinate 20,462,902 of NW_024525489.1, read as the reverse complement.
ATGTATATTTATGTGACAGATTCTGACCAAGTTGGACCTCATGCCATAACCATAACATTTGCACTGTTATACCTGGGGAAGAAAGCATTCCCACTAGAGTACTGACAGGACACCAGTGACAAGGAAGTTTACATAATAAAATCAATGTTTAAAGGATTTTTACATCTGTCAGTAGAGCAGTGATGACATTCCTCCTTTACAAGTATGGCACACAGCTTCAGCTGCAAATAAAATAATAAAGATAACACCAAATAAGAGACCATGTAGACAGATAGCAATGCATTTTATTCCAGGCCCTGTTTCCTCCTCCAGCAAAGTTCCTGAAGGGCACTTTGCTGGGAACCCATCTTCTACATGGCCCTCTGAATGAAGACATCAGTGTGCTCTTGTCATCCAGCATGGCCAGATATGAGCTGGTTCACACAGAAACAGCAGCCTCAGAGCTGTGTTTACCATACCACTGGCACTGCAAAACACTCCTTGGTGCAGTCACTGGCTACTTCCATACAGATCTTCCCCCATTTTCTCTCTTCCTCCCTTGATGGACAAAATTTGCAGCCCCAGGGTGTAAGAGGCAGGTGACAGAAACACAAGAAAGCACAATTAATCTCTACCTTGGCACCATTATCAAGGAATCTTTATTTTCAAAAAATGCATAGACAGGAACACCCACACTGACTCCAGTGCCTGACCATGGACCAGGAGCAATGCTGAAGGCTCCTGGTTTTGAAACTCTTGGCAAGAGCTGATGCCACTTCCTTCATTGAGCTGCTGTCAGACCCCTAAGGCCAGTTCAGGCATCAGCACACAGAATGTTATGAATATACTGTTTTTCTTCTCTCAGAGCTGCCAAAGAGTGTGCCAGAAACAAAACTACTTGGAGGAGAAGAGGATGGAGAGCAGGAGATAGAGACAGAAGGAAGTAAAGGTAATGACTGCTTTGTTTTCTTACGGAATGAAAGTGTCAGGCAATAAAAGAGGGTTGTAGGAAAGTACTGTGACTCATTTGACTGGCCAAGATCCTCTGAATAATCACCTTGAGGAAGGGAAAATTAGCACTGCAGGAGCTCAGGGAAAACTCAGCTGACAACCCAGCTCACTTTTTAAATCGTAAAGTAAAAGTGCCTGATGCTTTCAACCTTTGCAGCCAAAAAGGATGGGGAGGGAAGAGAGACTCCAGAAATCCAGGGCAACTACAAGGACTGAGATTATACTACTCAAGCTTTCTTTCTTTAATGGATCCCTTCCTCCTTCACCCCAGCAAGGCAGCTGGCCCATGGTATCTGGGAGTGCAGATGGATCAGCAATGTCAGACATGCAGCTGTGCATATTTAACACATAGGGATCTTATTATCTATTTGTTGGCTAGCCAGCAGTGGGCTGATCTTAGAGGTGATTGCTCACAGTTGTAGACAGAGAAAAATAGAGAGTAGTCCACAGTCGTTAATCTTACACAACAGGCTGCACAGTGATAGAGCCAGAACTGCTACTCTCCTGCATCTGTCCCTCCCACTAGCCCTAAATCACTGCTTCTCAACTCTTATCCATTACTGAGAAGAAAATTGTCTGGGTTGGAATTAGATACCACAACAACACAAGCAGCCCTGCTGCATGAAACCACTGCTACAAATTTTTATTGGTTTCAGGTCTCTAACAGTCCTTTGGTCTTGCCATTGGCCAGACAGTTTGGAAAAAGGAAAAAAATTGAGTTTTGATGCTGGACATTGCAATTTTAAGGTTGGGAATTCATTTCTAGCTCACTATAAGGCCCTCTTTTCTGGAGCTGTTTTCCAATACATCTTGATTAGTGGCAAATGTACACGGCACATGCAATATTTCTTCCTTCACTAAGCAAAGTCATAATGCCTAGGTCTTCATTTAACAATACCACTAAAGCACACACCTGAATTGATGCATGGGAAGCTGTCCTATTTGTAGCTAATTTAAAGTTCAGCCCATTTATAAGAGTTTTGCTGAACCACAGCATAAGGGCTTGGGTGAGCTTGAGCCCGTGATCACACCCCAGTTTTTCCTTTCCTCTCATGTTGGAGGCAAAATGGAAAACTCAAAATAGTACCTCGAAATAAGCAACTAGTAGCCATGTTCTTAAGGAGGGGAGATTCAAGAAAGAGACTGAGGTCTTTGTCTGTGTGTAATTCTCAGGGTAAGAAGCAATGTGAGAGATCTGTGGCGTTTCCTAAAGGAATAACAGCGAATCAAATAAAACTCATGAACAGTAAGTTCTACCTCCCAATATCAACTAGAATCAACTCATTAGACCTAATTTCATCCAATTTCAAGCTAACCAAGCTTGTACACCTTGGGAAGTAGGCTTTAGAAGACATTTAACTTCACTGTGTCAAGTGAAAAAAGTTTTCTATTCCTAATATGCAACTAGATATAGGAAAAACATGTGTACCAGGAAACAGCAGCAGGGATGGAGAGACAAGCAGGTATTGGAAAACAGTCATAGCCCTGAAGACTTTCAGGATGTTTTCCAGAATCACTGCAAAGTAGAAACCAGACCCATTAGAGGGACAAAAAAATTACAAAAATTGAGGAGAATGGAGAGCTGAGGAGGAGAATTCAAGAGCTTTGCAGCTGGAAGTGAGATTCTTTCAGTGAAAACGGACCACTTCAAAGAAAAACAGCAATTTCAAAATTTAAAATATGTGTAATAGTAGATAAAGCTTGGGACCACTTGCAGATACTTGCACCTTCTCAGTGTTTTTAATGGCAACCTTGTTCCATTAAACATAATGTAAAAGCAACAGCCTAATCTTCCAGGAAAGTGTAGCAGTCCTAACTCTAAAATAAAAATTGTTACACAGCCAGAGAAGTTGTTGTTACACAACCAGAAGCAGTGAGAGACTTGATGCCTGTGAAGCCACGTTCATCCATGGAACAACAGAACTTTTCTGATTTTCTTCAACTGCCTGCAAAACACCCGCCTGCCCTATCAAGGCTCAAACTCATCATCACCAGGCTGAAACTCATTGTCACCAGAAAGGCAGCAGGTAGAGTGACTATAGCTGAAAAGGAAGGTGCAACTAGGGAAAGCTTACTGGACATAGAACTAGCTCAAAAACAGGAAAAAAAAAACCAAAAAAACAAACAAAAAAAAAACCTGCAAGGATTTTGTATGGAGACTGACTAGCTGAACTAGGAAGAAGACAAGGGTTTGAAGGGTCTGAAGCAGTCCCTGACAATGTCAGTATTTTCCTCTACTGTAAGAAACTCTGGCCTCATTGAAAAGGCTGTGATTAAATACCTCAGGTTTTCATGAACAAGATTATGTTTCACTACAGAGGAACAAAGTCTCTTATCAGCCTATACTGCACAATGAAGAAGAGGTCAGATACAAGTGGTACATTAGTCAAATAATGTCATCTGAACATTTACTTCAAGCTCACTCTTTTGATGAAGGCCACAGCCAATAATTACTAATGGGTATGAGAGGTTTATTTGATGGGGATTTGACATTCATTACAGCAGATGCTGGCATTATTAATTGATCAGAAGGATAGTAAGTGAAAGAGTTACACTAAAATTAATGCTGTTAACAGAGAGATGTAAATGTGCTATTGGTCAGCAACATTTCATAATTAGGTCACTTCAGGAGCCTTTTGGGTCACTGATGATGGAACAGCAGCCAAAACCACCAAATCAGCCTGCTGTGACAGATGCCCAAGTTACTGTTGGGCATAAACACTACAGGTGCTGGGGAAGAAACAAACCTTACAGCCTATAAATATTTTAGACATGGCAGATGAATAATAAATTGGTGAGAACAACATAGTGACATGAGCTCATGTGAAACTATACCACACACTGTGGACAATATGGCCAACTGCATTAAAGCAGGACATTCTAAAAAGCATCCTTAAGAGCTGGTCATCAGTCTTCTTGATCCTGTTTCACATATATCTTATATCTGGCCTGGATACAGATGATGAAACCAGCAAAATCAGAAATGTTGCCTCTTGCTATGAAGAAACTAGAAGAATCAATTTCTGTACTGTTGCTCATCAGCTGCTAAGTAAATAGGCAGCCTCATGCAGAGCAGATACAAGTAAGGGAATATCAGTGAAGGAAGGTGCATACCAGCAAGAGTAACAGCATCCAAATATGGAGCAGAAACTAAAAAGTCCTTGTCACCACATCTTTTGAACTTCTTCAAATGAAATAAGCTCACAAACTTTAACTTTTGCTTCAAAATCCACAAAATTTTAAAATGCCCAAGTCATTTCATCTTCAGACTTGGAGCATGCAGTAAAAAAGGGAACTAAACCTGAACCAGCCTAGTCTGGTTTTATGTTATGAAACCAAATTATTACTAATGAAGTTCTGGCAAAAACAAGTCATTACTGATTTTCCTGTTAAAGAAAGGAATTTCAGAGCCCCAGGGTCTGGGTAAAATAGATCTGAAATCCATATCTCTCTTCTCAATTTCTCCCAAAGCCAAACCTTTTAAAACAGCCACCAGAAATGCCATTAAAAATGAAGAAAATTATCAAATGACAATGAGACCTAATTACAAACTCCGAGAAAAAAAATAATCATTTTCCCCAACTGGGAAAAAAATCCATTTTGCCAAATTGATCGACCAATCCATTTTTGGCTGTGCCAAAAAAAGCATACTAAAACTAGTCAGAGCTCTTCTTCAATCTCTGACTGGGTTTAGATTGCCCTGACCAAATTTGCAAAAATGAACTACAGGTAGAAGACAAAGGTGTCAAGTGGAGGAATATAATTATAGGGACTCTTCAGAAATCACTGGTTAGGGTAAATGCCTTTTTCCCCTGGCTTTCAGATGATATAACTCTGTGATTTACATTGGAACGTTATTTAATTAGATCAGCACCAAATGACTCACAGTATTTTGTCATTTTAATGACAAAGTATATTTCTTTATATTTCTCCATTTTGATGGGTTAATCATTGCCTATCACAGTTTATGGCCTCTATCTTCTTTATTGTGTTTTGCCTCCCATCAGCTATCCAAGGTGATGTGAACTTTGTGCTATTGACTTTTCTCACTCCTCTGGGGAGGTTGTCATGGAGAATTAAGCTATTGACAAATCAACAGCCAACATGCTGAACTCCTTCCTGCACGTCATCATTAGGAATGTGGGAGCCAGCCAACTTCTGGATTGTGCAGAACCAAGATGTTCCACCACATAAAAGAATTCCTGAAAACCTATGTATAGGAATTTGCTCTCATTTAAAGTTGTGCAAATCTGGAGTAAAAGAAGGATTTAAATCTGTAGTTAAACAAAGACTTTTTAGTAAATTTCAGGCAGCAGAATCAAATAAACGAATTGCAGATTTCCTCCAATAATTTTAATTTCTTCAATAGACATAGTTTTGTTTCCAAAAACTGCTGTCTTCATTAGGTGCAACTGAGCAAATGAACTAGGCAGAGATAATTAACACAGTGCTAATTGCAAGAAGTGATGAATAACAATTATTTTTCAAACACAGTTAATAAATGTTAATTTAGTCCTTTTTTTCTTTATTATTCCAAATCATGGGAAATATTCTTAACATCTAGATAATCAGTCCATCAAAAATATCTAACTTGTGAGTCAGTACACTAACACTCCTCAATAATCTCCCATCATTACATAAAAGATACAAATTGACATAAAACTAATATGAAGTTTTTTGCTTGACTAGAAGGCAAAAACCCCTGTGACTTATTTACTAAAACATGATAGCTGAAGAAAAGATTAATCCTGATTCCTAATTCAAAGGTTGCCCTCCCCTCTCTGTTGGTCTGTTTTCCTAACAGCTTTTCTGGATATGGATTCAATTGCAGGTTCAGTTTCAGCTTGTTCCATTCTGTATTTGTCCAGGAGAAAATGTTATTCCCATGAATGCCTCAGCTTAACTGAAAATAGGTCTTTTAATGTACCATTAAATATACGTCCTTGTGCTCCCCCTCAAATGTTTTCCCAAATTTTAATGAAAATGTAATTTCAGAAATCTGTTCTTCCCAAACCTGTTCCACTGCCAAGTAGTAAAAATAAGTTCAGCTTCTTGTTGTTACTGTGGTTGTTGTCAGAGTGGATGATGAGCCAAGGAACTCGCACTATATGTTCTCTTTCCATTCCCCAGTGGAGAGGTTGAGATAAGCTCCTCCAACCAGGGTTATGGACACTGTGCCAGAAATGTGGGAGCTGGAGGGAGTGCTGGACAGTCTAGAAAAGCAAAGTAAAAATCTCCAAATTCAAAACTAAAGCTCTTCACATCCAAGTCAACTCCCTATTTTTTCAATGGCACAATGTACTGCTTAACTTCAGGCTTGTAATATGAAAATATTCAGTTCTATATTTGTTTTCCTGTAACATCAGTTCCTAACCCTTTTTTTCTGTTTCAAGTTAGTTGCAGTCTTGCCATGTCTTTTGTTTCATATCAGCTGATAAAATCAGTCAAATCATCAGATGATTTTTTTTTTAAATAATGGAATTTACATTTTGACATCTGTGCTCCATCCCCTCCTCTCTTTTGTAGATTGCACATACCCTTAAATTATTACTGTTGCAAAAATTAAAACCCAGGAGGAGTGAGACCCCTGAGACCCTGCAGCAGCCAACTATATTAATTAATTAAGCTATATGGTGCCATGCAGTGAAAACTTAAAGCTTGTCAAAGTTGTGATCTCTGTGAAAAGAACATTACTTTTGGAGTAGTTTTGACTGCAGACACTAAAAATTTTCTGTCTAAACATAAGGCATGCCAAGGTGATAATCTGTACTACAGGACAGTCTATGGAGACAGAAAAGGTACAACCAAAGAGAAATGTACATGTCTAAGACAAGCAGGTGTCCCACCAGGTCATGCCAGGTTGTTGTCATTGTTATTATTGTTGTTAGTATTATTACTTGCTATTACTGTTATTTACTTTTTTCAACTCTGCTGCTCCTCAGGAGATGTCACTAGGCTGAGTAGTGAGCATTATCTGGAAACCCAGTGTCAGACATGGAAACAATCAGGACATAAGCACATAGGCAGGATTAACTTTGTGATGACAACTTGAGATATTCCTTCTTTTTTATAAGACAAGAAGGTAAAATAGAGTTTCTTTTCAATAAGCAGCTTACCAATTTTTTCTAGTGTTTCTTTCCTTCTGTTTTTTATTTATTTCTCTTTTCCCATTCTCTTTCTACAATACTCCACCTTTTTCCTTTCTCCTCTGCTCTCCATTAATATGGAGTCATGGAATGGTTGAAAATGGTTGAAAAAGACCGAAAAGCTCATCTGGTTCCAGACCCCCTTGCATGGGCAGAATACCTTCCACTAGACCATGTTGCTCAGAACATATCCAGTCTTCCCTTGCCAATAATTATCCCCTGCTCAAATACCATATCTGATTTTTTTTTTATCAAAACCAAAATAATCCAGATGCTCTGAAAAATGTTTGAAGAAATTCTTGAATGAATAAAGTAAATTAATAAACAGAGAGTCTGAGTGGGAAAAGAAAAAAAAAAACTAATAAGCTACATGACAAACATTGCTTGGACCTCTCCAAGTATATCACTTTGCCCAGACTGATGTATTAAGAAATCCCATGGAATTACAATGGGAATATTTTCATGTGACTTTTTGTACTAGTCCCTCACTCTACCTTCATTCCTGTTTTTTCATATTCCCATCTCTCCAATGGATGACTCCTATGCTTGCCCAAAATTGACAGAAAATTTGGACTCCAAATTTATGAAAGGTGTTTGGAAGCAGAGACTTCTGAAATCCCAATGAGAAAGTCTGATATATTGACATTAGCTTTACTCTTGAACCAGGGTGAAAAAATGAGAGTAGGTACTTGGAGCAAATTCAGGTTTTATTGTACGAACAGGAGTCTCAAAACTCCCTGTGAAAGTACAGTTGCAAAAAAAAAAAAGCCCCACAGAAGCCAGAGTGGTGCAAGGAATGAGAGAAAAGAAACATGAATAACTGAAAGCAACAACTGCTGGGAAGTCAAAACAACCAGCAGCCCGTTTTGAGTCCAAAATCTCTCATCATGTGTATGCATTCAAGTTAATCTGATCTGGAAAGAAACGTATCTCTGGACATGTACAAAATTAAAACAAAATGAGTATTCCTTCAGATTCTTCACTGAGACTTTTAAAACAGAAAATGTGATTCATCAGCCAACTAGATACAGATTCCACAAAATCCTACAATGTGAGGTCCCATCTCTAGTTTATGTACTGTTTATAAACACCTTCCCCAAATCTGGGGGGCTGGTGGAGAGCATGTTGCTGCAAAGATCCATGCAGGATCCAGGGGAAGGGGGATGGAGACACTCTGCCATCAACTTCAGCTGGCAAAATGTGGAAGTTTCCAGGTTTTTTATTAAAGGCTCTCCTCCAAAGGAACATGTATGCCATACCTCACATCCAAGTGACAGTCTTTGACTGACTTCTCTGGGAGTTGGTCAGCCCCAGATTTGTGCTTATTTAAATGAGAACACACACAAAGAAAGTATTCAACTGTTTTCTTTCATGTATAAAGTATGAGGTAAAAGACCACCATTACCATACGGGTTCATCTGTCCCTTCCACTTACTAGTCAGCAAAAATCTAAAGCCTTCCTCTTTATCCCTTTGACCCACCCTGTGGGTTTGTCTGTGTCTCAGTATTTGGAGAAGAAGGGACCCCTGATTAAGAGATCTGTTGGGCCATCAGTCAACACAGAGCCAAGGGTCTCATTTCCTTCTGCATTAATATCTCGCTGGTGTTAAATGCAGTTACGGGTGAAGAGGCAATACTGGAGAACAGAGGACGTGAGTGCTTTGCCATTACTGATTACCTCACATCACACATTCAAAATGAATTTGCTTGTCCCTGCAGTCCTTGAGGGGGAAAAAAAAAAAGCCTGTTGTTACTGACAGCTGCTCTTCAAAGGTCAAGGATTACAATAGTTGGAACACTGCAGGTCAAGGCTGATGTGAACCATACAGAAAAACTCTTCTTGCCCTCCCTGCAGCTTGGCTGTAATAAATGTTATCTGTGTCTCTCTCTTTATAAGCTTTGAATTCACATAAAAAGGGTGAGAAAAAAAAGGAAAAATAAAGCAAATAAAATATATTTACAATGCAATCTCTTCTCTGCACACACCACTTCCACTCAGGCAGCTATGAAAGCTGTCCTCCTGGCAAGATAAACTATCATTTTTTAACAAGGTAGATGGATGCCTTCATACATTTTTAAGCTTAGTACAGGATATATTTTGTGGTTTATTTATAATGACATCAATTACACTTGCTCCTAGGTAATAATTCACTCCTTTATAATTATTTATGAGGTTATTTTTGCTTTTTTGAAAGTTTTATGTTTATTGATGTGTTTGGTTAACGAACACTTAAATGACATGGTCAGTTGCTTTGCAAGATGCTGAAGAACAGCAAAATCAATATGTTCTGCACCTGAGAACAATCTTCTTAGTTTTGTAGTAATGATTCCCTGAGCAAGGTCCCAGGAGCCTGCAAGATAATTGCAATTCCACATAGTCAACAGTCTGTTCAGATCTATATAATCACTGTCTTTAGCTGCTTCATTTTGTTTGGTTTTGTTGCGTGTGATCTTTTCCATTAACATCTCTTTCTCTGTGATCTCAGCTGGCTGGTTTTTGCCCCCACAATCCCTCCCTTAGCTTTCATTTTAGAGCCTCACCTCTGTTGGATTCAGACTCCTGTGCAGAGTACAGAAAGCAGTTAGTTAAGTAGCTCTTTTCTGCCATTCAATTTATCTTTGTTGATTGCTACCTTTGGAGAATGAAAGTTCACAACACTCTGGATAAACATTAAAAAAAAAAAAAAAGGCACAGTAAGGGTTAGTATCCCCAGCTGAGGATAATTGATCTCAGTTGCTCTAATATGCAGAGTACAGAACACAGACAAGTGTTAATGGAATAATATATTCTATGGGCCCTCTGTGCTGGGAGGCAGACAGCACTCAGCATGGTGGGGGATGGTAAACAGGGTGAGATCTTCCAGTTGAGAAGCTGGCAAAGAAATTTGTCTTCAGGTTGCCAGGTCTCCACAGATGCAAAGGAGGATACATGATGGTATTTCATCTCTAATGTGGCTTGTGCTCTGGCTGTGGCACTGTTTTTTAGAAGGACAGGATCAATGGCTCACGACCTTTTTAAAGTGGTGTTTGTATCTTTAGCATATTTGTGAAATGCCTCATCCAGCAAATGCACTAAGGTAATTAATCAGGTATATTCCTAAGTTAGGTTTGCATGCAGAGCACATAAACAAAAAAGAGCTTAATAGAGTAAAACCAGCCAGGAAAGCATAGCAGATGCAATCTGTGATCTCTCGCAGTGTGGGCCTGGACAAGTGGATGTCTACAAGACCCTTCAATATTCTGCATCACATCCATAAAGACCTATCAGACAGTGGAGTGTATGGTGTTTTCACAGAAAAGACAGTGCCTGTCATTCCACAAGGCCCGTGAGGATTTGACACTGATCCAACATGTTGGGCAATCGCTGTCTTCCTGTATCACCTCAAGCTAGAGAAAAATAAGAGCCTTAAATGGGGTGACACAACACTCAGAGTGAGGTTTTCTCCCCGTGATGTTGAGGTGTGGTTGGTTTGTCAGTTCCTGCTGAGAGTCATCTGCCACACTGATGGGTTTTGAAACACAGCCTAATCCAGTCTATTACTTTCCACGTTAGCTCAAGGACTAATCCAAAACCTCAGCTACTGTAAGCACCCTGATGCAGAGTGTCCAGAACAACTTCCAAGTGCAAATGCTTTTAGAGCAAAGAGAATATCTGAGGAGAGAAAGGATTTCATAAAAAGCATAACTAATGATCAGAGTATTTCAATTTGAAGCTCAAAGTCCAAAAGAGGGGAGATTTCCACATCCTAAGCACGTGAGAGCTGAAAAACTACCGGGGTATTCTCAGCAGTCACTTCAGAAAATGTAGCTCTGAGTCCTTTAGTTAATATAAAACAGGACAAATCATCTTCAAAATTGACCAGATAACTCTCCCCACCCCAAACATATTATTTGGACAGTTACTAGGTGGTAGCTGACAAAAACAATTCTCCTGCTTCATTTAGAAAAATTAAAATTGCCATAATTCTTATGACTTTCAAAATAGATCAGTAGTAACATTAACAGGAATAAATCAACTGGAAAGATGTTTGTAAATCTTTATCAGCCAAAGGGATATAGTTACCTGCTTTAAAGGAAGATAGCTGACTTTTCTACTTCCACTAACTGTTGCCAAATCTCATAAATGTAAACAGAGAATAAATCCTCTCAATCTCTGAATATGAATATTCTCCTGGGAAAATCCAGCTGGCATCCAACTTGATTTATGTGCTTTAAAAGAAGCATTTGTTTTATAAGCCTAGGGTGAGCCTTAAAATATAAGTTCATGTGTAAAAAATATTATGGCTCAGGACCTGTTTCAGAAAAAAAAATTTACATCCTCTTCTCAGCTTCCAACCATTCCCCATGCTGAGAGCAAAGGCACGTGAACTCAGGGTCACGGCATGGGCTCAGAGGAATCTGTTAAACTTGGGTATTGAAACACTGACATCTAGCACCATAACCCCTTTTCAGGCTGCTACTATGGCTCCTAATCTTTGCAGTGAATTAGAAGTCAGGGCCTCAGTATTGGTAGGATCTGAGCCTATGTGACTTTCTTTACAGCCAGAAAAAAAAAAAAAAATTCTAAAGCCTTCCCACTTCTTTGCTGCTTCTCATCTGTGTCACTCCAGGTGAAACAATACTTCCCCAGCCTGTATTTCATAGATGCTCCTAACATCCATCTTCTAACACGTAGCACCAAATAGTCCACACCTGTCTTTAATGAGAAATCTCCAATTCTTAATTTATGTAGCATTGCTGGCAAATTCAGGCCAACTATAAAACCTACTGCTCTCCTAGCCATAGAGAGAGTATTTCCTAAATGTAAGAGGGACACTGTGTCTTACTGCCACTCACTGCTCTTCAATTTCTTTCCTCATTTTAGATGTCTTAACAAACTAATTACAGAAATGCACATCTTTTATAAATATATCTACATATATATATGGAGGGCACATTATTAAGCAAAGATCAGAAACAGGAATGTTTTGTGGCTGAGGAGGCTGGAGATCTGTGAGCTCATAGTGATGGAAGGGATTGAGGTCACACCAAGAAAGCTTTGAGGGGAACAATGGGTAATAAACTGATAACTTCTCTGTGTTTTGCATTTATGCCTGATTATGTGGCCAAGTAACTTACTCCCAAACTTGAAGATGTTCTGTATGCAAACATACCAACACACGCACACATGAAATACACACTCATTCACTGTATATGAACGGCCCATGCCATTTTATTTTTGGTCTTGTGGAAATTGAGAGAACATTGCCAAGCCTGATCTCAGTTCTACTCTGTAGAGACCCAAACTAAAATTACAACTGAAAAGCAAATGCAGTGACCTTTAAAGGAATTGAGAAGAAGCTATTTCCCGTACATTACTAAATGCTATATTTTAAAGGTTCTAACCTTATTTGTTACAAGTGTATAATATCAAGAAAACCTTGTGAGTGGAGGTTCTGTATTCATCACATAGCCCAAGTCACTTACAGAAGATGGGGAAAGTTATTACTTTCTCCCTTGCAGACATTAAAGTTCAACTCCCTTTCCTGTAGTGTTTTGCAGCATTAAGTAAGGTTCAGGGATCACTCAAAGAATTACAGCTTCTCAATAGAAATATAGGTTCCTTCAAGCAGCCATCATCAAACAGGGAGAGCAATTTGTGAGATATGCATGTCCTACACAGCTCAGACGAGCTAAGGGGAGCTGGGCATTGCTATCTGATATTGACACAGCATAAACTGTATTGAACAAAATAGTTCTTTCATGAGAATTATAAGAGAAATTGATTTACAAGATGCATTTTAAAAGTAAAAGATAGATGACAAGAGACAGGTCAAACTCTTATCATGCCACCCATAAGTCTGCAGTTTAATTGCATCAAGTAAGTTACAAGCAGTGTGGGAGGGTGTGTTTGTGTAGTGCTTTATTTAGTGTCTGTCAGTCAACAGAGACTTTGTGTTTCGATGCTTAAAAGGTCGTAAAGTGAAATGTTAACTTTGCTTTATTTATTATTATTATTGATTGATTTACATTGTACCTTTCATATGCATAATGGTACTCAACACCAAATAAATCAAGGACCATAAAACCTTAGTTACGGCAAATAAGAATGAGGACAGACAGAATCAGAAATGCCAATAAACTGCAAAAGTGGTTGGTAAGCAAGCGTAGCGTTTATCTGATTTTTTATAAATTTTTCTGGAATTCACTGTATGGGTTATTGTGGTATCAAATATCTCACCAGCTAAGTTCCTAATAAGAAAATACAACATATCAGGTAACAGACAAATGGAAGAGGTGGAAAATGCAAATACTTCAAACCAGTATTTGCATATACTTACAATCCTGCTTACCAAGGAAACAGCACTAAGATAATATGTAAGATCTGAAACTCCTTAAAAACCACTGTAATATTCATAATCAATAAATACCTAATACAAACACAGTTTGCTAGCACTCAGATTTCATTCCTGTTGTACAAGTCCCTACTCCTGTAAGCTATAGAATGACTTTTGCCTTGAGCTTGCAACTAAACAGATAATTTATAGAATCATTGCTAGATATTACATGTGAAAATAATAAAAAGAAATATTGAAAGCTCCAAATATACTGCATGAATTATTTTTTTTTTTTTTTACAATTCATTTTTGGCCATCCAAAATCGCCTCCAATTGTTTCAGTAGAAGAGTATTGTGACCTTAAAGAGCTTAAAGAGTTACAGGCCCTGGCTGTGCTTTAAAGCAGTACAGGAAATCACAGGCACAGATATGGTACTTGACCTTTAGTGGTGCAATGAAACCACTAAAATATATGTTAGGCTGCAAAATGCTGAGATCTTCTACCGTGAAACAAAACAGATATTGATTTTTCCTATACACCTTTTAGCGGGACAGTAAGTCAAACATAGTTGGTGCCAGATGATTCCGCTTTGTTGAGATATCACACAATGTGTTCTGCAAAAGTGAAGAGTAGTAGGATTTTAGTGCTTTTGCTCTTGGTTTTCTGAATTAAATTAACCAAAACTGAGAGTTAAATAAATGTGTCAGCAATATCTCCTTATACCTCACACAAAGCGAAGCTCTGTAAAAAGCCAGGTTCAGTACATGAGGGAATGGAACTCTGCTGAAAGGATACAAGACAACATTTGAGTGAACGCACTTGGATTTCTGAGTTAACCACTGGGCAGAAACCACGGGAAGACTTACAAAGATCCCTGTCAAGTGGAGGAGTCTACGCCTCATCAAAAAAACAATTGCAAAATTCATCACGTATCAGTCTGGAAAAATTTAATGATCTGGGCATCAATAATTTTTTCAGTTATTTAAACTAGCTTACCCTGAAATGGAAGCACAGCAACCTGTACCCGACTTTAAGAGCAAACGCTTCTCAAGAAGCTTTTAGATGCAAGACCCAATGGCTACAAGCTAATAGCAGTTTCATACAACACATATGTTTCTGCATTTCTGCACCCCTGAACACAGTGTGGATTTTTAAAGACAGATGTGTGAGCAAGGACAGATCAGTTTTTGTGACATTAGATATTGGTCTGCAAAGCTGCTTCTCCCACCTTGTAGCTGGCCCAAGACGCTGAAGGCACACAGTACTCTCCAGTGCATCCTTTATGCTCTGTTGCTGCATGATCCTACCTCAAAAACAAGGATCTCAGTGACTTTGCTGCCAGATGCAGTGGAGATGCATGTGAGGTCACAGAGGCCTCAATGAAAACAGCAGGAACTGTCAGATTAAAACTGGTTTTTGATCTATACACAGAACTCTATACATTCATAATTTGTAATGAAAATCCGTGGACAACAGGTCTCCAACTCTTAGTGACCCTTCATAGATCACTTGCATGGCCTAAGGGTGCTTGTGCACTCACTGCAGGAGTCTGGGAGCAGTCACTGTTTCTCTGCATGTGTTTGGTACCAGTAAGAGAGGCCAAGTGCTCTCCAAAGGTGTATCCGTCCAGCTCCAAAGCAAGCTACCCACAGTACCCACTTGGAATGCCTAAGCACCAGGCAGAGAGAAGATCCTTAACTGAGACACTCCAGTCTGTTTTGTAAAAGTACCTACAACCCTGCTGCCTTCAAGTCCTTGAGCTGCTGCTTCTTCTCCACTCCAAGCTGAAGTTTTTCAGGTCTACCAAGTCTGTGCTGTCAGACAAGCAAGGGGCTCCTGCTCCCTGAGCAAAGGGAGCAACATCAGCATTGGTGACCCAACCCCATAGCAATGTCATATGAGTGACAATCCAAGCAGAAAGGCCACACACTAACAAGAACAGAAGTCTTCAGCTGACTCCAACAGGAATTCGTGCACAGCAAGCACATAAAGTCAGCACTGCTGAACATTATTAGTAACTGCAGCTGGGTTCTGCTCAGCTAAATCTGCCTTATCTACAAATGACCACCAGAACATGAAAAAAGCAGAGGAATTGCCATACCTTAAGTGAAAAAATATGATTGAATAAATCCTGAGCATAAGACTTTGTGCCTAATTAGTTAAATCCCCTTAAGACATTAAAAAAAAATAGCTAAAAAGGCTCTCAGTAATTTGTAATAAGATGCTTAGATAATGTGCTCGCTATCAAGGGAAGTTTTCAGTTTCACCATAGTCCATTTTTTAACATCTTGGCAAAGACCTTTTTCTCCCTCTCATGCTAAAGACCTCCCATTGATGCTGTAACTTTAGCCTGGGAGCAGCTGGTGACTATTTCTGATGAATGGCAGGTGAGAGAGCTTTTCATTCTAGAAAACATGCACGCAAAACTGAATTCTCCATCCTCATTTCCTTCATTTAGCAGCTTTAAAGAAGCCTAAGACAGGCAGTTTGGGAAAGTTAAGTGCTCACCTTACATAGGCAGACTTTACAAGGGGGCAGAAGAGAAGAGGGAAAGTGTTATGGGAAGGACCTGTCTGTACTTTGGCTCGGCATCAATATATTCCTGCCCTACACAGAACTCTAGAAAGGCCAACACAGGCCAGAAGGGTACCTGAACAAATAGATAACAAGAAATATCTTTTGGAGCTGACCCAGAATGAAATGGGTTTTCTTCATAAAATAAAAAATCAAAGTCAGTTGAAGGGACTAACTAAAATATTAGCGTTTCTCTCCATGTGTGTTTTCCGCTTTTTGATTCTATTTTGGCCTTTTAAATATTTAATATGCTACATTTATATGTATCTTGGACTTGACAATTTATTTCATAATAAGAAATTTAAAAGACTGGGTTTTTACAGCAATTTTTGAGAAGCTTTATTTCTTTTCAACTATTTCAGCTGTAGTCCAGTCATTTCTACCAGCATGAAATGTTTGAGAGAACCTGTGTCAAACTTTATATCCAAACCTTTATCAATGGGTAGATTTAAAGCATGGAAATTTAAAGTGCAGCTGGATAATACTGTAAAGATGCTAATTAAAGATTCCTCAGCTGACAGTGGTTGTCATGGACTTTTAGCACATTGTGACTAGAATCTGTCTGCAGAATGAAATGTTTTGATGGGCTGTCTGAGGACTGACTGCTCAGTCTATCAATTCAGGTACACCAAAGTTCCTCCTGGTTTCTGTCCATGAAGAATGTGAACACCAAAATGCTGAGTAGCCTCAGTTGACTTGTTACAGAAATCAAGGGCATTCAGAAACAACCAGGACTGCCATCCCTTCCTCCTCTTCTTTTTTTTTTTAAGTTCATCAAAATAAATTTTTACATTGCTTCAGCTTTTCTTTTTGTGCCAAGTTCCAGCAATGAACCTGCTTTATTAAACTGACATTTTGCAAGTAGTTAGTCCTGAAAATTGACTAAGCCCTTTTGGTATTAAAAAAATCATCCCAGAGGCAGCAGAAATATTAAATGAAACGAAAAAAAAAAAAAAAAAAGCGCTAATGGAACAGCAGGAAATCTGATTAATTTCTTTTTATTCACAGAGCAATGCTGATGAAGCAAGATAGCAATTTTATTCAGCAGTGAGGTAATTTATTTGGCAAAAATAGAGACTACCTGAATCTCAGCTGAAAATCTAAACCATGCTTTTAGCTGAAGTTCAGAAATATTATGTAAGTTCTTGAACTGTGTTTTCATATCCAACTCTCATAATGTCAGATTGGCATCCATACTAAATTAGGACCAGTCAAGAGGTGGATGGGAAACTTGAAGAACAGCGAGAACAGAGTAGACATGAAGCAAAGAGGGTGATTCATTTGGCAGGAGATGTTTTATGAGAAATCAGCATTCCAACTTAGTTACCTGGCAGTTTGGGGCCATTAGACTGGGTATTTGAAATTGCAGCCATGTTACCAGTCATATTAATTAATTTTATTACTCTCTCTTTAGTTAACTAAGCTCACCCCGACAATCAAAGTTTCTAAGGAAATTTGAAGTGGGATTTAAAAATAACTTTTCAAAGAAAATATTAGGTATGTATAGTATAAGGATACACCACCTTATTACATTTGCAGGAAAACTGGAAACATACTGCATGCAGATTCATTTAAACATTTTGAGAATTTTTCTTCTCTATCCTTTCTGCAGTTTTATGACAAAAAAGTGTGTAGTTGTACACTCACAGTGGTCAGGTACTCCACATAGCCTGCACATATGGCAATGCACTTTTTTAACTAAATACACCATGATGAACTGTATGCACTTCACTGAAGTGCCTAAATCAGATGAGCAATTCCAAAAAACAATTCACTGCACCCAAAGTCAAGCTGCCTCCCTCTGTTTATGTCTACTGATCCTAGAGGGAAGCTACAGAAATTAAAATCTTACTTAAAACCTTATTTAAATCCTTGTACTTTCAAGGGATGAAACCCAGCTTTACATGAATATTATTTTGTTGATTCAAATGCAAATCTGTTTTGGCAAAAATCCCTACTGCCGTGAATTTTTGTGAATTCTAACAATTTAAGAATATTAGTTAATCTGATAGTGGGTAAGGCTTGCCAGTTACTACAAGGCTTTGGTTTTGTTTCTGTAGCAAAACCAGGTATATTTTTCTTATGTTTCTTTCCAATGTGCTTGAAGGAGAAGTCACAACTGTTACTGCTGCCTAATAAAGTTAAGTGCCTGCTCTGAGTAGAAATACATCAGGCAGGGACTAGCTTGCATTTCATTCTCAGGACAGAAAGAACATAATGGTTGTGAACTGAAAATGAGATTATATCAAACGGAACAAAAACAAGATGTGGTCACAAACCAACTAATTCAGAGATTTGCTGCGAGGTTACTATTACTACAGATGACTCTTTCACCTTATAAACTGTGTTTTCATTATGTTTCTTACAAAGG
Organism: Pyrgilauda ruficollis; assembly: GCF_017590135.1. Taxonomy (NCBI): domain Eukaryota; kingdom Metazoa; phylum Chordata; class Aves; order Passeriformes; family Passeridae; genus Pyrgilauda; species Pyrgilauda ruficollis. The sequence goes on along the minus strand of NW_024525489.1, from coordinate 20,444,503 downwards.
TACATTTGGAAAAGGACTGTTTCCGTGCCCTTTGAGAGGATTTTGTTTACCTCTTGGGTTGTGCAGCACCCTCACATGAATTTCACCAATGAGCAGATCAAATACAGAAAGTTGCAGGACAATACACTACAGTCATGGAGTGGAGCCTTTTGCTCCTTATACCGTAGCAATTAAAACAAACAAAACTAAACAAAATTTAATCTTCTCCGTGCTGCAGGCTGATACATCCCCAAATCCTTAATCTCTCCAAGTGCCTAGCCTAGTTTCTACAATACCATCATACACTGCAGTCCCTGTCCACATCCAAAAATGTACGCTAATCTGGGAACTCTTGATTTAATACATGTTGCCACACTGCCCTTGACCTCAGAAGGACTTTGAAGTTTTCTGGCTGGAGATGAAAGTTACAGTATGTGTGGCAGGGCTGGGCTGTAGAGTAAGAAAGAATTGCTAACTCAACAACTTGTTAAAACACACATTTCCAGGACTCTTTTTTTTTTTTTTTTTTTTTTTTTTTTTTTTTTTAGAGACTAATAAACACACTATTTCCAGGATTTCAGTCCTCTTGTTCAGGTTGATTAGATGAGAGATGAATTTGAACAGACAGATAGATTAAATCAAGTTATGGGTAAATTATTTCCAGTCCTCCAAATCTTGCCTGATGGTATCCATTTCCTAGTTCTCCTTAAGGATTTCTGCTGGACTGTTGCCTATAAAGCTTCCATCCTGGTGCACATCATCAGGTCATGAGTGGCAATTAGATGCAATCTGAAGATACCTTCCTGAAGAGGGCTTTATTCTTTGGAAGCCATGAGAGGAGACCAGATTCAGAACATACTTGTTGGCAATGTTACTCTTTCCAAAGAATTAAGAACTCGCACAGGCGTTTGATAAAGTGACCAAATCTGTGTGAAAAGCAAGAGGGATGAAACTCCTTGGAATTATTGTCTGCCTCCCTGTCATATGTTCATGCTGTTCGGACCCAAAGCAGACATCTGTTGGACAGCTTAGTCATGTTGTAAAAAGGCCAGATGTAATTAAAATATGCACTCGTTTCTTGCCAATCAAAAGAACCTGAAAAAAAAGAGCTCCAAAGCAGAACACCAGATCACAGTTTTCTCTTTCTCATAAAGGATCACATTTTCATGAGCAGAAGACTCATTCTTCAAATTTCTGCATAGGCAGGCAGGCAGGCCTTTAGCTGCAATAAATCCTTGCAGATCTCTTTTTGGATCTCTAAAAAAGTACTGCATTTTCTTCCTACTAGCAAAAAACAGGATCAGCTTTTGGTATCTTTCTGTTCCTGGAGAATACTAAATTTACAAAAACAAATAAGGAGACAGGAACTCTTTTATTACATGAGATTCATGGATAAATGAGGTGTCATCCTTGACACTGAGTATCTAATATTGAATTAATAGTATCGTAGAATAGTTTGGACTGATAAGGACATTAAAGTTCATCTCATTCCGACCCCTTGCCATGGCCAAGTTGTTCAAAGCCACATCCAACCTGGTCTTGAACTTTTCCAGGGATGAGGCATCCACAGCTTCTCTAGAAAATATGTTCCAGCACCTCACCATCCTCACAGTCAAGACTTTCTTTCTAATATCTAATCTAAACCTGCCCTTTTTCAGTTTAAAGCCACTCCCCCTTGTCCTGTCAGTCACTCCATGCCCTTGTCAAAAACCCCTTTACACTACTCTCATAGCCCCTTAAGGCACTGGAAGGGGCTCTAGGGTCTCCCTGGAGCCTTCTCCAGGCTGGACAACCCCAGCTCTCTGTCTGTTTTCATAGGAGAGGTGCTCTGACTTTGGACAAAGAGGAGTCAACTAGCCACATGCAAAAAAATAAAGGAATTAAGACAATCTTGTGAAACAAAGAACTTGTAAGGGTTAAAGCAAAAAAACCAAACAATAGCATAATCTGGTTTATTTATGTCCAGGTGGGATAAACTATAGGGATAAACCAACATTTGAGAGATTCAGGTCAGACACTAGCAAAAAGTTTCTAATTATAAGAGTGTAGAATTGACTTGAATTGCCTGGGAAAAAAGCAGCACATAATAAAATTTTCAGCATCAGGATTTTGTAAGCACAAGTTCAACAATCATATGTACAGAAAGATGGTACAGATCATGATGAAATCAACCCTACTCTGGGCAGAGGACTAGATGAGTTGATCTAGTCATTTGGGTAACTTTTACCCCGAAGATCTCTGACTCTATGTTGAATCAAAATACTTGTTTTGCCTGTACCTCCTAGTTCTGTGGCAATTGCAAAAGCTTTTCCAGATAATTAGTATCTTAGGATTACAACAAAGGAAATGTAGCATTACCAGAAGATTTTAATTCCCTTTAAGGAACAAAAGACTGCTAAATTGCCAAGTAAGAGAAATAGAATATCATCTTAAGCACTCACCAGCAAACAGAAGTGCTTAGCAAACCTCAAGTTAAGCAAAATCATTTAGCCATCTTGCTGAAAGATTTTATGATTTATGGTATTCAGACACAGGAAACACCATGAAAAGCACAAGCACAAAACTTTCCTCCCATCCTCAGTGATTTGGTTATTAAGCTACTATTATTTTCTGCAATGATGTCTTAGAAATATGTCACTAAAACAGATCCACATAGTCACAGGTTTACAAAGCATTTGCAAAACATATTTTCAGTACCTGAAGTACTTGAAAACATATGGGCTCTTAGTAGGATTCTCTACATTGTGATGCTGGTGTCACTCCTTTTAATTAAGCAGCACAACTAGACCCATCCTTTTGTGGGATCCCAGAAAGCACTGAGTGTAGGTTAACACCTCCAGCACCTCTTCCTTTCACAATTTATTTCTGAAACACTATTCTCAAGGTGTCCCTGGTCAGAACTCCTTATTGCTGGAAATCACTTCTAATTCACTATTTTACCTAGTGTTTCCCATTAATTAGCTCTAGGCAGCTTCCTGCTTAGCACCTTACATGGACCTGAGCTGTTTTTTAAGGCTCTCTGCACTGACCAGGCAAAGGAGACACGGTTCAAATCCAGGCCACCTGCATATGGCTTCTTTCTGCTGGGTCACTCACATCCACATAATTTCAGAGGTAAAGGCCCTTTCACAGACACACACGTGTTCAGTGACAACTCTATGGAGAGAAGTCCTGCCCATGTGAGTGGATTGAATGATATGCTTTAAATTACAAGCAGGACCAGCTACTGGTGGCTTCCTTTTCTCTTCCTGCTGAAGCGCTCTGTTCACCACAGAAGTGCTGACAGATTGATGAAAGTTTCAAGTTCAAGAGATGAGCAAAAGCAAATATTAAACCAAAATAAAAGGAACTATTTTCATGCTGTTCTTTCATACTTCAAAAAGTGGTACTTCTGTTTCCTTCTTCCCACTTGCTCTATCACGGCTAATATGTTTTAGGTCATTTAAAGGTGGTTAAACAACCTTGAAGTGCTAGTGAACTGATCCAAAAGTAATTTTTCACACCTAATTAATACGAATGCTTAAGAAAGGGAGAGTTTTTTATTTTGGGTTATTAAAATCAGATGTGTTGGATCAGAGATGGACTTAGAGTCACTGCAGGAGGATATACTTCATCCACATGAGCCACCAAAAACTCCAGTATGTTAAGTCTAGGCTACTTATCAGAGCTGCCTATTGCCAGCAGAGAGGGTTAACTATCTTCAGTGTATGATTCAGCCCATCCTAAAATAACTGTCAAGGACAATACAGGTTTATCATTCCATGGAAGTGATAATTTTTCTCCCAACTATAGAGACACAATTAAAGACAATTAATTCCTAGGTGTTTAATTTATATTAAATAAGGAAAATCTCCCTAGAAACTCAAAAGTCAACTTCAAATTGAAGTAAATTTTTTTAATAGGATCTCTCTCTCTTTTTTTTTTTTCAAGGCTCCCAGACTAATCTCTCACTAACATTTCTGCCATAAGACTTTTTTATGTTACAGGTCCAGAAACTCAACAGCCAACCAAAATATTTCTGTCATTTTTTTCAGCTCTTCCAAAAAAGTTGCAGGACACCTCTGACAAATTTTTATTTTGATTGTTTCCTAGTTTTAGGAAGAGAACACGAGCCACATAAGTATCCACAAATTTATCTCAAACAACTTGTGGGCTGTTTTAGGCTTGACCACCAAATTAGCCATGGAAAATTAAGCTTTAGCATTGATCCCAAGTCATATTGTAACACCAAACCTGCCTCTGTTTATTTACATATCCTTGCTTTCCTCCATTACAAAGTGGGGTGGTTTTTTTTTTGTTTTTGTTTTGTTTTGTTTTGTTTTTACAGAGAGGCTATTTAGTTGCTTAGGTTTTGGTGTTTTTCTCTTCCAGTTGGTCTTATTTTTTCAGACACCATGTTCAGTATAATATTTTTACATCACCAAACCTACTATGTTTTTACTTTCTAGTAACATATGTGCTTTCCTGTGGTACATTTCTATCATCTGGTTTGGGCCAAGAATTTTCATCTCGATGGACATCTCTGGATTCAGAATTCCACATAAATTGCAGGAAGAAACAACAGATCTAAAGGGGTAGTTATGGTTAAGTGGCAAATTTCATACTTTGTCAGACTGATGGAAGAAAACACAAAGTTATCCTCATTTCTCTAGGTGGCCATTTTGCTGCCATCTAAAAAATGTTAACAGTGCAGCACAAGGCATTTTGCCAAGAGCTACTATTTCAAGCTTTAAAACTCTGAAATCCTTATGACATTTTAGAGATTTGGGCTTTGAAAACTAATTTTTGTATTTTATTTGCCTGGATGCAGGGTGATGAAAGATCTGGTAATGCCTCCATTACCTCAGTCTACCACATTTCACAGCAAAATGCATCAGCACTGCATTTTCATGGTAGATAACCAAAACTTTTTATGGGTTTTATGACACCATGATAGAAATGTAGATTTGAGTAAAGGATTTAAGATCTTATAGCTTATAAACAAACATATGTTATTCTTTCATAAGAGCAAAATTTTTATCCAATCTTCATATTCTTTTTAGAATTAGTTTAATCTCACAGCCCTTTTCATTCAGTCCCTTCTCAGATATGACTGCAACTTTTGGAAATGATGGTAACCTGTGCTAAATATAGTGCAGTATGTGATCTTAATAAAAGAACTACGAAATCCATCACCATCTCCTTAAGCTTTTATTCTGTATTCAGGCTCTTAATCCTGGCATTCCTGTGGCTTCTCTAAATGCTTCTCCAAAACATCGGAACATTTCCAAGAATAAGTCTCCATTCTTCCCCCACCCTGGCACACTACAGCAGCCCCATTCCTCTCTAGTGTACATAGGGCAATCTGGTAAGTCAGTTTCTAAATCAATTATATCAGCCATAAAATATGCTGGTTTTGCAGCTACAAACTGGATAAAAATGGCTTTACTGATATGTGTTATGTAGACAAATATTTCAAATCAGATATCAAAGGCTCAGCTACTTGTCTTATGAAAACAAGTTTTGTCATTCTTATATCTCAAAAGTAGTTCAAAAATAGTCTAGCAATCAATAATTCTTCCTGAATAATTTTACAGAAGACTATTTTGATTTATACATTATCATCATTATTTATGCTGAAGGAAATTAAAATATGGACAAGCAATTAGCACTGAGACAAATAACACTGAAGCGAGGAAAAGACCTAAGCCCTGTTTAGCCCATAGTCTAATCTTCAGCTAATTGGTTGCACTCCTTCGGTTAAATCTCACAGAAAAACTTTAAACACTAATGCAGACAATCCCATTTTAATAGGTAACAAAATCTTCTGAACTTTGTAGTTCATTTATTGCCAGTTTATGAGATTTTTGGATTTGTGTACATCCAAAATCTATAGTCACTTGGTTCTCCTATAACCACTCAAAAGTCAGAATTGTCTCTACTCTCCTTCTCTACACATTTTCCATAATAGCAAGCAAGAGCTTTCTGGGGGTAGTTCATTCCATCCTACAATAAGTGTTGAAGGAGGAATGCACCTTCTGGCAGTTCTTTTTTTTTTCCATTAGCTGAGGAGTGAACAGGCACTTCCACAGAGCAGGCTTGGACACACAGTTTTAAAAGGCTCAAGTCCAGTAAAACAAGCCTGTGCAAATCTAGGAGAATGAGCCCACGTTCTCAAGGAATGGTGTCACTCAGCAAGTTGAATATAAATCCTTCGTGTAATTTTGCAAAGTAAAAGAAATCATGATATCAGATTCAAGGGTCACATTTCAAGGACAATGAAGAATTTCTGGAAATGCTAGAGAAAGGAACACTTGCTCTCTGTGTGTGATTTAGTGACTTAAATTTGTTCCCACTTTGAAAAATGCCTCATCTATCTTCTTGCCTGTCATATTAAAAATCCCTTACTCCACAAACCTTGAAACAGGTGGGTTGCTCAGGCTTGCTGTTATCACTGTCTGGAGTAGGAAGGAGAAAAGATTATCTGATTCCACAATTCCATATTGACAAATAAAATGAAACAAGAGATGACTGCAGAGAATTTCATTGTTGGCTTCCCAAATGGTTCCTGATACTTTAGGAAAAAAAAAAAACAAACCAAGGAAGACTTGTATGTGTGGTAAGGCCCTCTCACTAGCACTGCGCAGAGTATCTGTGTTGAAATTTATACCTGAAGGATGGGCAGTTTCATAGAGCCACAGAATGGTTTGGGTAGGAACGGTAGGAACGGACCTTAAAGCCCATCTGCCCATCTAGTTCCAACCCCCCATCCCCCATAGGCAGGGATGCCTTCCACCATCCCAGGTTGCTCAGAGCCCCATCCAGCCTGGCCTTGAACATTTCCAGGGATGGGGCATCCACTGCTTCTCTGAGCACCCGTGCCAGGGCCTCACCACCCTCACAGGGATGAATTTCTTCTGAATATCCAATCTAAACCTAGTCTATAAGTTTAGGTTACCTTCTGTAGTTTAGGGACTACAGAAATCTTGAGCAGAATTAAAAGTTCAGAATGAATGTAAGAGTAACCTGAACTATATTTTAGCCACCAAAAAATGGCCTCCTGGAAATTATTTTGGTTCTGGACATTGAGTTGTGGCAGTTATAGCATCTGGTTTCCATCCTTACAAAGTGCCTCAAAAGGCATAGTAAAGAATGTTTAGAATGTTTGTTTGCAGTCAGCCTAGAGACATAGAATGAACTGGTTTCTGGCCTATACAAAGTAGCTTCCTACAGGATTTAAAGTACTGACAAACATGAATCTCAGTATAAATAAATTTGTGCATATCTAAAGCTGTTCCTGGTATGTGACAAATACACATCACTCACATTTACTTCAAGGAGCAAAAACATACCTTTCCATCATAGTAAATTTCTTCCTCTACTGCCCTGGAAGAACTCATTTTTGACTAGCTATGTAAAAATAAAAATTAAAAAAAATTACTCCACAAATAATTTATATTGATCAATTTCAAATATATACTCAAATGCAAGACCTATAATCTTACATGCCTCAAGAGAGAAAGAGGATCTAAAAAGTTTCACATTTTACACAGAAACTAATTCCTTTAGAGTGTAAAAATGCTCTGATAAAACAGAATATTTCTCACCAGATGGCTTCTTTTAAAATGAAGTATTTAAAAAACAGAAGTACTATATGAAAAAAAAAACCATTAAAATAACCCATCCAGGGATGACCTCAGTTTCAGCTCTGTAATGAAGTACGTATTCAATATTGCTGCCCAAGATTAATGGATTTATTCTATTATGCATACAGTCTTCAGAGAGAGAATTAGGCAGTCTTAACTATCATTTCTCTAGCTTTTAAACCCATGTGGTCCATGGAATCTTCTCTAAGTCAGTCAATTCCAATCACATAAAAATCTCCATTCTTATTTATCTATTTATGATTTTTCTTTGAAAACTTTTTTCTCCTGTTCCCAAAGAACTAGGTACGTGGTGACCCCCTGATTTCTACAGTGGGGCTGTGTCTTTCCCAGCCCTTGTGATACCTTGTGATATCCTGTGTGCTCAGAGATACCTTCATGAGAGCTTCATGAAGAGAATGCCCACAACAAAACATTTCATACCCACACAGTAGATATAGTCCATACCTAGCATCTTCCAACCTGCCTTTTCCTCTCTTCTACCTGCACAGGCTCCTCTCACTGTGAATTCTGACCCCACGCACTGCTGACTGCTCTGAGGCCATCCCTGCCTGCTTCACTGCTTTTGCAGCATATTCTAGGATTTAGCCCAAACATGGGCTAGATTGGGGCACAGGAGCAGAGACAAACCAAATAAATTGGTTTTGTTCCTTAAATCTGCATTCATTCCCATCCTCACCAGAGAGGAGCAGCTACAGAATCCCAGGGTTTTACAGGACAAGACAGCACAGCCTGGGCCCATCACTGCATGTATGCACACATGAAATACAAGAGTTTTGCAAAGCTGTTAAAGCATTTTGTATAAAACACTAGAAAAGCTGTGCTCACCTCCCCATCGACCATCCTCTGCCCATTCCAGCCACAGCTTGCTCCTGGTTTTTCTCAATGATTTAAATCCAAGCATTTAAAAGAAAGAACATTTCAATATGTTTTTCCGACAGATAAGAAATTACCTGGATATCAGGAGTGATTGAATTCAGCTTTAATAGTATCAATAAACATTTCTGATTAAATTATGAGATTGATTTTATCATTTTGACCACTATGTTTTTACATCAATATCATCATATGACAGCAAATGTAGTTACCGCTTCCTTATTGATCTCAGACATAGCACTCCAAAGTACTCATTTGACTATATTACAAAATCAAACTTGATTTCCTACAGTACTGTAGTAACTTTTTGCCATGTCTTCATATGAAGAACGAATAACAAATGAATTTTCAAGTCATTAAAAGAAATGCTTTGTTCTCAGAAGCCAAGACACGGTTCTGCTGCATGTGGTTAGCAGTTTCAAGGCAAGTTTAGTTGTCCTTCTTTTATGTCAAATAATAATCCCTCCTGTTCCTCTTGATGAGCCATCTATCAGGTTTCTTGTGAACAATCTAAACACTATTTATTAACAAGAAGGAACAAAGTGCTATTTATAATGCTCATTCAAGCAATCCAACAAAAACTCAGAGTTTCTGTAGCTTGGGAGCATTACTCTTGATCTCACCCTCCCCTCTGTCAGGATAATAGCTGTGTGTTGGGCCACTCCATCTCCCCATAAGGTTTAATGTTCTGTTAAGAGAATGCATAATTCAAAAGGACCACTGTTGCTCTGATACATGCATAATAGTAAATCAAAGGTGTAATGTGCTGGATATTTATGTCTCAGGGTTAAGAACAAGTCTGATCAGATTAAAGAAATTTCAGTACTGGGCTTTTTGGCTGCTGTAAATTTCTGCAGGCTCTCCCATATTCTAGGCTGAGCTATGAGGCATCTTCATTGACATAAACTGCCTTCATGGAAGAGGAGCAGCGAGTTGAGAACTTCAGCTGTCTTTCAGATTGCACTTTTGTAACGAATCTGTGGATCTGTTGATGTGCTGCCCAAAGGTGTATTTTCCAAATAGTCAGTCGTGTTTCTTCCTCCCTAATTGTAGGGGCATCTGTTTCCACGTGTAACTAGTCCCCCCAGGTTTTGTGGGCTCAGGGAAAGGTGTGGGAGGGGTCAGCTGGAACTCATGCTCTTATCCCTCCTGCAAGGTTTTTCCCTAATATTCATGAAAATATTTAAGCCACTGACAAGTATTTGCCTTGACAAGCCTGTGAAGAACTCGCTGCACTCTTGTCTGTCTCAAGGTAAACTATCCCGTGAAACATGTCAGCAGAGGACAGAAATCTTGTTTCACCTTGCTTTGATTGAAAAAAAACCAAAAAGAAATAAATAAAATTGGTAAGCTGGTCAAAAATTTCACAATTTAGTGCTTATGGGAATGAGTGATGTACGTAATGCTGGTTAAATCAGTCACAGCACAGACAGGCAATGCACTCCATGCAGTGACTCTGGGCCCTGCAAGCGCTGCTGTACCACAGCCAGAACACACTGTACACCACACCTTACACCATGGTCTGCTGGTGGCATGGGGGCACCACTGTTTTGTTCATTTGGTTTATGCCAATGTTCTTTTTATTTTCTATCCAACTCTGTACAAAATTTCATGATGTATTTCAGCAGAAAATGCCTCAGTAAGTCGTCCATCAGAACTGGGGTATGACAAACCAGCGATTTGAGCACACTGGAGTGTGCTCATGACAGATTTGTGTCTGTTGTTTCAGCTCTGATCCCTTTTGTCAGAACAGCTCCTCCAAATCTTTAAAACACAAAGTCTCTCATTTTTCTGACACTGTCTCAAATCCCTTTTTTGCTATCAGTTACTGATTACCCTTCCATAACTACACCTTTACCTTGTGACAGCTCTGACTTCACACAGGATTCTGTTTGGAAGTGTAAAAGTACCATATATACATCAGACACTTTGGACTGGAAACAAGGCAATAGCTCTGCTGGAGTCAATAAAGCTTGTTGATTTATCACCTGTTCAAGACGCAGCCTCAGCTGCAGGTCCATGTGTCTTCACTGAGCCACCAGCATCCTGCACTGGAGCTCTTAGGTCAACACCCTAATACCCAAAATCTCCTTGAAGAGTCCTGATCTTATACAAGGCGGTGAGAAGTTTCCCAGCACAGCCCCGAAAAAGTGGGTTAGGGTGCCCAAGGCACAAAGAGCAATTCAACACCAATGTCACTGTAAGTGAAGGAAAGCACTGGACTATACAGAAATGAAAAAAACCCAAACCTCTGAAACCACTCAAACCTAGGGGGGCTTTTCAGCCTTCTTTGGGAATTATAAAAAAAAAATAAATAAAAGAGTGCTTCCCACTAACTTCTGAAACTCTTAGTCTTATATAGGCTCTTTGAAAGGTGTGCCTTTTAAAATTGAACATTTATTCTTTCAAGTAGTTACACTGATGAAACATGGAAGTGTGGATATCCTTGCTCTACAGAAGCAATCAGCTGGGGTGCCATGAGTCATCCCACCTCATCTTAGGTAACTAAAAGTTCACAGCATGTCATCTCATCTCAGGTAGTTATATGTGCTCCAACTGTGAAAGAAATTTCTTCAGAACATAAATCATCCTATACACAAGGGACTGCATTAGCAGGATGAATCACCAAAGAAAGAAGGAATTTCAGTGACTGACTTAAACTAAAAACTAATCTCTTGACAGGTAAAATCAAGAGAAATAATAATTTTCCTAACCTCAAAACAAAACAAAAAATTTTAAAAAAAAGGAAAGCTTGCAGCAGAATAGAAGACAAGGATTTTTTTTTTCAATCTCACATTGATACGTGAACCATCACAACATTTATTCTTTGCTGTGCTGCCACCCTGCTTTGGCAGCTACTCAGCATTTATCACCAAGGGAATGATTCCAAGGGCTCTCTGGGCAAAGTGATAAAATTGGCAATTTTACCTCAGATCTGGGTTCTGAGCCCTGACCATAATTCATCACTTTTTTCAAACCAGTTTTTCCTCAAAAAGTGCCAAAAGACCTCGCTGCTTCCTTGGTACTTTACAGACCTCTGTTCTTGGGCCAGAAGCAGCTCATATTGCCACTAGCTGCAGTTTATCAAATCACAGATTAAATATTTCCATCCTCTGACTCCATTTCCCTCACTTCGGCAGCCTTCCCAAGCACATAACTAAGTTAAGTAATCACATAACTGAGGAATATAAAATGTATTTTGGGATAGACTGGGCACAAGCTCCATATACTTCAATTTCCAGGACCTACAAACAGAAGCTTCATTATTGTGCTTTCACCACTACACCTCTGATGCTCAAGTAAGGAAATAAAAAATCTGATGTTCTCTTCCTGGGTTAGCTGAGGTTAAACAGGTGGTTTTGGTAAGGATTGCAGTTACATTTTGATTACACTAGCCCACATTCTTACATCACATAATGCAATATGATATACCCAAATGGATGCTTCAGTGCCAAACTGGGGCCCCCAGCTTGATGTTGTTCTAATCATGTTTTTCATTAATCCTTGTGACCTCCACAAAGCATCAACAACTAAATACAGACTCTCACAGCTAAGTGCTGGATTTTCTTTTGAGGGTATTTTTTTTTCTATCTCCTTTTTCCTTCTCAGTGGTGCAAAGTAAAAGGGAAAAAGGAATTTTCAAATTCAACTGTGACTATTAAGTCGGAGATTTGTCTGAACAAAAATACATCTAAGGAACAAGTTTATTGCAGTTGGATGGTATGTCTTGTCTGGTAAACTGATCTAGTCTCCAAAAAGAAAATCTCTAAACATCTTTAGAGGGCTTTGGACACAGTCTTGGCTACAGGAATGCAAGCGTGAGGCAATGTATGCTGCTTTATAAAGAACTAATATTGAAGGGGAGGCTGAAGGGAGAGGCCAATTCTTGATCTCATCCTGGAGTCACTCCACTGACTTCAAATATGGCCAGATTCTGTCTCCAACCACACCCTGGCAACCTAATTTCCTTTATTAGGGCTGCAATGCCTCTATCTAGGGGGACAATTTGACCTAGGGAACCTCATTCTTTCCTGGCTGGAGGCCATCACCTCAGGAACTGGGGGTCTCCAGGGCTTTGGACTCAAGAGAAGCCAGAGATTTCTATGAAATTACATTAGGGACACCGGTGGCCACTGGAGTCTCCTTATGTTTTGTGCAGAGAAATAATGTATTTGACTAGAAAATAAAAGTCTGAAGTACAGTGTGAACTGGAGAGGTTTCAGCTTGGAGAAGTTTCTCTGGCAATATGTACAGCAGCAGAGCTACTAAGCAGCTCGCCTGCTTTTTAGCTCTGTAGGTGGATTTTCACACACTCTGGAAAGCCTTTGACAGATGTTCATTATTATGCACAGCAATAACTGGTGTATATTAAAGTGAGCTGCTCAAGAGGGGAGGAGAGAAACGATGCACCTGTTTATGCACCTTCCCATCTACTACTGTTTCTTTGCTGAAAAATAACCATTAATTTACGTTCATCTGCATGAAGGAAAAAGACTTTGAAGAAGATTTTTTTTCTGGCAGCATGGGCAGCTGAAGTCCGTTTCAGGAACTCAGCCTATCATCCAGGTACCCATTTTTAAATTCAGCTCTGAATTACATTGTGACCACTTGGAGGCACCATGCCTAGGGCCAAGGTACATCAAGATGCATTTTCTGCAGCCTGCCCACTCCTGTCCTGTCACTTACTAAGTCCCAGGAGAACTCTTCTAGTATCTCTTTCATAATGTCATATTTTTACCTGACAAAGAACTATTACATATAGTAGCCTTTTCCTTCCTCAGCCTTTTCCAGATTCCCAGCTTAGACCGCTTCAGAGTCACCCTTTTCACCACTCTTTCTCATTTCAGCATGCGAGCAAAGCCCAAATCACTGAGAAACCAGAAGAAATTAATCTTTAACTTCCATGCACTCAACATTTCTCCTTTGCCATGTATATTTTGAGGAGGTAGCAAGAGGAAGGAATTCTGCCCCACCTCTGACATCAAGGATAGAGGATAATGAGTTACCTCTGAGAACTCAAGGCTTCTGTGCAAGCCTGCTTGTTCAGTACAGAGGCACTGCAGGAGTACACACAGAGCCCTTCAGAATGACCAGGGGAAGGAGGAGTGCCTGCATTCCTGCCTCTTGAACCCTGGCAGCTGCTCTAATCAAGGTCATGGCATGGTTCTAAACCATCCATGCTGTTGCTGGATGATGGTTTGCAATTTCCCTGCCTTCCAGCCTTTTCCAGAAGATTCCTCAGGGCTCAGAAAGGTGCCTAGACCCATGGAAGGATGATCAACAGGTGCAACAGGATGGAAAACCAGTCAGCAGCCTCAGACTAACTATTTTAGGACTATTTAAGAACTAAAGGCAGCTTTAGCAAAGAGATTTTCTGTGGTAAAGGCAAAGCAAAAAATAGGCTGCCCTAACTCTACAGCAAGAAGAGACTGGGTCCCTCAGCCACCCTGTACACTGTCCTGTGCCCTGCTGTCCAGGCTACCCTCTGTCTGCCAGACTGGCACTGATGCTGGCCATGTCAGTGGGCAGACAGAATTTAAAACCTGGCCCATCAGTAAGCTACACAACCCAGAAACACAGTGGGAAATTTGTTTGTATGTAAGCTTTTTGCATTTCCTTAAATTTCTTTTTCCTCTGCCATGTGAAGCAGAGATGGGCAATTAAGGAAATCCCACATCAGCAGCTTGAACACAAACCTCTAATATCAGTAAGACTATTTGAGGAGTAAGTCTCAGGAATGGTGTCAGAATAAGACTCCATCTGGATTTATTACTTCATACTGTTTCCAGATACTTTTCTATTTCATCCACAACAGATTATTCCTGACACTTTTAGAGGGCCCCTGGCCCATTTGCTTATTGATCTGATCTTTACTAGCAATGAAACTAGAAATCTTTACTTACTCAACTTCTGAAGAGTTAAGAGGATACCCTTTTATAATATTCACTGAAATTGCTTCTTGGCTAAAATATTCTCTCATCAGTGTTTTTCATGTGTTCAGCAACATCTGCAGGATGTGGAATGAACAGAAACAAACCAGATGTTACAAAAGGTAGTGACACCGCAAAACGCAATTATTACAATATCTTGTTTAATTTTTTTGGTCCATCTTATGCCTTCATACATCAATAATTTTAACTGCTGAAACCGAGACTGACTCATCTAAGTTCTCTCTAAACAGATTTACAATCATTTGTAAAAATTGACATATACCTCCCATTAAAGCCAAATTTCCTTTAGCAATTTCAGAGGAAAATAGATTAAGGGAATGTGAATATTTATCTCAGCCATCAACATTTATTCATTTAGGTAATTATCACTTCATTATGCTGTCAAGGAGAGCATGCAGGGAAATTCACCACTGATGAACCAACCACCACGGAAGTCCTCCACCCCTCATATGAGTTTGGGGTGCCAGCTCATGCCCTTGCCAAGCATTTGTCACAGTGATATGACAAGGGCCAGAAGTCCAAAAAGGGTACAATACTCCTGTGCTATGCAACTGAGAAAGTGCAGCCTGATCCAACAGCGCCCCCAAAAGCAAACCCAGAGAGCTGGACACACCAACACCCTCCCAGCCTACAGACCCAGCTTGCATCTGCCCCACAAACTTGCTGTTTCACTTTGAAAGCTGCTTACTCCATTAGAAGAATGGAAAAAATAGAACAAAAAATTAAAAATATTTTTTTAAAAATAATTTCAGTCTCACAAATGCCTGCTGCAGTGCAAAAATCAGGACAGTCTGTTAGATGGGAAAATTTTCCAGTTATTTTAACTCAGACTTCAGGAATTTCGTAGGGGGATCAGAAGACCTGCAAACCCTGCCAGATTCTGAGGGAACAAAGTATAACTAGATTAATATATAAATCTTATTAACTAAAATGTAGCTGAATACAGTCATTTGTTATCAAAGTCTTTCAATTGTTTAACAAATTGCAACATTTTGGTCTCACGGGCCCCCTGCCAAGTTGAGGCCTAATTAAGGCGGTTGGAAATGAATAGTGTTCTAATTAGTTTAATTACAATATGATGAATTATCAAACTAATTTTTAAAAACAATGTGCAATTAGCCTTTTAGCATTCAACCCGCATTTTCCAAAACAGGAAATGAAGCGTAACATGCTTGTTTTTATCAGGATACTGAAGGCTGAACCATCCCAATATGGGAGACACCGAGGATGCAGTCAGACATGCTGCCTGCCCCTCTCCTCCTTTCACCCCACTTCAGGCTTTGGACATTGATTCTAAACACCTTGGGCCACATCTGTGGGAAAGCAGGTTGCTCAGTCCAAGGATGGACCAATTCTACTTTTCAGATTCTCGACCCAAGTTTTTCCCTGTTCCTTCCCTTAATCCTTCCTTTCATTGGAGTTGCATAGAAAATTCTAAGTTATTACATTCATGGCCATACTGACTTGCTGAGGTTTTTTTTTTTTTTTATTCTTACATTGCTAAGCAATGAACAATCAAACTCCATTGCCCACAAACCATAAAGGTGTCCAAGCTTCTACCTACAGCAAAGAGGAGCTTTACGGCTGTAACCACTTAGTCTGTGTGCATAATACCAGCTGCACAAAAAACATTTTCCATTTTCTGAGTTGGCTTCTTTTACATTTATCCTCCTAAGGCCATTTTCTCCCTCTGGTTTGCTTTTTCATTTTCTCTACCAATCCCACTGCACCACTCCCCCATGCAGGAAACCTTTCCAGAAATACACTTGCACCTGCATAACCTCAGTAATGTTGCACCCTTGGAAGTGAAAGCACCATCTGGTACTACTGTAGAGAGGTTCATTACTGAAGGAGTTGTCAAAGGTCATCACCTTTCATTAACACTGCCAGGTATATAAGCAGAGTTTGGCTCAATTACAGCACACCTACTGCTAAGTAATAGAAAAGGAGGTATTAAAAACATAGGTACCATTGAATGGAAGGAAGGAGCAAAGAAGTCCTTTTTAATGACATGAATCCTTTAACAAATAATCAGGTTAAAAATGATCCACTTTGTATTTTGATGAAAATGGATTTTCTCATCCTGTGAACCAGAAAGAAAATGTGGCAGTAAAATAGCTTTTGGCATGGCTTAATTATCCCCAGAAAGACTCAGGAGCCTGCTCCAGTAAAGCACTTAAATGCATGCTGAACTTTAAGCACATGGGCATTCTCAAGGGACTATTCATACATCTAGAGATAAGCATGTGCTTAAGCGCTTTGGCAAGACACAGATCAAATTGAAGTCTCTCTTTAGGGCCTGGAGTCACAGCTAACACATCTGGCAAGCGTGACAAGCGCTCGGGATGTCCTCTCCACCGGGGCGCTTATAAAGTCCCCATTGTCCAGGCTATCTAAGTGTTTCCCAATAAATGAAAATAATCAATCATCATTTCCTTGCTTACTGACTGGCATGGAGGAAGACAGTTTAAATAGGTACGTGTATCTGTAGATTGAATCAGTTTACTAGAGGGAACCAAAACAAGGAGATGAAGTTGCCATATGTTTCTGCTTGTGCTGAAGCTAGTGGTCATGCTTGTTTTTCCTGGAAATTTGTTCCACAAGCTTAGTCTGGATATTGCCAGAGCCTTCATTTATTTGTCAGCAGTGGCAGGGATCCAGTACATGAGGCTCTTGCAAGAAAAAAGGACTGCAGGGAGCACTGGCCTCTCAAGTAAGTAGGTTCAAACATACCAAAGGGTTGAACTCTCAAAGAAAGTGTCCATCCAAAAGCCACACACTGAGGAGCCACTCCAAACTACAAGGGGATATTGCCTTAAGGACTTGATGCTTTTTGGAAGCACACACGGTCCTAGACCCTGTGTCTAGGCATGGGTGCTCAAACAAGCTGCTGGTCCCTCTTTGTCAGTCACAGCTACAGGCATGCAGCACCATGGATGTGCCCAGGTTAGAGATTTCTGCTCAGTACAAAGGCCAGTGCTTTCAGTACAGAAATAAACCGAATAAATAGGTTTCTCAATAATTCCTCTTACCTTTTATCTAAGAGAAATACACAGCTGGCTATGTGCCTTCTTACCAGCTTCCCCAGATAATTTCTATTTTTGCAAGAGTGCAGTTGTAGGCAGAACTTCTTATAGGACCCTAAAATCAGCCTTCTGTCTTGAGGAGGATGGGGAGGTAGTAGCCAGGTATCAGCCATGCATTCAGTGAGGTGAGTGCTTGAAACAGGTGCATTGCCAGCCATGTAAGCCTAGAAAAACAAAACAAAAAAAAAAAAAAAAAAAAAAAAAAAAAAAAAAAAAAAAAAAAAAAAAAAAAAAAAAAGAAAAAAAAAAAAAAAAAAAAAAAAAAAAAAAAAAAAAAAAAAAACAAAAACAAAAATAAAAACACTTCTGGCAAGAAAAAGGTTAATAGAAACAGTAGGTATAAAGATAACTTGAACCCATCATTAAAGAAATTCAGTTATTTAGTAAATTTTACTTATTTACAGGCTAGAAGATTAATGAGCTCAAATACAAACTGAGACAGTAATTAGGTTTCAAAAACATACTATAACACAATCAATCATTGCTTGGGAGCATAATGACATTAGGGTAGAGCCCTCTTTCAGCTGAAGTTATTAGCATGTGATTGGTGAAGACTGGACTTGAAGAGAGAGTCTACCCCAGGGTCCTGTAATAAAATGAAAGAGGAATCTTAAATAAGGAGAAACTATGTCTTTGACCCTTTGTCCTTTGTCTGTAGATGTAGAGATACTGTATTTGAGATTTAGGGCTCTGTAACAGGACTTTAGGGAATGATGGCATTTCAAAAGACAGTTGGTATTTTACTTTAAACAAGACTTTACTTGAGACCTAATACGACACAGACGGTATGTATATGTCCTCTAATCCGGTCTTTGAGGCTATTAGCATCTCCTTCTGAGGCATTTCACATCTCTTCTCAAAGTCTTTGCAAACACATCAGCTTAGAGAAGGAATTCCAAATGTCACAGAATACAAAGCGGGAGAAAAGGTGAACAACAATACAAGGAAAGAAAAGCAGAAACTGTACAAAAGTGAATTTCTCAATTATTGCTGCTAAAGCATTTTATTTTTGCTGAGGAACCACATAAATGGCTTTTATATATTCTCTTTGTGAGGAATCTGGTTAAATGTTCCTGAAATCCAGCATCAGCTGTGTTCGCAAAGAAAGAGACGTGACTTTAAAGATTTAAGTCCAATTTCAAAGACAGGTTTTGTGCATTTGTCAGCTGAATCCAGCTCCCACAGAAATCAGTGGTAATTCTCCCACTGACCTGAATAACAGAAAAGTTACAACCGTGTGTATAATTTTTCCAATTCCACCTAAGCAGCGAAAAAGCAGACACTTCAAGCAAAGGTTTTTAAGAGGCCATGGCATTTACTCACATTCTCTAAAATGCCTTTGAAAATTATTTTGCAAAACAATGTTTGAGCAGCTAAACGGAGGTAGTCTAATTTTCAGAGATAACAAGTAGTCCCATATTTCAATAATTTCAGTATTCATCAGGTTTTAAAATCATACCACCTCCTTTCACACACCTATATACAGGGTTAAGTACATAAGTGTCAAAGTATGAAAAATGTCAGTCTCTACCCTCACATGCACTTCTCATGGTATCCAAGTAAATACACACTTCCACAAATAACTTATGCATCACCACCACATCTAAAATGAAATCTTCATAATTTCCTTCACCTCTAGGGCTCAGTGGCACATCCCCTGCATTTTGCTACCAGCATCATTCTCTACAGACATCTAGTTGCTATTATTTATTCACTGTGGTATTCTCAGCTATCCCAATTCCCTAATGAACAATTGAAATGGATTGCAATAAGGACGTGACACACAGGAATAAGAAGCTGAAATGTATTTCCAGCTTCAACCTTCTAACCTGAGGGAAGGTTATGATGGTTGACATGACTGAGGTCAACAGCAATCGGTTCTAGTGGTTACTGTCACGTACTCAGAATACTTTTGACAGCATTTCAGAGCAATTCCAGTGGTTGATAAATCAAATGCAGAAGAACCTTAACTCAAAATGTACTGTAAATAATCTCAAAATGCAGGGGGAAAAAAATACCAAAGCAAAACTATATTTCAAATCAAGAGTGTGAAAACATAACAACATGCAACTCAAATCAATACAATCAATCCTGGTAACAAGAGCAGTCAATGCAATTACATTTTATAAAATCAAGCATCCTTCTACTATGAAAACTGAGAAAGGAAGGAAATGAATGAACATCCCCCTCTCTAGTGGCATACGACAATTACAGTTTCACCAAACACAGCCAAACAAGGAGCAGAAAAAGTGTAAGATCTGGAAACCCTGGCAAAGGAGCCAGGACCATGTAAAAATCTTTGGTCTGACAGACAAGATTTTACCTGGCTGTCCCTCTGCTCTGACCCCGAACAAGTAAGCTAATTTTCACCCAGAGAGAAAAATGTAATCTTTCTAGTAATATTTTTTAAATTTAAGTTGCTCAGCCTTCTTTTATTCTTCCTCTCACAATAGAAATACCAATGTGATGTATAACATTAAATCAAACTATAAGATCACAACTGCCCAGGTAAGAGGACTTGTGAGTTATATTTTACCTTTCCACCTGAATTTAGGGCAAAAAAAGCCTGGATGTGAAACCTGACTTTGTTGTTTACCCATCTGAAAATTATTTCCTGTTGACCAAAAGTGAATTTAAGGCATTTTCAGAAATCAAATAATGCCTCCACTTGTTTGGTATAAAAATTGATAACATGTTCATCCTCCCATCTTTTCCCCTTCCCTTCCCTTCCCTTCCCTTCCCTTCCCTTCCCTTCCCTTCCCTTCCCTTCCCTTCCCACAGAAGTCAGCGCATGCCCTGCCCATGGAAAGCCTAAAGCATAAGGATCTCAGTACAGGGAGTTCCCAGGTGGGAATTTTGGATTTCCCATTAATTAGGCTCCATGCCCAGAATGAAATTATGCTTTTCTTATAAAAACATTGCTGCTGACCTGAGCCCTGTGAAAGAGACTGAATGGAGACAAGATAAGAGCAAGCAAAAGGAATCTTTCTGATGACCCTCCTTAATTAAGATGGTAGTTTTAGAATAGAGAATATTTAATATTGTGATAGATGTCTGAAGGTGGACTACCAAAAGGAAGGTGGTTGGAGATCTGCACCACCTAACTGTGGGTATCTAACTGTGGGTGTTGAGCCCTTTACCCCTCTCCAGGGAAGCTGTTTCTGTCCAGAGAGAATGCAGGAGCTTTGGCAGCCAAACAGGCTACCTGAGGAAGGTGCACACCAGCAGCACACACAGCTCACCCTCCAAGGATACGTTGCAATGTGTGTGCATATCTGATTGAAGGAGAAAATCTGTTTTAGCAGGTCATGGGTAGTATTTCCTGCCATCAGGCTTTGCACACACTTATCCTTATCACCTTCTCCCCAGCATCTGTTTGGACATCTGTCCAGAATGGAAATGTCATTAATTTCATTCAGGGTTGCAAATTGGTTTTAGCCATAGCATCCCTTTGCAAGAGGTGGTTGATCATCATTGCCTGTAAATTATGAAGGAGAATGACAGTCTTACAAAATTGAACCATGAATGACTAGTTTGGTTTGTAGCATCCTAATCAAAAATATTGCAAACCTACTTCCAGCAGATCATTTATTTCCCATTTAACTAGTACAAAAGAGCTGGAGATACAAAAAATTATTGATACTACATTATGCAGTTTAGCTGCATTTTTCTTTTTCCTCTTATGGAAACCATTTGATCTTAACACCCCTTCCTTCTGACAGAGAAAACTGAACTGAGTATTTCCTGAGATTTCCAGCTTAGTGACTACTCATTTGTCATTTTTTCATCACCAGTGTTTTACACATGTATATCCAACATATCCAGCCTCAAGCAGTCTCACGAAGACAAAAGTATTTGTGGATCCCTGAGCAGTTACCTGCATACTTTCCTTGTAGCATTTCCTCACCAGTTTTAAAGTGTCTCAGGAAATCTCTATGGGATTCCATGGATCAGATAACATGAAAGGGTCTGTAAACCTGACATATGTTGAATTGTGGACTACAATGACTAAAACAGTAATCCCTAGGCATCTTCTGGATCATTCATAAAGCTGCATATTCAGTCTTGAAGACAGTTATGGCATGATTGTACTAAAATTATTGAGAAAGAAATTACAGAACACAATTCTAAAGGTGAGAGACAGAAACAGAGTATGGCTTACCATCCCCTTATATAATATTTTTCAAGACAGTAATGAGGATTTAGTAAAGCAAGCAGTTCTTAGAGAGAAACTATCTTCAATTTCAACACAGTTTAACAGCTTTCAAAATTAAGAATACTGCTCACCAACTAGAAACAAAAGAGAGTCACTATGCAAGTACTTGTACATTCTTCAGCTTAGCAAGTGATGCTCAGGTAGACTTCCAGGAAAGCTGATGAGAAAGCCAAGCAACACTGCATGATCAGTGCAGTCCACATCACATGATGGGAAACCAGCTGACACTGAACAGCTCCAGCACACCACCACTGCTGCTGTGGGGTGATGCTGTGAATCCCTGTCACTGCTGCACAGGGCTCTGACCCTGAAGGGAACTGGAACAAATGTGGATCCTCCCATCTGAACTCAGAGATCCTGGAAAATACATGCATTCAGCTAGAAAGAGAATCCCTCTTGGTCATCAGTGACTTCTATTTCAGATTAAATGAACTATTTCTTACTACACAACCCTGCTGACTAGACCACAAATTAATCCAGCTACCCCAAAAGAGCTGAAGGCACTCATCTTCAAGCAGGGAGCAGTCACACTGATGTAAGGTCTGGGCCATGGTCTATATCACAGTCATTGCCAGCTTCCCTGGCTTTACATAAACAGGTCCTAAAACAAACAGTCACAGAGACACAAGTCAGGTCATACAAGACCAGCTTGTATGAGGGGACGTTCCAGCAACTTTTGGCAACTTAAATCTATTGTGGTTGCTGCAGCTGGGTTCAGCTTCATGGTCTCAGCAAGACCTTAAAAATTGATGAGGCTTTGAGACAGAGCCAAGCTTCTTGTCAGCGCTTCATACTTCAAGGCATTTGTATTTATAATTCCTGCTACTTAACACAACAGATTCTAGCATGACAACTCCTAGAAAACTTATGCCGGAGTCTTCATTTCCAGGATTTGCACCAGAGCTTAACTAAGTTTGAAAGCATTTGTATGGCATCTCTGTTTAAACTGCTGGTTGATGTTCCATGTTTTAATGTTTTAAGTAAAGTTTATTATGACAAGTCAGTGAAAGTGCTTTTAGTAGGTCAATAAATCATGGACCTATCAGATCACTGGGTGACAGCTATGCAAAGCATAGAAGGAAATTTGATATTATTCCAACAAAATAGCAACTACAGCCACTTCCAGCTTAGCTGCATAGTCACGCCAGCCAGCTGATTGCAAACTGAAGAGGTAAATAATTTTATTTTGTGGAAGGAAAACAAGGACTTTGTAGATTTGTATTTGCCTAAGTTTTTTTTTTTTGGGTTTTTTTTTTTTTTATTGGGTGTGGGAATTATTATATATTTAATGTAAAATGGGCCTCTGGATGCCCACCATGAAGTTTGTTCAATAATCACCTGGTGCCTAATGTGGAGGAGGGGAAAATGGGCCGGGGAAAAATACAAAGCAGCTGAAAAAAAGAGGATAAAAAAGATTTCTGAGAGATTGAATTCAGTTTTGGCATCTCTTCAATATATGGAAATTGAAGGGATGTTAAAAAAGTTCTAGGACAGGATGCACAGGACAAGGGTGGGAAGTTTCCCTTACTACTGTCTAAAATTAGAAAAAAAAAAACCAAAACCAGAAACAAACAAACCAACAAAAACAAAAAACCAAAACAAACAAAAAACAAACAAACAAACAAAAAAAAACAAACAAAAAACCCAGACAACCAACGTTTTTATAGAAAAGACAGGAGCACTCCTGTCAGATCAGGGGGGGTGCCTAAACTTCAGCTGCAATGACCCAAACAAATTCTGAAATTGTTTATACCTCATCAGACACACATGAGAAGTCTTTTTTAGACAATGAGGCAGTGACTAAAGAAAAATTCTCAGGGATAAACTATTATTGGCCTTTTCTGCTCCACACTGCTTTGAGATGCCTGGTATAGCTTTTGAGAATAGCAGCTGCTTGTTGCCTGGTGTGGCATCACTCCATGTCCAAGCCTTGGGTCTGGGCCCAAGGGCTGCAGCATAAGAGATGTTACATCACAGAGGGACCCGTGGCTAGAAGACATCAGGGAAGGGCCAGGCTGAAACCAAGTCTGGCTGAAACCCAGCCTAGCTAAAATCACACTGGACAATCTACTGTCCTGTTTTCTTCAAATGTAAAGGGCAAAACCACATGTGTTTGTTCTAGATGCCTTTTATGTAAATAAAGGGATTTAACATATACAAATCTTTCTGTGAGAGGGTTGCTACACTTAAAACCTTGAAAAAATGCCCATGGATTCCACTGCCATCAGAGCTCACCAGTGAATCTGTTACACAGTACAATGGTATTTCACAAGCAATTTCAAAAATTTGAGAAATCTTAGGAAAAGGACTTCAACCTAAATAATTCGAACTAAGCCTCTCAATCATTTGCACCTCCTCTAAGCTGAGAAATATACCACAGTTCTAAAAGTGAATCAGAGTAGAAGGTAGGATGAGTCTGTGAAGTAAGGCAAAAGATAACTACATACCAAATCTAAGTCTTTGAAGAAAATCCATTTGAGGTTGTAGAGGGTAAAGTGTGAATACGTTTGCCTGCTGCAGCAGGACTTTATGGGGAAACACTGAAAATCAAAATTATTTCTGCAAAGGTGTGTCACCAGGATCTCACATGGAATAACTTTGTTCTTAAAGGCTTGGCAGGCAGGTGACATTGGCTTTGGGGAATATTACAGGGTCATGTGGAAACCCAAACCATCTAGGTACACTTGGGAAACATAGCC
This sequence comes from Pyrgilauda ruficollis, assembly GCF_017590135.1. Lineage (NCBI taxonomy): Eukaryota > Metazoa > Chordata > Aves > Passeriformes > Passeridae > Pyrgilauda > Pyrgilauda ruficollis. The sequence continues at coordinate 20,420,053 of NW_024525489.1, read as the reverse complement.
AGAGATGACTGCTTGCCATACAGGGAGAAGTGGCAAGCTTAACTGAAGAGAGAATTGAAAAACTGGCTGCAGAAACTTGTCCTTTACTGCCCCAGTTGAAAGGTTGGGTCACTGCACTGGCACCCCACAGACTTACATCATGGTGCCAGACCTCAGCAACCTTGGACAGATCACTTTTTTCCTGTCCCTCTCTGCTTCCTTGGATATACTTCCTTTGAAAGCGTAAGTCCACAAGGGTGAATGATCATAAGCATTCAGTTTTAAAGCTATTGACTGCCATATGTGGAGAATAAGACAGTATCCCTGACTGTCTTTTCACTCCATTTGCATCTTCAGTCTTTCCTGTGGGGTCAGAGTCCTACTCTTCCTGGTACTACATACAGACAAAAAGGGAAATTTTTAATCTTAAGAAGACTTTCTCAGTATCTGAGGCACAGAAGAAGATAATCTATTTTCACACTCCATCCTTTTCAAATTAAAGCACCATTCAAATCACTAGTAGATTGAGGTCTGAATGGAAAAACCACTAAATAACTGTATCTGTAATTCAGTGAGGTTTACAATTAATGACTGAACAGAAAAACTAATCCTAAAAATTACAAAAAATAATAGATGGATGCTCTTAATTTTGTTTTAAAAAGTATGAAAAAAGACAGGCAGAATGGCAAATAGGAAAACAAAAACATGCACAGCTAATCTCAAGTAGGGGTAGTACTAAAAAAAGGTGCTTACAGTGAATGCCATGATTCAGTGGAATTAATTATACTTAGAAAATAACTTTTGTAAAAACTTTCTCTATAAAATGTGGGGTCCAGCAGTGGATTGTAAAGATCAGATGGCACAATTGGCTTAAAAAATATTAAGAAAGGCGAAGGTGGAGAATTGAACAGGGAAAGATCACAGCAGGGGTTAAGATAAATAAGACATTTTTAAAGTACATACAAAAGGAGAGGGCAGTGAAGGAGACAGAAGGGCCTCTTAAAAATGGCAAGAGTAATTTATTGATACAAGTAGTAAGGGCATTGTTTAAGGGGAAAAAATGAAATTAATTCTTTGCCTGAGTGTGCAGAGAGAAGAGGGGACAGATGCCAGAAAGAGACATAAATTTCCCAGAGGAGAAAGAGAAGTGCTTAAGAAAATCAAGATCATACTAGTGCTGGTGATCAAGAAAGTGGAATGTTGGGGAAAAAAAAAAATTGCAAGATCAAACATGTTGTACCCCAAAATCCAAGGGAGAAAGGAAGAAATACTGCAGACACTGAGAACCTGGAAAGCACTTGGTGGGAAAGCTGTATGTATTGGGAGAAATCTGACACTGTGCTGCCATATGGTTAAAGCAAAAATCAGGTTGTGGATGCCACCCAGCAAGCTGGTATTTTTGCTTCAAAGACCTTTTGGCAGTAAAGGAAATTTTACTAGCAATAAAAAGGCCAGTCTTCTTTGCTTCCTTCTTACATGCCTGGTTTCCTTTCCACCACCTGCTTTTTGCCAAGTCAGCCTGTGACAGAAAGGGTGTCTGTGAAGGAATGTTCCTGAGGAACACTTCTGGCCACCACACTTCCCCACAGCGTATCTCAAATCCCCTGTTGCAGGTGCACTACTTGGTACTGTTCCAGGTATGTGTTTCTACCTTTGAACCACCTTTTAAGCAGTACTAGAAAACAGAAGCCTTACCAAAGGCTTGGAGAATCCATACTGAATTGAAAAATCAGTGACCTTGGACCATAAAAGTGACAGATCCTGAAGGACTTGGTCCCACACACACCAGCTCAGCTTTAGGCACGTGACTCTTCCATCAATGCCACTGGAATTGCTCTCAAACATCTGAGTACACAGATTTCTGCTCCAGTGAAGAAGCAGTAATTAAACCAGGCCTACAGCATGTATATCATACAAATGGAAAGAGCAAACAGCAGCAGAAGGACTAATGTTGGAGGGAGATGGTGTCAATGACACTCACTTAAGCTAAGAAGTCAGGCCGTGAAAAAATTTGTGGGGAATGTGGCTACACTAAGAATAGACAGTACTTGGAGAAGCAATGGGGCAGCTGCTATTCGTAGAAGTTTAGAATGGATCTTCTAAACTTAGTCTGCAAGTATTCAAAAGGGGTCAATACTGAAGGATATGCACAGATGCTCCCAGGAAAAAAAAAAATTGCTGATTGATGAACATGATCAGGCAAGGTGCTGAGTGCCAGTTCCTCAAAGGAGCTCCACTGATCTTTACCAGTTGAAATCCAGCCTCTACATGCTTTCTTCTACACCTAGCAACATGATTTCAGAACTCTGAATCATGCAGAAACATTTTTTCACTGTGCAAGATTATGTCCCCAGGGCCTAATCCCACTGACATCAAGGGCAGACCTTTGAACAGCTCCAAGGGTTGACATGGACTTCCAGTGGACACATCCAGTCTCATTACCTACAGCACCTCCCAAATTACCCCTGAGTAACTGGCTGTATTGCCAAAGGATGGCTTTGATAATACTCGCAACCAGAGCACAAACTAAGGGCATGAAATTAAAATGAGTTGATACCAAGTGGAATTGCACACATCAGATATGCAGAGTGCAGGTGTGGGGAGTACACCAGTGAGGACTCCATGAAATGTCATGATCAGTGGCCAGGGGCTGTGCTCTTTGGGTGAAACTCTGCCCAGCTATCACCTGGCAACCTTTGCAGACAATAATAACACACCAAAAATAAATAGAAGTGCAACTGAGAAATTTAGGACAAGACAGAAATAAGAGCAGAAGCTGTAACTCTTTGGAATATTTATAATTTATGACCATTTCATGGCATGAGTTCAACTGTGACCTCTCAGCTGGCAGCTGTCTTTATGCTGCTTTCTCCTTCCACCTGCCTAGTGAGAAAACAGACACCCTCTCTGTGAGCATGGATAAATCTGTCATACTGACTTACACAATGAACTCTCTGGAGGGAGACTGAAGTAGTCCAGGGAATAAATCTAGCCCTCAGAAATAGTAGTGAGGTTGTCCAAGTTTACAGCATCTCCTTTTAACCCCTTTGGTGTGGACCTTACTGACTATAATTACAACTGGCACTACCTGACATGCTGAAGCCAGGAATCCTCAGCAACATGATGGGTGTCTTGCTCAGGACAAGTCAAGAGTCAGACACAAAGGGCATCCAGGACAGGCCAAGGTATGCATCTGATTAAACAGTAAACTGTATTCTGAGATAAAGCCAAAATACACAGAACAGCACCCTCTGCTTTCTGGTCAGCACAGAATGCTTTGGATGGCAGTGGTTTTGATCCACTGGCTCTCTGACTGGGCCAACTGCTCTAAGTACAGAGCTCTGCTTAAGTATTCTGTATGTGTGAGATATATTTTAAGGCAGAATGATACAAGGCAGTCTCCCAAGATAATCTAATTTTTAGCTCCTCTATTAATTGATTCAAGTCTTGGACCATAAATGATGGTTTCAAACAAGATTACTTTGAGACCCAATTAGAGACTCCAAACTAGGATTGTGAATCTTTATTGTGCAAAACTTCTTTCCTTTCTGCAGAACTTTCTGCAGAAAAATCTGCAGCACTCTTCTGTCTTGGCAGCTCTAGGCTTTAAAGCTGTACACAAGGACATCCAGGTGGGAAACAAACAGATTTACAAGAGCAAAAATGTCTTTGCAGAAGTGTTCAGATCACAAGGACAAAGCAATGAATTAGATCATTAGATTTTAAGGCTAAAAAAGTATTATTGGTTTAGATGGATTAGTGGGGTCCTTCCACTCCTCCTACCCTTCTGATGGGAATACGGCAGATAACTGATGCTGAATATAACCCACGCCAGAAAAACATCTTCTAATAAAATCCCTCTAAGGCAAAGCAACTTCATATGCTCCAGCAAAGTACTTTAATCAAACCAAGTGGCTGGCTGTGAGTGGAGCTTACAGTTAGTAAAAGAAGCTAATATTATTTTCAAATGAACAGTTTAAAAAACAAGTATCTGACAGTACCCTTTGCTCATGGTTACTATTAAGAATCTATACCTAAATAATTTAAATGGCTTTGGACTGTGATTCACCCATGTAGTAAAAGACGGTAAATTCCAATAATTCTGACAGGTAGTCAGAGAATTGCCCATCAATGTAGTATTCTTTGGACACCACCTACAGAAGTGCTTGGACACCTTTCAAAGAGATTTGCATCTTTTGAGCCACACAGAAATAGGACCTTAGTACAAAGGCAAGGAAACTACAGTATGATACAGCACTATGGCCAGGACCAATGCCAATGCCACACAGTCCCCTTCAGGCAAGCCCATTATTTTCACCAGACATTAATTTTAGTCACGCAATTTCTTTCTTCTGTTCCTCTAGCTTGTGTCTGATCTTGACACTGTCTCATGAACAAGGAAAATCAACCTAAGACATCTGCAAAGCCACATTCAACTTCACCATAGCATGGTTTTGCTCTGGAGAAAGCAGTGAGTGGTAGAATAAATGGGTGAAGAGAGGATCCTGCACCCACCTTTTCTACTGGAAATCCTGCTTGTGTAGCAAGGATTATTTTTATTTTCCTTCCAGGCCCTGAAGGGTGCACTGCAACTGATCTATATTATTCTCATCTCTCTATAATTTTCTTCTTCATCCCTGCTTTGTGTAAGATTTAGTCAAGATTTACACTCCACTATTTTATCTTGAGTGTTCCTCAAACATTATCACCCACACCAGACACAGCTATCTCTCACTGTGCTTAAGTTATTTCCACCCTTTTTTCTGCAGTGCTTAGATTTCAGAGGTCTACAACGTTTGCCATACCTTAACTAACAGGGGACACTACTATTCAAAAATAATATTGTTTGTCTGAAACTGATGAAATTACAAGGCTTTCTATCCTCTAATGGCAATAACACTCAAATCTTCTGTTTTCTATGTGTCAGTCATTAGTAATATCAAGACTTTTCCCTCAGCCTTTATCCATATTCCTGCTTTGTACTTATAACCTTCCAAGAAAAAGGAGGCCTCTGATGGGATGAGAAAGAGCACTGACAAAAGGAGAGCTCAGTGTCTGCAAGGGTTTTATTATAAAATTGAGTGCCAAACCAAATAATCAGAGGCCCTTGGTAGGATTCACCTTCCAACTACTTGAAAGATAGTTGGAATGGGTTTTTTTTTTGGGGTTTTTTTTTTTTTTTTTTGCCATTGAGGCAGCCTGCAGGCAAGAATTAGACTTCAAACCTTCAATGGGCTTTCCTACAGGAAAAAAAAACCCACAAAACTGACTTGTCAAGAACTTCTGTACAAACGTCCCTGTCCAAGTACTACAATAATGTTATGAACAACTGTGTGAAGAAATCACACAATGTGCTACCCAGGCTGCTAAAACCAGATGTTCAAAGGTGCTGAGTACCCTCAACTTCCCATGACCTGAAGGGAGCAGGGGTACTTAGACACATTTATTACCTTGCAGAACTGGGAACTGAGAAAACAACCTTGCATGTGCTTTTCTCTTTAAACATGGATTTCCATATTGCTTAATTATCTGATTCTGAAAGCATTTGATTAGAAGCTGTGTGAGGCACATTCCAGTAACAGACATGGACTTCAGTTTCCAGGATTTAGTTCATAAAAGCACTGTGGTAATCATAATATCCCACATACTGTTGACAGTACAGTCATGCAATGTAGCATAACTCTGCTGGCTGAGGTAATGATCAGGTGGCATGTGGAAGAGGGAAAGAGGGAGAGGGAGAGAAGGAGAACAAGCTACTGACCCACAGGGGACAATTGCTGTACCTTGCTGCTCTCAGACCTTTCAATTCTACATTTGAGGTCTCATTCTTACCTTTTCTTACCTTTTCTCCCCACAATATAACTTGTATAGTCACAGAGACACATAGTTCAGTCAAGAGATTAGACCCCAGTAATATTAGATATAATTACATGGCAAAAAACTGACACCACTTTTGTATAGATCAATGGTGACAAAATTTCTGCAAGAATATTTTTTGAGCCTCCTAACTGATGGTTCTTCTTAGACTTCAAAAATCCATTTCTAAGCAGTTCTATCTTCAGGAATTTGATTTGCCGTCCTCCCTCTTTTTTGCACAAATGGAGGAGACCCTCTGCCTTGTCTGAACAAAAAAAAAAAGCCCTCTAAATGTGACAGAGAATGGGAGGCAAAACAGGTAACTCAACACACCAAATATCTTCACCAAAACAGCAATATAAACAGTCAAACTGGGTCTGAATACATCCCTTAAGATCTAAGTCCCTCAAGACAATGTAACTAAACACAAAATTAACACGTTCAATAAATTATTCTCATGAGCACAAATTTTCACAGATTAATCTATTTTTAAAATTTCACTTGCTAGAGGATAGATTCTAACCTGAATCACAATGATTTATACTCACAGTCTCCACTCCTGACCTTCTCCACACACTATGAGAGTGCACAACTTGCTTGTGTTACCAGCAAGTCTCCTTTCACTACACAGGTTGCTGTCCAGCCACCATGGTGGTGTCTGAAGTGATGGATTGAGAGAAATGAGAGAGTCACAGCACATGGTTCTACAATTGCAGCAAGCTGTTTTCTTCTTATTTATCATTTATGTCTGAAAATGGGATATTTTTGCTGGGCCTGAATGTGGAAACTCAAAAAAAGTTCTAGGGGATAGCAATAAGAAATGTTGCTTGCTCAGCAACATTTGGGAAGAAAGGAAATGATGTATTTTGCGACTTGAAATTATCCCCTTAATGAATTTGGCTCACTATTTTTAGTAAAAAAAAAACCCTCATGCTTTATTTTTATAAAAAAATAAAAGTGTCAGCTGTCCAAAAATACTGAACAGCTGTCCTGAAATAGCAGATTTTCCGGTTTTTTTTTTATTATTTTTCAGTCCATTCCATAATTTTGAAATTAAAATTGCAGACAGTTCTATTTTGCTTGCAAGAAATATGCCCAGTAAGGCATGTCCCTCATAATCTTCTGTGATTAATGTGTAAAAACAGTCAGAATATATTTATACAATGGTTTGTAGAATTATAGAGATTGATCTTGGTTTCACTCACAGCCAATGACTAAGGAGCACTTTAATCTGCTACAGGTGAAAAGGTAATGCAAACACTTGTGCTTATTTAGGACAACTATTGGGAATATTTCATGTCATATTTCAAATACAAATACTCTTTGGCTGTCTCCAAGTTAAGGAAATATAAAGTCATTAGTATATAGTTTTCTACAATCTATTGTAAATATTAAAATTACACAGGTCATTTGATCCAAATTGAGATTTCTGCCTAGTTTCTTCACAATCTTGGCTTCCAGGGGACTATGAGAGGAAGTAGTCTCCACCACGGCATCAAAGTGCTGCAAATCCCTCTCCATAATGCAGTGGGAATGGCATGTCAGGACATTCTTGGCAAAGGCTTTAAGTTCCCTAAAGACTGAGAGACTGTTGCCCTCTGAGTTGATGCGGAAACTCCCTTTGCCCTTCAAGACTAAACAATGTTTTTAATTTTTTTTTTTTTTAATAAACATTGAATTTTTTTCCCCGCTGATATACAGGTTAAGATTCTCACCTCCTGTCAGCTATATTACAATTCTATATTACACAAGAACCCTTCCTCAGCACCTCCAAGGAAGAGCTTATACATGTGCTTACACAAGAGTTTATACTTAGTGTTGAGAAAATTATTTTATGTAGGCTTGGACTTATTTTCATAGCAACACAGGAAACATCCACAAGGATCAATGAGGTGAAGTGTCCCATGCAAATCCACTCATTCTACAGAGCACCCATTCAAAGAGGTCACAATTTGCTCCATCTATTATCTCTCAGGAGGTTCATGCTCCTTCTGCAAGCTGAACTCCCAAATCTAAAACTACCTAGTGTGCCTCTTGCACTTCACATGCTAAGGCATTCATCTCCACCCCAAGTCCCTAATCCAATATTGTCTTAATTTTATTCATATACTCAGACAAAACAGAGTCACTGAACACCTCAGCAATGAATGACAGGCTAGAACTCCAGCAGCAGCAGTGCTCATGCATCAGGTAATATTCTGATCCCAGACACTATCTCCTACCACCTCCTAACATCATCTTTCCAAAATCCCCATCTGCAGAATCTCTTACTTTGCTGAGTTTAGAAGCTTTCTACAGTTCATCTCTGTTCTGTAAAGCCATGGAGAAAGAAAAAGGACACAAAATGAAACAGGAGAGATTAAAATAATCTCAGATATGTTCTGAGCCAAACTAATCAAACAAAGGGACTACATCTTCAGTGAAGTCAGTCACATGTTCACTTCCTCCCCTTCAAGGTGAGTTTGGCTCATGATTTTTATCAAATTTATCATTTGTTTGGCCTGACATCATTTATTGCCTGAAGTCTGGAGTACTTTAGCCCAGCCTTGTAGCGATGAGGAAACTGCAAAAACTGTTGAGCTACTTTTCATCTATTTTGGATATAAAAGCAACCCATGCCATGGGGACCCTGGGAGGCATCCCCTGGGTTGAGGAAACTCAAGAGGCTTCCCTCAAGGGGCTGTTGGGATCCCATTGGCTCCTTCCCCTGTTCCTATGTCCCTCAGCCACTCCCTCCCCATTCCCCTATTGGCCATCATCTTTGTACAGCCTGAAAGCGTGGTTCAGCCCCTACCTCTGGGAACAGGGGGAAGCCTGGAAGCTCCCTGGGAGTCTGCCTGAGACCCTGAACATCTCACCACCCAGCTGAATTAAACATCTGGGGATATTATGCAAAGGCCCTTTTTGCTTCCTGACCCTGGACTTTACTAGCAGCAATTCTGGCCACGACAACCCGAGTAGTCAGTCTGTCATGAACAGCAGTGTATGAAGCATTGCACTTCTTTAGTCTAGGAGGCTGAAAATATTGGACAGAAATTATGTCCAGTGGCACAGGGTTACTCTGAGAAATGAGCTCCAGTTATTCATTCAGGTGACAGCTCACCTCAGTCTAAGGGTAGCTGTAAAAGAGTAGCCAGCTACTAATACACTAAGGCTTGGGGACTTGGTACAGTGCTGGCTCCAACAAGGATTTTGTGTGGAATTTACACTCAGGAGAGTTACTATCAACTGCGGGCACTTGAGTGAGGAGCTGATGATCCACACATATTCAACAAAGAGATACAACTCTCTTTGAGAGAGGCAATCAGACTTTAGAAAAAAGCCACTTCTCTGCCTCAATTGCAGAGCAATTTTATTCATTCTAGCACTGGGAGATAAATATGTCCACACTTTTGCACAACTCTTCCTCTTGCCCTCCTCTTGCTCTCTGGAATGAGAGGAAATGCCAACCATGTTTATTGCATCATCTGACACACATGGGATTTGCATCTTGATGGAGTAAATGAGTAGCGATGTTCATGTCTCCACAACAAGCTTTGTTAGGGATGGATTAAATGTATAAATGTGGCATTGTACAATCACTGAGACCAGTTCAGTCTACATTATCAGTGACTTAAAAGACATGCTAACTGATGCTTGCCCTGAGCAGGTAAAAATAACAGCAGATAATACCCGCTGGAATCCCTTCACTTCCTATTCCATGTGACATTGTCTGTGCAGAGAGAGCAAATATGTGGACATCCTTGAGACTTTTAATGCTTGGAAAGACATTCCTGCTGCAATAAATGGGTGGACTGGACAGACAGCAGATGCTGAGGAGCTCATGGAGTCTCTGCCTCCAAAACAGAGTTGATTCACTGCCTTTCACCAACTCTAAACCCGTATGTTGAAAAACTATAATAATAAAATTATAACAATAATTTTTTGGAAGTACCATTTAACACTTTCATATGCGATTCCTCACACAAGTTTCCACAGCGCTATCTGACTTTGCCCTAGAACAGAATGCTTCTAGGCATTCAAACACAGAGCTAGTATGCAGAGGGGTTACAGGGAACAAAGTCAGATTAAAATATCATTTAATCCCTTGGGTCTGCAAGCTATTGGCTGTGAATGTAAAGGAATTACCACACACAGGCTTACTTCCACAGGCCGCCTGGCAGGAATGCATTCCCCTTCAGTTAAAGATCTTTCACAGGGAGCAATAGAAACATTCTGTTCCTTCAATATTTTTTCATTTCTTTTCAAGCATTTATACAAGTATTCAGGGGCTTAACCAGAAATGAAAGTAATTCATTTTAGGTTATGTGTATTAAGTGGCTTTGGGACTCTTCTACCTGTCTGACTGTGTTAAAGATTTTGTTAGCTGACTCTTTTTTCACCTCTAATAAGTAAATCCCAGGACTTGATTATTCTGTCTACCTGAAAGAAATTCTCTTTTTACACTGAGAAGCATTTAAAGCACTTGAAAATGTATGGGATTCATTCAGCATATTTACCAAAGAATTACCAAAGAATTTAGTTACCAAAGAATTTAGTTGTAACTGCTTATGAAGATCTGTTGCATTTTAGCTCACTAATTGTAAATAACTGAAATATAATGGCACACACACATATCAGATGCCATCTCTTGGAAAAAGAAAAGAAGTTATGTTTCTCTTATCCAGCAGTTGATTGCTAAAAAAAGGGGGGAAAAAAGTACAACACAGTGCTTGGGGAAGCAGAGTTGATTAATGAACTAGCCTGTTAAACCATCTGCTCTTGAGGACCCAGCTCTGAATCCCAGTGCCCCCAGCTGGGTCAGCACTTTCTCTGGTGCACAGAAGAGACATTAACTCAGACGGCCTTTGCATTATGAAGGAAGAAACAGTCCATGGAATTACATTTGCCTTAGGAAAATGTGAATATCTTCCCAGATTCTGAGCATTAATGTTAGCAAAGTTTGGTTAAAAGGAAGTATTTGATCAGCATTGCCTACAAAAAAAAAGATATCAGGTAATGCCACAATTCAAAAAGCCTGAGTTCAAACCATGCTTCTGGGAGCAGAGAATAATCTGTTCATCTTTGGAGTGGAATGTCATAAAATTAAAAGGAAAAAAAAAAAGGAACCTGGGGCTTCTCTGTGGCACACTGAATAAAGGTGCTTCCTGACATTGTGTTTGATACGGTCCCTATCAGCTTGTCACTTGGGCAAGAGGTAATGATGTCCCAGCAATAAATGCTGTAATGATGTTCTGAACCCTTTGAACTAGAGATCACAAAAGCTGGGGGCAGTCAAAATGCCATATAAAGTTAACTAAGCACCAGAGTGGTGGCTAGAGACAGATGCTGTGAGCTGAATGTCAGATCAAGGCACAAGATCAGCAAGGTGCTTTAAGGGGTATTTCCTGGCTAACTTAGCAATCTCCAGAAACCTTTGTAGTTTTTCTTCCAAGTCTTATGAAAGAACAGAGCGCAGGTTTTATAATGGACATGGAGATACAAAAACACACTCATTTGAACTCATCAGATCTCACTAGAACTGTTTTGGGTAGCTTCCCTCCCCAATGCAATGCTTCAGTTAGAATTATCATAAATGATAATGAATAAATGACATGGTGAAATAAGAACTTTCAGCTCTAAAAAAGTGGCATAACATTTGGTTTCTTTTCCCCAGTTCCAAGTCCCTTATGATATAGACATTCCTAATATCTCAATTTTTTTCAGCCTTATAAAACTTATCAGCAATCATTTTCATCAATAGTAACAATTAATTAGTAGTTCACTCATATTTTTCACATGATAAGTATATGGAAAATGAATGATAATTGTACAAAGTACTGTCCACTCAGAGACATTAGCTTCACCTAAATGCAGCCTATATAAAACTGACTATTTAAAGCTAGGAGCAAAAAAACAAAGCAACTATAAGAAATGGTGGAACAGGTGTCCAGGATATTGAACTTGAAGCATTGCCTGAAGATAAGAAAGACTTGAGAAACTGTGCCAGTGGGATTGTTAACCCCAAAATCCTCAACTAAGCAAGACATCTCCCTTTGGCTTTGAGTGCCAGTGCATTACTACAGCATTTCCTCCTGCAGCCACCTAGGAACAGGATTCCCAAGGTACCAGTGATGTTCTAGCAGTTTTAAACACATTTGTTTTTCAAGTCCAGTTTCAACTTGGTGACTCTGGGCTATGTTTAGTCTCTTGCTGTAGATACCTCACCTACATCATCATGATTACTTCAATTCCCGGGCTGCAGAAGGAGCCAGGAATGTAGATCAGGCAATCTGAATGACTTTTTCCTTTCAGGGACATAAATACACATGGATTTGTGTGTAAACAGATTATGATTTTTTCATAGTTACTACTGACCTGATGCCATACTGTACAGCAAAGAAGGTGGAATGTAGATATATATACATGCAGATACATGTGCATGTTTGTGCTAACATGGTACATATGCCAGACAGATATTATGATTACTTGGTGGCAAATAAGACAATATTGTCCCAGATGGGAAACACTGAAAGTGGCAATTTTTTCAACTTGAATGCAGTCTTCGAGTAACTCTCACTGTGCCTTTCACAACACAGACAGAATTGTGATCCAGTATTTTCAGACTTCAATGATTAGCCATATGTGTTTCAGTGAATGTGCTGAGCCAGACACCACTGCCAGCACCCACTGAAGTCCGTACGCTTGCATGGGAATAATGGGAAAATCTGCCTCTGATTACTAAAAAAGATGCTGTATTTTTCTCACCACTGATAGCTTATACTGCTGGTAGTATAACATTTAACACTGGCTTATGGTACATCTCTCCCCAAGTTCCTTCACTCTTGAAGACATTACAGGAGAGAAATAATAACACCATGCTGTTCTCACCTCCCCTCTTCCGTGTGCCTCTGTGTGTGTGCTGTGTCATCTAACACTGTTTTCTCACTGTTCCACAGCAGCCCACATATTAGCATTGGTAGGTAAGTTGTAAGTGAAATCTGAGCCCTGATGTGCTGTGCTCTATAGAAATGGACTTCAAGACACAATCCCAACTATCTACCACTTCTCAAAGATGAGTTAAAAAATGGCTAGAAGGAGAAATAAAGTACAGAAGACACAAAATGATACATACAGGAGTTAGAGGAATGGAGTCTGAGTCATCCTGCCTAGTGCATTAATCTGAGGGCACTGCGCTTACCTCCATTTATCTTTTGAAACCAGGGCAGAAGAGAAGCTTGAGCAGCAAATTTTTTCAAATTGAGTGGACAGGAAATGTTAGAAACAAGCAGTAATGGGTGGCTTCTGACTGAAATAATCTTGACATAGTGAACACTGTAGAACATTAAAGCAATGTCAATATTTATTGTACAGATATCTGTATTGATTGGGCAGTAAAATGATCCAAAGTAATATATGCTATAATAATAATTGAACTCCATTCAGAAAAAGAGAAGTGACATGCAGAGAAGAAAAAATCCCAAAAGACAATATCCATTCACATTAAATTAGCTCACACGGGCATCCAATTCCTGAAAAACAGGACTAGCTGCTGCAAAATACTAGACATTTTGCATGAGCAAAACAAAAAGAAACAAAGGCCATATTTCTAAAATGCACAATTTACAGCTTGTTAGGCTTTGCCAGTTTAGACCAGCTGAGAAACTGGCTGTAGCACTGTGGAGTTCAAATTCTCTAAGGTGCCCTGTATCCTCTCTCACTCTTGCCTTTTATTATAAATGACTAATGACTTTCTACATTCAGCATTACCACACAACAGATTGATGCAAACACTGTCCTGTGCTTTGCCCACGAGGGCATTACCATTTACAGAACAGGAACTGCTAATTCAAAAAAGATTTGAATAAAATAAGAAAGATTGCACTTGCTTTCAAATTCAAACAAATGTGGCACCTCTTTATTCCCTGCCCCATCCCCTTCCTCTTCAAGTGTGGGTTAAGGAAAAAAGTAGTCTGGTTTAGGATTTTCTTTGTTTTTATTATCTCTGGTGCAATTTGATTTATTTTACTAAACTGGCTGTATATTTAAGTATCCAAGTTCACGAATTATCCACATAGTCTTCCCAGGTTTTGCATAATTGCTGGTAAGAATTCCAGCCAGAGGACTGCTTACACAGCATATTTCTCACTCCTTTCCCAGATGACTGATTTTTTTTAATTTTTTTTCTTTTAACAAGAGACTGACAATATTGAGTATTGAATTAGTAATGATGTTTCAATCGAAGGCTGATACTATTTGGCTTGCAAGTGTTTTTAGGAGTATCCAGCTACCTGGTACTTGATGTTGGACTGACTTGGTGCGATAATCTTGCCTCAGAAGCCTGCAAACATTCAAAGAGATTAAACTGAGACTTAATATTGTCCATACACCTACATCCAAAGACTGCATCTCCTTGCAACAAGCTTATGGAAGGTCCCAATTTACTCTGTGTTCAGTGCTGACTAAAGGCACATCAGGAGATTTAGAGATGACCATTTAAAGCAATGCTGACCTTAAATACCATGCTTCTCTGACCTCGCTGCATCTCATTTCTTGCCTGTATGGCATGATCACAAACCAAATCTGGCCCAGGCTAGACAGATGCAAGCTACTTTACTGGAATTTACAAGACCCATTTCAATCTGCCAAGTTGATTCTATCAGTAAATACAAACCACAAGAAAAACAAATACTTTCACAGTTTCTTCAAATAACTACACTGAGAACTGGGGAGGTTTCCCTGTGATGCTGCTGGGCTTTCTGTGTCTCAGAGAGATGATTTCAGCACTTTCCCCAACACTGGCTATACTCTGGACATCTGTAATGGCACATAAAATAATCTTCTGCGGTGGCCTTCCTTATGCTTCTCTCTTCCCTCCTGTCTTTTGCGGTATACTTTTTTTGTGGGGTTTCTTTTATCACTTATTTGTTTTTAAAATTTTTATTTCTATTGCTTTTCTGCTTTGTTTAAGGACAGCTTTACTGGGCTTGCTAAAAGCTGCTGTAAATCACATTTTAGAACAGGCAAAGTTAAACAGCCCAAAGATCAAAACTGGCCTGGAATAAGACCACAGTCCATCAGTGTCTCCATCTAGCATGAAGTTGCAGGTAAAAGTCAGCACCAGATAGAGAAACAGCTCCCCTGACTTAATTGTCTTTCTTTGTGTGTTTTTCTTGTCCTGTCCTCAAAGCAGAGGGGAATAAGGCTCAGACAGCAGCAAAAGTATTTCTAACACAACCGTTTTGTTTCTGGAAAGAACAAATTATCACTATTATCTCCCTGTCACAGAAAAACCTTAGTCACCACCACTAGAAGGAAAGGGAGGAGAGGCTGTTAAAATAAAAAAGTTACTGAAAAACTAAGTACTGTCCACCATTTCATACCATTTTCTAGTAGGATAAAAAGATATATAGACAATTATTGGGTTTTTTTCCATCTTGAAAATTTTTGGTTTTATTCTACATTTTTACCTCTTGGCAGCCCCAAATTAGGTTTAAATTTTTCTACCTGGCCCATTTTTCCCCACAAGTGTAAGAAAGCAACCTCTACATCCCATTAAGCAAGCATCTACCGCAGCAAACTTAATTCAAGAGCTCCTATTCACTTTAAAGCTCTAATTTCAGAGAAATTCTCATTTCCAGGAAATTTTTACTTGCTCCAGCAGTCACTATAACACAATACTATCAACATACTACCAAGCTTAGTTTTCTTTGGTGCCTACTGGTGGCAAGAGCAAGAGACCATGCCATGCAGCTTTGGGGTAGGATGCTCTCAAAATACAGTCACCCACAAGCTTCATGCCAAATCCAAAGATTAGGAAGCCCAGTGCCATTGCTGCTACAATAGGACACTCCGGACCCCAGTGGATTTTGTGATGGGGTCTGGAGACATCTCAGTATTTGAGATTGCAGTTACTATATAAATAAAACAGAAAAATAAGAAAGAGAAGGCGTGGGAGGAAAGCAGAATCCAGATGGAGAAAGGGAGAACAGTCTGGTTTGGTTTGGTTTTGAAAGGGCTTTTATTCTTTTCTCCTGAACTGAAACTGGTTGCATTTAGCTTGCAGCCCTGTTTGTATGGTAGATACACTAACGATTAATGATGTGCCTAGTGGTTCAGAGAAATTAAATTCAGACCCGCAGATAGGTGTCAGTCCCCAGGAAACAAGAGCATTTTTTAAAACTGACCCACTAATTGCCCATGAAAAGATTCAGGTAGTAGAGCACACGATTTTATTCTCAGTGACACCAGCAGGGTGATTCCAAGGAGTTCCTTTTACTTCTTTAGTTTTCCTGCCTCAAAACTTGAAAGGCCACAGTCAGCTTCTGCTCCTCAGTAGTTTCCTAAATTTTCCAGATGATATTTTGTACAATGATATGTCATTTCATGTTGTATCAATCACATTATAGTATGTCACTTAATATAGTATAAGGCACTATGATTGACACAATCTGAGATGACTTGTCACAACACAGCATGTCAGCTGGAACTTTTATATGTTTTGGATTTATATACACACACACTGAGTCTTCAAAGGGGGAATGCGTAGAGAAAGGACACCCTTCTTTAAAAGTTTTCATAACACTTTTCATGGTGGTAACTGATAAGCATCTGTTAAATATACAGAAATGTCTCCTGTTATCTCTCTAGGCTACCTTTAATAATAAACTACCAGAGTCTGAGTTTATTCCAACCTCTATTTATAATGGACACCTTCTCCTGACATTTATCATGTCCTGTTCCTAAGAACAACCTTGTTGTTAGGGAGTGGCATAACACAAAAACTCATCATAATTAACCACTTGTCCCTTGGTGGCGTCTGAAGCTAATCCAGCTCCCAGACAATTCATTTGGAATAACCTCACAAAGCAATCCCTAAGCAGCAGTAATAGGCTAATTCTCCCTACTTATGGTTATGCTCATTTTATTACAGACAACTTTAAATCAGGCTGTCATCAGCAGTTCTTGCTGCCACCAAGGCAGTTCATAAGGGGGAGTTACCACACCCATGACCACTTGTAGCCCATCTGCAGAGGAAAAGTTCCATCCAGGAGCACTGGGAAGGTGAGAAATCCTGCACCATGCTCCACAGGGGTTTGAGAACACAAACAAAACTGCAATGGAAGCTGTAGAAATTACAGGACTTTAATTCCTGGTGAGGGGGAATAGCTTCTTAATAAAATTTTAAGGAAAGTAGGTTTGCCATAACATCTTCAAGCAGTATGGTCTGGCATAGCAGCCCTGGCTGGGCACTGGGACTTGAGTCATGATATTATATTTTCTGTTTTCTTAGAGCTTGGCTCTACAGCAAGGCACAGACAGCCACCAGCTAATCAGCACCACAAATAAAGAGAGTTCAGACATGTTTGTGTCTACCAGCAGCTTTCACGTTGTTCTGGCCCATGCCTTGATTCTCCATTTAGCAAACAGAGCTTGTACTTCACCAGAGTGTTTTGAAGCTGGGACTCACAAACAGCTGAAAGACGGCCTGTGATTATTGAAAAGTAGAGTACAGAGGAATTTCATGAGCGTGTTAAAGTAAACTGGCTCTTTCTTGGACTGCTGCCACTTTTTGCATCTGGGGAAATAACTTAAAGTGGCAACTGCACAGCCAGATGTTGCAAATCTATCATTTTAAGGGGAGGGAGGGAGGCAGGGGGGAGAGTAGGGTTTGGGGGAATTACAGTACCGTGTGTTGATACATAGAGATACTGGAACATACTCTAAATATGTCAACTCAGGTACCAGGAATGGTACCTTCTCTCCAAGACAGCTCTGTCATCAGTCAAAAGTTGTAGCAGAAGCTATGTGATTGACTTAGCATCTCCAGCACAGAGATGAGACAATTCTGCCATGGCATATGGTATATCCTGACCTGACGAGCAGCTGTAGGGAAGTCAGAAGTGCAGGTATCTGCAGATATGCCATCTCAGATTACATCTGAACAGTGGTGCCTGGCCAGAAATTCAATATCACATATTTGTTCTGAGGCTGCAGAACTACAGAGGGTGAGCAAGGAAAATATTAATTACAATAGATTCAGATTAAATTTGTCCATTCCCCCCCAAAAAGAATCTTCAAAGACCAAATGCTTCTGTTTTCCCCAATATGTTCACCAGAGTTTTCTGCAACATGGCAGTTCAACGCATATTGCCCATATGGTGAGACTTTTTTTTTAAATACAACATGCAAAGCTATTCAAAATCAGTCAGTAATTGTGAATAAAGAAATGCACAATTCTGTCATCAGTATTTCTGCCAAGTACCACAATTATTCCTGATTCTTAACCTACACTTACTGATGTGGTAGAAGCTTAGTGGCACAGAAAGAGCAAGAAGACCGTACAGATGACATGGAATAGGCATCATGTTTAATTTGCAGTATTCCTAATCTGTGAAATCAGAGTGTGTTAGTTTGACACAGCCTGATTTTTTAGTGGGTGTTGGGAGAAGTGACAGAGGCAGCTCCTGAGGAAAAAAAAAACTGCTCAAAGTTTCTACTATATCTAGCAGAGCCAGTCCCTGAAGGCTCTGATGATGGACATATTGCTGGCCCCATTAGAGAAGTTGGTAATGCTTCTGTGATGACGTATTTAAGAAGGAAATAAACCACATTTCAGACTCTTTTTACGAGGGGTGGGGAGGTGCCGTGGCTGGGGCCATCCCGGT
Source organism: Pyrgilauda ruficollis (assembly GCF_017590135.1). Lineage (NCBI taxonomy): Eukaryota > Metazoa > Chordata > Aves > Passeriformes > Passeridae > Pyrgilauda > Pyrgilauda ruficollis. The sequence goes on along the minus strand of NW_024525489.1, from coordinate 20,401,571 downwards.
GCTGCGAGCGGCCACGCAACCACCAGGGCCACGCAGCCAGGCCCGCGTGGCCAGGGCTATCTTGGCACAGCTCACAGTGAACTTTGCCTGCTTAGCTGCTTTCAGCCAGCTGTGCTGCAGGCAGAAGGGCAGGCAGGCAGCAGCTTCTCCTTTTCGGCACCCTGCATGGAGAGAGGCGTTGAATGAAGTCGGAGCCACAGCAGCAGGGACCATGTAGCCAACAAGAGGCATGGCGAGCAATTCCCCAATACGAAACCCAGACAAAATCAACCTTTCAGTGCTGCAAAACTCTATGAGAACTTTTCAATTGATAGAACTCGAGAGCAAATGAACCTATGGACAACAATTTTCTCCCTTTCCAGAGAAGGAAAAGGTGCAGATATGTGAGGAGAACAACATGGCGACACTAAAGAATTGGGAGGAGGTGCTCCAAATGTCAGAGCTGAGATTCTTCTACAGGTTGTGGTGAGAGCTATAATACAACAAGCCATTTCCCTGTAATTCATGAAGTGTATGGGGGGATGCAGAGATCCACTTGCAACCAATGAGAAAAGGGGCTCGCACTGGAGTGAGTGGAGCTAAAAAGCTGTAATCTAGTGGCAGACCCAGACAGAGAAAGAAGACCCTTTCTTCCAGAAAGAGAGAAGGAGGACCCTTGCTTTCAAACTAGAACATGTCATCCTTAAAAGACTACACCCCATGAACTAACAACCCATGCAAAACAATTGTGGGGAGACTCTTTGCCCATAGGAGGAACTCACATTGCAGCAGGTTGGGCAGGACTGCTATTCATGAAGATTAAAACCACACTAGGAAAGCTTGCAGAGAACTGTCTCCCATGGGAAGGACCCCATGGCACAGCAGAAAAAAGATACTCCTTTCCCTCAGCTAACTGAAGATTTTCAGAAGTAGCAAAATGACTAAAGACCCCATGTTTTGTCTCGGAGCTGTCAGTGGGAAAGAGGGGAAGAAATGGTGTTCTAAAGGTTTATTTTAGTTCTCATTACCCACTTGTAAATCTGTTAATAATAAATTTTCTTTATACTGTTTCAATTTGAGCCTGCTTTGCCCTTAGAGTGTTTCTTTCTCATCCTTAATTCATAAGCCCTTTAGGTTTTTTTTTTTCCCCCTCCTCTAAGGGGGAAAATGAATGAAGGGTTTTTTGTGGGTGCCTAGCTTTTAACCAATGTCAAACCATGACACAGAGTCCTTAAAAGCACAGACTGTAAAACAGAAGAGGCCCCATCCTTGGTCAGTTATCTTCACAACTCCGCAAATTACCAATTTAGCATATTTAGCATATCATAAATGGCAGCTACAAAAAAAAAGAAAAAAAAAAAAAAGAAAAAGAAACGTATAGACCAGTAGGACTTTTTTTTTTTCCCTTGCTGAAGAATAATCAAAAGTTTGAAGGCAGAGAGGTCCGGTCTGAGAATTTCCCCAAATTTTCCTGTAAACACAACCCAAATCATCATTCTTTCAGTGAGGCAGCACTCATGGCTGCTGCCCTTGCCCCATCCCACACTGCCTGGTCCTTGACTCAGAGAGGCACTTTTTTCCCTGAGAGTAAACCATCTGAGCTAGGAAAGGATTTAATACACAGTTAAAGTCAGTTGCAGCACAGACACTTCACTATGAGATGGATGTTGCATCTGCAAGGAAATGCTTTTCTTCTTTCCTTCTGCAGAGCAAAGCTCTCAGTTTTACACAATCCTCAGGTGTTGCTTATTGCTGGGGCTGCTTCATGTTTTAGGGAGAGAAGACTCATTTCAATAGTTTGTCCGGATTACAAAAACACAAGATGGAAGGAAATTAAAAAAAAAGAGCAGCTGTAGATTGAGAATCATACCCCAAGGGCACATGAAGAGCTGCACACAGGACACAGAACAACAACTAGAGCCTCCTCACCTCCAAGCTGTGGCAGGTATAAACCCACTCTCCCTTATGCTGTAGACTCATGAGAAATTTTCCAGTTTACAAAATTATGTTTTTAAAGGCTGTATCACTTTCCTGAGATGATACAGGACAAGGTGCCAGTTAGTGGAGAGGGATAGCAGAGAACAGGGACAAGCCAGCAGGTTTGGGAACCTGAAAGAGCTGTATCTCTAAACACACAAACATTCACTTTGGTTAGGTGCACATTGCACATTGCATTTCTTTTGGTGGCTGAAGCAGTGCCCTGATATTCAGTGATTTTTTGCAGCAGCACTTGTCTGAGATAATTTGTTTCCACATGGTTATTACAGAGCTGGCCAGAGAATTCAGCAGGTTAAAAATAACCATGCAAATAAAACCAAATTATAATGGGTTAAATATAATTCAAACTGTTATCAATGCCAGGAAAATACTGCGTAGAGTCACTCACAGAGACAGCACCTGAGCCAAATTTCCTCTGGAGCTTCTAGTCAGTACAATCTGAAGGTGTCATCATGAAAGGCACTTAACACTGCCTTCCCCTCATATCATGTAAATTGAGAAGGCTTAATCCCCGCAGAGTATGGCTACAGTATAAAAAGACCCTTATTGCTGCAAACAACCTGCATATAAATTTAGGCCAATACAATGACATACATAACAGAACCCAATCTCAACGTTTTTTCTGGGTTTGGTTTTCTTTTCTTGATATGAACTCATTGGGAGCACCTTCCTTCATGAACAAGGATTTTGCAGCCTTTGAGTTTCTACTTTGCATTTCTCAACAGAACAAAGCCCAGTTCTCCAAGCAAATCCTTGGGCAACATAGTCAAGTTTCACATCAGTTTCTCATTAAAATATTACAGAGAACTTCTAGTTTGATGTGACTTCAGTGTTCATAGTTATCTGAAACTGATCTAATGAGCATCCAAAGTGGATCAAAGCTCCATCAGCAGAATATTTGGAGAAGCAGGAGTAACTCTACAGTTTTTGCTTAAGCACTGATTCAGTTTTAGTTGTTAATAGCCTCTTTGCAAGGGCTGCAGGTTTGATTGCCAGCATTCCACTAGGTTTTATCTGAACTTAAGTGTGGCTCATTATTATATCCTTAAGTGAAGGTAATATCATCACAAGCTCTGCAATGACCTCAGTAAAATTACAAATCATGATTTGGCCTTCCATGAATATTTCTACTTCTCTGTATTAAAATGCTAACGTCACTTCAAGGTCCTCTGTATAATTTAATTACATCTTCAGTCTGGCATAGATGATCAGTAAACGTATTTTTATTGATGAGCTAGAATTATCACCACTATTTCATTTATAGAATTTGATGGAATAAGGGAACAGTAAATTCTTCCCCTGTATGTATAATAAGAGATTGCTCTCAGTATTGCTCTGAAGGAAGAAAAAGGCTGCAGGAGCAGAGGCATCACAGGCAGCTTGTGCCATGGAAAACTGACCTGAATGAAAACATTAAGATATTCAAGAGGTGAACTGCCTGGAACAATTCTTAGCAAAATATTTCTTTTGATCAAAATATGCTGATTTTGTGGGAACATTTCACAGTGATATCTATTTCAGCAAAGTTTTCAAAAGGATGATCTCTGAGGCCTAGGCTGGACTGTTCTGTCACCGGAAAGGAAAAAAATCATAAACCTGACTTCTTCCACAAAATTCTCTCCTGTGAAATGCTCAAGAACCATTGCCTCTGTCTTAATGAAGAAGAAAAAGAAATACATTAAAACATCAAAAGTTGTTGCAAACACTGTCATTCTCTGTCTGGCCACCCACTGAAAGGCTGTTGCTGACTCTGCCTTGCTAGCTCCAGGTATTACAAAACTTGTGGCATGCAAGTCAAGACCAAACAACGATGTAAAGTCTGTATCTATGACATAAATTTCTGCACTACCTTTAAGATCAGATTGCACACAAGGGGAGTGGGATGGATATAGCATTTTCTTTTATAAAATTTAAAGCATAGTTATTCTTTTCCTTTCCAATAACAACCCAACACAAGCCAATCAAACTGGTGTGGTACAAAGACCATAAGAGTGAAAGAGCCACAGAAGGTGACTGCTGATGCAGGAAGATCAGCTGTGAAGAGGTAAAGATATGTAAAAACCTCCAAAATGAGAAATCTAGCAAGTATTGCATCTTTTAGTTCACTTTGTACCAGTACTTTATGCACTTTTTTTTTTTGAAGTATAGACGAGCTGACATAAAGGGCCTTGAAGATTTTACATCAGAGGAAATGTTTGCACCATTAAAAAAAAAAAAAGGTATTGTCCTCAAGGGAATACTGAAGGAGGCTCTGCACCCACTCCTTGCCTCCTCTCAGAGTCTCACTGCTTTAATTTCTTATCACGCCCTTCTTGACCTCTAGCACCTCACCAAGGAGCTCATCAATCCCCCGGCACTTTCCACTGACCTTTCCCATATCACTCCAGCTGTCTCTGGAGCTCAGTTCTCAGGCTTCACTGCTTCAGGTTTCCCTAGCTGCAGCATGAGCAGTCATAGAGCATGATCTCATCTGCCACGTTTCATTGCAAAACAACAAGTATTAACACTGGAGTTGTATCAGTTATGTTTTTGAAAAATCACACACCATAACTGTGGGGTGCTCAGCAACAATACAGCAAAACCAGCAAATGTCAGAGATGATGATGTGCATCACCAGAGTCCCCGGACACTTCTGCACAAAAATATCCAAGGAAATTTCAAAATGTTAATGGAAGTTGTTTGCCTCATATTGCATTCAGTAAACTTGGATTTTTCAGGCTGCTGGAGGCATGTTTCAGAGGCACACACTCTGCTTCCCCAGCAAAGCCGTGTTGTTGACTGCAGGGAGAATAATTACAGGAACCCAACAGATCATAACTACCATGGTAGGGCATAAAGGGGGGGTGAAAGGGAGAAGCAATTTTCTTAGCTAACCTTGTCCCAAGCCTTCAAGGGTTTAATAAGATTATAACCAACATCTTGAATTATATTCTGAAATAAACAGGTAGCCAGAACAGAGCACAAAGCTCAAGATTTATGGGCTAATAGTAGGTGACCTTCAAGTGAAAGGTTGCTGCAGGCTGTGCTCACTGAAGTCCTTTCCAAGAGCAGCCCCAAGCAATCAGTGCTAACCCTGAGGTGATGAAGGTGTGGAGCACATGCATCAATGGAAAGCCTTGTCTGCTTCCAGAACAGCCATAAATGAAAGAAATAGTGCCGTGAGGATTGGAACTAGTGAAGTCAGGTTTCTTCTTTATTTGGTTCTTGTGGTTGATTGACTTCTGTGTCTAAGACAGCACAAGAGTCTGAAGGTTTTCTGGCAGCAGACTATGAGATTCCTTCCTGTGTGGATTCTCTGGTGTTAAATAACTTGTGAACACACACTGAAGCCATGCCACTGAAACCATACATCCAATAAATGCTCTATTAGTGTGACACTTCCCTATCCAGTTTCTTCTTTTCCCTGACACTGGGGAAACTTAGTTACTTTTGAATTTAAAACTCTTATTTCACACAGGATTATGAATGGACAACACTAAACTGTTATATGACATTAGGGGGAGGCGCATGCACAGATATACACAGAATGCAGATAACACTGATTTTCCTTCAAAGCTAAAATGACAGATGGCTATATGAAGCAGTTTTATTCTCAGGCAGTGAGGGGATTCAGTGCTGATGTTTTCTGAAGAAAACAACAAGTTCATCTTATGACCTCTAGTAAGTGATCAAGGGACATCATAGTCTCCTGTGACAGTTTGTGGAAATATCATGAGTCAAAGGCGATGCATAAAAGTCTGTTTTGCTAATAAAGCTGGGGGTTGGTTGCCCATATAGAACTGAAGGACCTTTCCAGACCAGTCTCTACAGACCCAGTAAGCAGATGCTGAAATTTCATTACTTCACATGCAGCAAGAACCCATCTCAGCAAACAGGTTCAGACAAGGGCCATAAAGCAACTTCCCAACACCTTTAAAACCACAAGCTCCTCCAGATCGGTGCAAGCAGGATGGGCACAACAGAAATGACAGGTCAGAGTAAATAACTTGGGATTTTCAATTCTGTGACAGAATATGCCACTAATTTCCAGTCCTACCAATATGACAGATTTAACAAATGTTTTATAAAAGAAGAAAAAAAAAAAAAGTAGGGTGAAGTACAGAGTAGAAAACCCTTTGGCAGACCAATTCTCTTGATATAACTGAGTAGTAAAAATCAGAGGTAGCACCTAGTCCAGCAGTGCTGGTTTTCTGTGCTGAACCACAAACCAGTTACTAGAAGATTTTATGCAGAGCTGGAACACACTGCTTAGTCCCACTCTCCCTCCTCACCAAGTCACCTGCAGATATAGTGATCCCAAGGCCACTACTTGAAATTTCTATCAACTTTTCTGAAAATATAAAAAGCTCAGTAACTCAGTTTTTTTAAGAAACTGTGAGCAAAACCAGGGATTCAGCAACAGAAGTAACAGACATTGGTTAGGCAGGTGGCTGAGTTTTACCTAATCCCAAACCTGTACTCTGAGGAAAGATGAAACACAGACCACTCTCTGTTACAATTAATCCCAAAGGTTAATTTTGTTGCCAGCATATTGTAAACAAAGGGGATATTTATTTCAGAGTCCAAGTCACAACAGAGGGAAGGCAAAGGGAAGGCACTTTGCACTGTGGATTAAGAGAAGGTTGCAAGACTGGTGAAGCCAGTGCTGACAGATTCCCTTATTAAAAAGTGTAGCTTTGTGGAAGGCCTGCTGTTGATGGCTCTGATGCAGCCCAACTTCAGAAAAGCAGGCACAATTGGCAGACTGTGCTGTGGCAGGGACAGTGGGGCTAAGGGGCACTTCTAATTTGTCAAAGTTGTATCTAATTCCACCGAACAAAGTTCGCAAAGAGAGATGAGCAGAATCCACAAATGATTGTTCATTCACCAAGCCCTGATGGAAAGATAGGCCAGCACACAGCTTGGGCTTTGTAGAGTAACCTGAGCTTCTCCAATCAACTTTGGATAATTCTGCCTTGTGGGCATAACAGTTTTCCTTGTTTCTTCTTTAATAGGATTATTCCTTACAATATTAAAAAGATAACATCAATGTCTTTCAGTGTCCCCATAAACTGTTTCTAGGTATATGAATGGATGCTTCTGGTGGTTTTGTTACTATTTCTGTTATAGACTTATGAAAAGTGAAGATCTAAGGGAAGAACAGTTGTTCTGTGAATAAATTAAAATCTCTAACTTCCTTTTAAAAGGGAGATACTCAGACACATTTAGAGCAAAAAAATAAGAAACTTATTATGCTGAGCATGACTGTGAACCAGCCTCTGAATTCACTTTATTGATGAGAAAATCTTGTCAAAACCAGGCAAACAATCCAATGTTTACAGTTGGAGAAGGCTTTTAATTTACAGCAATGGATGTTGGATCAGGCCCTCAAGTACCCAGTTCTTAGGCAAGAAAGATGATCAATGCATATTTTAAAAAATGTATCCAATTTAAAAGAGAAGCCATAATATATCCTATCTTAATGGTAATTTCAGAAGACAAGAAGAAAGAACAGAAACACCTTCTCCATTCCTTTCCTTTCCAAGAAAAAGATAATTTATTATTTAAAAAAAGTATCACCTTACAATATCATATTGTCATCTAACAATAAGCTCATTTCTGTGCTCATACATTATTTTAAATGCAGCATGCCACACTGACACTGTGTGAAGGTAAGACTGATTAGAACATGGATATCGTAATGCAGCAAATTAGGCAACTAAAATCAGCATCCACTTTGAATCAAAATCTGAATGAAATCAAATCAAAAAACAGACTGGTTTGCAGATACACAACACTTTCATAAAACTAAGCACTGGAGAGTGCTTAAAGAACTTGCCTTAAAAGTTTCTCTCAGCAGTGTTTTCGTTTTCTAAGGTACCTTATTTGGACAAGCTGATGCACTGCTCTTTGCTCCATTTCTAATCAAGCCATAGCAGGATGACCATTTAACATTGAATTTGTCTACACCTGGATCTCATACACAGTGCTCTAACACAAATCTGGTCACTGAAAATTACTGCTTACTGGAAAGCAGAACAATTTTTGCTTAGAAATATGTTTCAGATCCCAATGCTATTTATGGGTTTTCAGCAGCCTCAGCAGACCCTGTACTCTCCACACATCAAACAGACCACAGACTGGATTCCTGGAATGTTATCCCCATAAGGATGACATAAAAGCATTTGCTTGATGCAAATTTTGCTTAAAGGTGGTGCCCACATTTTGAAGTGTGGCTAGTAAATTCAGGTGCATCTCAGAATTTCATTACATATCATAAAACCAATCTCATTTAAGGACCACCTATTAAACAACCTACAGTCTGAAATAGCCAGAATTATCACAAATTTGGTTTTGAGAGAGACATACAGACAGAGACATATCTATCTAAAATATATATTTTTAATTTTTTTTAATTATCTGCATTACCAATAAGCCATGATTAAAGTTACAGGGATCATTCCATCTCTAAATCAGATGCCCTAAAAAAACACTCAGCAATAATCTTTTTGTTAATCAAGCAATAATCTTTTTGTTACTCAGACCTCTAATAAAGGTTCCTTGTTCAGCTGGTTCCCACAGCATCCTGCTGACTGAGAGGCAAGGACAACCCTGCTCTTTCCTATGCCAAGAGAGAATACATGCATCATGGTGCTGAATTGCTTTTTCTCCCCTCAAGTACTCGGGTAAATGAGAATGTGCATCTGCGTCCATTTTGTTTACATTTAATAAATACACGAATTTTCAAGCCAGGCAGGACCATTTATCTCCTAAATAATCATTTGACCTTCCTTCTAATCTAGAGCAAAGAATCCATTTCAGAGATTTCTACAACTCAGAAAGTCTTCATGTAAATATTCTATCACATTTCTTGGGAAATACTTCCACTGATGATCTCTTCTTTAGCCTAAATTTGTCTATTTTTACGCATCTAAATAGTGGACCTTTCCATGCTGTTTTCTCCTAAAACAATGACTTTTGTTTTGGAAAACAAAACCAAAAAGTCTGATAACTTTTCTCATGAGTAGGTGTGTGTAAGCTCCTAAATTCTCCCTTGATGTAGTTTACACTCTGCATTCTGCCTGACACATTACAAACCAATGAACAAGCTGCTGAATTGCTTTTCTGAGGAATAAATCAAAGCATTTACATTGCTTGATGAAAAGGCATGTGGTGGAAAAAAAACAACGCAGAGCCAGAAGACTCAGCACAGTGTCACAGCACATCACAGCGTCTTTACTGTTCCACCAAAACCATGACAGCACCTTTTACAAGTTTGACTAAAAAAATTCTTCTCTTAACTATAAAATAATCTAACCTTGTGCTTTATTCTTTGTCCCATTGCTGTTTGTGCTCTTTGAACTGCCCACATGAGGTGGCATCCTGAAAACACAGTGCAGAATTGTTTGTTATAATTCAGCACAATTTTTATTAAACTGGAGGCACAGGCAGGCTCACTTCAGCTGATCATCTACAGCTCTGAGCCCACTCCAGGTATAGCAAGTGATTTGGGTACAAAGTATCAAATGCCAGTCTTTTCCACAAAGTATGAAGAAATGAAAAATACCAAAGCACTGAAGATTGTGCCCTCTAACTGCATCCTGGATATAAAAATCTAGATTTTTCTGCTGTACCTGTGCACTTGGGAACTGCTGGGGTTCGGGGTTTCTCTCATAGGGGGCTGCCAGTATCTCTTCACCATTTACAGGGCCAGATAGGAGGCAGATCCATTGGGTGACCCATGAAAATCCTGTGGGAGAACCACACTTTGGAGGCTTCCCATGAAAAGAAGAAACATTTTTAGGTAGTGTCTCGCTCTGGCAGTTTTCAGGAAAGCATTTGCAGGCTGCTCAGAGTTTAGCTGCAGGGAGAGCTGGGTGCAAACTATGGAGCACCCTCTATAATAAAAGGGGGAAATGAGAGGTTAGGAAGCTGAGGTCTTTGCTTTGGGTTGAATTTAATATCAAGTTGTACTTAAGAGCTTAGCCACAACCTGTCCATATATAAATATTATTTCATTTCCTCTGAAGCTCTTTCCTCAGCTCCCGAAATCTTGTCAGATAGCCTTTTGTGTCCTGACCCGACACTTCCAGACAAAAGCCAAGGCCCCTATGGGAGGGGCTGAATCTCACAGCCACTCCACATTTTCTGGTGTAGAAAAGCTGCTAAGATAATGGTGAAAATGCTTTCCTCCTTCTAACAGCTTCCAACATTAAATCAAATAACCCTATAAGATCTGAATAACACTACAAGATGGTTTTGTTATCATAACTCACCTGTCTTTACTCTCATTAGGCTGTATAATAAAGAAAATTGTCACATGCATTTTCTATTTATTACACATGCTATTGGCAAACTAATTTTCAGGTTTTCAATGTTTTGGTTGTTTTTTTTTTCTGCAGCATAACTAAGGTTTACTTCAGTTTTGAGTTCTAATACTGCTTGTTGCTTGTTTAAAATTCCAACTTTTCATTAAACATTATATTGCTATCACATTTTTTCAGGTTTGTTTTTTTTTTTGTTTTTTTTTTTTTTTGCATTACAGCTGTTTGAAAACCTGATGGCTCTTTTAATTTTATGTATGTAAATGGTATAAACTGCCTTGACAAATAACCATGATCCTCTTTTCAATGCTGGCAAATGTTTCTGGTCATATTCACAAGCTGTATAATACTGTTTGAGGAATTTTGCTCTATTATTATAACATATCTGACATGTAGGGTCATGTTATAGTGATCTCTCAGATACTTAAACTCCATGGGATATGGGTGTCAGGAGAGAAGTTTTCAATCTGATCTTTGATTCAGTGCATCAGGAAAACAGCACAGGAGTAACAGGTAAACTAAACATGTATGTGAGAAAAGACAGGATGCTGTGTTACTGCTGTTAGGTGGTGGAGTTAGAATTGGTGTTTGGCTTCTTTTTTTTTTAGAATGCAAGTGACTTGATGATGCCTGTCTCTCCACAACTGTTACTCTTCATAAAAGCCACAAAATCTAAAATACTTTCTATATTTTCATTTCAAAATGACATCTCACAAAAATTAATCTATTCTTGCTCTCTGTTAGAAGCTAGTTACTAATATGAAAAAACACTTCGCCTTTTTATATACTTCAGATATTTTTTAAGCATTTTCCTGGAAGTACACTTTTCCTCCTACAAACAGTAATGCTCAGATGAAGACAAAAACAAACAAGTCTCTACAGCAGTAGGAACAAGTGAGGGGTTTGTTTCCACTGCAGGAAGGGAGTTGCCTCTTCTGGTCCAAGAAATCTTTGTGTCTGGGCAGAAACACCACTGATGTCAGGATGTCTGCACCTAGGAAGAAGGAAGAGGGCCAGCTGCCCACATGGCTGCCAAGTGAATACGGCCATGTGGAGTTTCTGGAGCTCCTCTCTCATGGCTCAGAAGCAGCGGGGCCACATTTGTGTGGCACCTGGCCAGGACTTGGCCATATGTCTCAGCAAAATAACCACGACAATCCTTCACAGCAGCACTGCTCCTGCTTTGGAGGGGCCTGCTAGCTCAGGAGTCTGAGCTGCTTTCCATTACCCACTGCGGATACACCCAGTGAGAAAATAACTCTTCAAGGCAAGGAAGATGCCTTCTACACACTCCAGAAAGTACCAGGTACCTCCCTGGGCTCCGTAAAACCAATCAAGTATAATACAGAATTAATAATAGAAAAAGGGTTGAAAATTTTACTCTGAAAGACAAATCTCTGCTCTCTCTCTCTTTGTACCCATGCAGACTCAATCTGTACTTTAGCTCAAACCATCCACTTTAAAAAGGGGAATGAGAGATTCTGCCACTTCCTGAAGACTCAGCAGCACTAATCAAAAAGGGTGGGTGTTACAGAAAGACATTTATGGAAGACGCTGGGACAATCAATTTCATGGACAAGCTTGAAAATCTCTTTTGGGCAGATATAAAGAGCCCACTGAGTCCTTAATTAAAGGATTTACACAAATAATTTATCAGTTATGTTGCATTGTTGTGAATTAGAGTCCATACTGCTTCTGCTGAAATTTCTTTATAAACAGAAGTTGCCCATTAATTTATTGGGCTTTTGTAATTGACTTGGGAAATACAGGCCATGAAGAGAGCTCTCACTGAGGAAGAAGTGACACATGGCAAGCATTGTAGTTTTCACTACAATGATATGCAATATTTTCTTCATTTGAAGAGAATTCTGGTTTTATGAGGACTAGCCTTGCTTTTCCTTACACCAAATAAAGAATTTCAGTGGAGAAAATTCTTTTTTATGATTCTCCACTACTTAATATGCATTAAACAGCAGCCCTCTGTGATTTCTGATGAAATAGGAGTCAGCTATCATCTTAATACTTCACAACCAATTTCACTGCCATTGGAAAAGAGACCAGTCCTTTCACCTTTACTATTCCAAATAAGCCTCACTTCATATATTAGACACTAGGCAGAAGAAGGGGGAATAAAATGTCCTCAGCATCAACAGGATTACTCAGGAGAAAGAAGATCACTTGAAAAAAAACCCCCAACTCTGGAAGCATCAATTCCTACCTGACAGTGGAATCAGTAACCAATAGAAGTGGCTTTAAGAGATATTTAATCCATGCATAGTGGATTTCACCAGCTGAAAGAAAGGTGAACACCACAGCATGGTGGTGATTCAGTAAGGAGATGTCATTCTGCGCAGTAGCTAGAAGTGAGACCTAAAAATTCTTAGCTTTCTCTTCAAATAATAGAAATTGGTCCCTCAATTGCAAAAAGAAACACATAGCTTAAGAGCACCCCTGACTGATGTTGCAGTCAGGATGGACCACCAGGGAAGGGATGGAGCCCACTGGGAGCTGCAGAAAGGTGTGAATTCATTGTGGTGGTGCATTAGCTCTGAAACCTACATCCACTTAAAGCTCACCTGTATCAATTCTCTTGGCTCATCTAGTCCTGCAAGGAAGCAAAGAGATGAAGATTTGCACAAGCTGCCATTGCAGGCAGATTGTTACAGAGAGAGAGAGTAAGACTTTGAAGAAAAAACCTGCCACCCTGGCTTTCAGCAAGTTAGTGCCTTGATCTCAGTTAGGGTATCTAAAGACCTTGCTAAAACAAATAATAAATGAAAATACTATGTTGTAACCCGCAGTTTGGTTTGGGTTTGTTTTTTTTTTTTTAATATGTAACATGAAGATGAAGAATGAGGCTTACATTTGACAAGATAAATACATATATGAATTTACCGTTTCATCACACATCTCTACCATAATTATAAACACAGCAGCTGTGAACATTTCCTACTGCCTTGCAGTATTTTGCAGTAAATCAAAGTAATCTGCAGGTTCCACTGCAGTCTCAATGAATTTTTCAATTGCCTCTCTTGCATTTCAACTGAGATCATTTAGCTGAAATTATGAAACATGCATTAGCGATTAATGCTTCCAAAATTCCACATTACTGTCAAATCACTAATACATTACCTTTCATAATCTAATTTGTTCACACACTAAAGTACACAGAACATGCAGAGCTTAGCAAATCGCCTTCTAAAATGTCACAGGTTTTTTGGGGTTTTTTTAATTATTCCTTAATGGGAAAAAAACACCCTGCAAGCATTCATTCTGCCTTTCATGCATCAGATTCAGGACTCACCAAAGGACGCAGCCCTTATACACACTTTGCTGCTGGTGAGACACTGAGTCTTCACCAAGACACAAAGCTCTTGCTGTGCCACGAGCATGTCCTTTGGTAAAACATGAAAAAATCTTATTGGACAGAACTGATCCACCTGCTAGAAATGACAGATCAAAACAGCCTCTTTTTTAGATTATTTTTTGGAGTTTCAGGTTGTTTTTTCTTTTTTATGGAGGTGGAATAACAACCAGATTGCTTACTTTTCACTTATACACCAGCCAGCATTTCCAGTTTAAGCTGCAATAATTGAAAGTGTACCAAGGTCTGCGTTACTGAGCAGCTGGGGACAAGAAGGGTTGGGGAAACAAATAAGATTTTATTTTATAAAAAAGCCGTATAGAGTATCTGGCAACTCCTGAGACATTCCTACCTTTTTTCTTCCTAAGACAAACGATTCATAAATACATTTATTTGAAAGTGCACAGCAGCACCACACAGTACAAAGATGAGAGAAATTAGAGGTGAAATTCAATAAGAGTTTAGCCTTCAGCAGGATCAGGACTTCTCCTCTGAACCCTCTAAATCAGCTGATATTTCTTCATTGACTGGCTAATGAATAAAATCAGATTATAAAGTTGGCCCTGAAGAGGAGAGTGGAGAGAAAGGAATGACTGACAGTGCCTTTAGGCATCCTCCTCCTCTCACCTTTCCAGCTGCATAGAGACAGGTGTGTCCTGGGTAGCCCTTGGGAGCACAGATGAGAAACATCTGGTAGATGCATCCGATTTTTCAGGGTGAGTGAGACTCACAGAAATGAGGAAGGTGTTGAAACATGTGTAAGGGACATGAGGAATAGGCAGAAGACAGAAACATGGTCAGATGAAGACTATACAAGATGGAAAAGTATACACTTCAGTGAAGAATGGAACAGGGACAAAAAGAAAAAAGGGCCGTTTTTTATCCCCACAACTAACCCTGGAGGAAGAAAGAGAATGCAGAGGGCCTAGCTATTCAGAAGCAGATTGATGTAACAAAATGTTGGCAAGAGATGATATGGAAGATGAAATGAAGGAGAGAGCTAAGGGACCAGAGGTTAACAAGGTCTCATGGCTAACAAAAAGAAAATAGCATAGACAAAACATTTTATCTTTTTCAGCGGAGTGTTATGCTTCCCCAGATAAGATACAATCCACGGTTGTTCTACTTGCTGTTTAAAAAAATAATAAAGGCACATTTGTGTAAAAGCTTTGACACCACTTGATGAAAAAGCAAACCCTCTGCTTGAAAGATTCTAAAGGTCTCATGAATCTCAGCCCCTCAAGATCTTCCCCCCTCCCATTGCCCTGCAGAACAGCCACGTAAGCAGTGCCTCTTCTTTTCCTGGTCCCTGCCAGCTCAGTCCTGTCAGTCTCTAACGCATGGGGACCATCCTTCAGTTCTTGCTCACATTATGGCAGTAAAAGTTGACTGCCATGCAGTCATGGTATTTCAGCAGTCCAAGCTGTACTGGCTTTGGAAAATCGAGGGAGGACGGGGCAGTAGCTGGAAACATCCAACTGGCTGCCCAACAGGGCCAGCATACCCCAGTGAGGAGCTCTGTGTGCATGACTGCAGTAGACCAGTATTTTTTCCAAAGCAGAGGTGAGGTTTTGACTCCACAACCCACTAGCTTTTAGAGACTCTTTTCACATCTTGAATGCACCTTGTGTGCAAAGCCTGAAGAGAGCTAAGTGGCATTTCTAAATTAAAATGTGAAAAACAATGTTTGAGACATGCTAAGGCATGCAGTGCCTGCTGTACACAGCACCCAATACAAAATTTCATGCAGGAAGTTTGTCTTCAGTATAAAATTTCACAACAAAAGTAAAACCAAACAAAACCAATCAACCAATCTCAAAAAACTTGGCTATGTTCCTGCCTCTGCCACAGGCTGTTTTGACCCTGCCTTTCCCAGCCCACATTTAAAATGAGGTTTGACACTGCTCTATCGTTGCTGGGGCAGCCTTTTGACATTTCAGTGCTATGATGCAATGGGGCTTGGTTGGTTTTTTTACTGACTAGCAAAGTTGTATGTTCACATGCCACCTTTCACCCCAGTGTAAATGCCTCATCTCTGTTTCCTGCTCAGACTGATAGAAGGGATGTCTGACCTCAACCAGTCTCAGCCCCGGCACTCTGAAATGTCATCTCTCCCTGTGTATCATTCACAGTTCTTTCACTAACAGGACTTATAGCTTGGTTAGTTAAAGTAGCAAATATAAAACAAATACAAAATTAAGTCCACAACACCCCTCGTCTTTGTGCCCATTTGCCCTCATTCTGTAATCAAATACCAGGACTATAAATAACTACATGAACAAGGAGAGGCAGACAGCATACACTGTGGAAAGAGACTGGCCTGGGCTGATACAAACTAGCACACACTGAGCCAAATCTCTGTGCAGGATTGGGTCCTCAAGCCTTCCCTTGATGACTTCACTGAGTATCTGACCTCAGCAGTACCGAGTACAAAAAAACCTGCGCTAAAGAAGGTGAAATATTGTGCCAAACTACATCACTGCAGGACAGAGAGGTACATGACAGCAAGAGATAACACAAGGCAGCCTGTGGGAAATAAGCAACTGTCAGCACTCACATGTGAGTGTTAAAGTTATATATTTTTAAGTGTGTATTTACACAATCTCAGATATCAGATGTTGAAGCTAGTCATATCATGCTGGCTTCACAGTCACTGCACAGGGGAAAAAAAGCAAAATGCTCTTTCCTATGGACAGAAGGCAGCAGTGTAAAAACCCATGCAGCCTTTTATTAGCTGAATCATCCTTGCTGTAGCTGACCTAGGGTCTTTTGTACCTAATGTTTTCAGGGAGATAATTTTCACAGCATACCTCAGCTTCTTAGAATGCTCTCAGAGAGCAAAGTCAATCCTAGGTCACTCTTCCAGTGTAGTTTCCTTTGTACTAAATCCTACTTTCAAGAAAATTCTTGCCATGGTTCAGTGGTATTTAACCTATCATATAATATCCAGGTTTACTGTGTTAGAAGAAGCAGAACAGTATTAAGCTTTTCCCACAAGCCTGTGATTGCATTTGACCCAGTAACCTGTATTAGATTAACATTTATTCTGCAACTCCACAGCAAGCCTTGGACCTGGCTGAGCAGCAGTTTATGGAGGACACTAACCATTTTTACAAGTGGAGCAGGAAAAGGGAATTGAATCTAAGGGAGTAATTCCAAACAAGTATGTTGCTGCAGCGGTTAAATTGTTTATATGAGGAGTTGGGGAATTACATCTGACTGACCTCTCTTTTTATCTCCTTAAAAGACAAAGTGCAGGTCTCCATGGCAAGTGCTAACTCCTGTGGAATGCAGCATAAAAATGCATCATGGCAATAGAACCTCAATCCCCATCAAGCAGGGGGATCTTCAAAGGAATTTAAGCAAGTTAAAATCACTAGGATTAAAAAGGGCTTCACATTAGCCTACAAACATGTTCCTAAGCATTCCTGCTCACAAACCAGGCACTCTCCTGCACTTGCCAAACAAGCTGGGGGACACGAGGAAGGAGGTGGGGTGGTGTTGCTTTTTATTTATTAATGTGATTTTGCATTAACCTTAACCTCATGTGAGTATAGCCAGAATAGGATTGCTATTATCAGCATTTAGAATAGAGAAGGCCAAATCTTGTGCTCCATTGACTGATTAAACCCTCTGAGGAATTTAGTTCCTACAGTTGAAACAACTTCTGAATACTACTGAAAACAGATAAGCTTTAAAATCTGTCAGGAAGATCACTAGAGAAGGATACTAGAGTTAGGCTTCAACAGCCAATACCTAGGTCTCTTCTATTTAAAAATGTACAGGGTCAAAAGCTGGGCAAGAGGATTATCATAATAAAATATAATTTCCTCTGATATTTCCAACATATCTAAATTTATTCACCATCATTATTATCTTCATCATCATCATCATCTTATCTGCCTCTTTTCCCACCAGTATCATACAACTAGTAGATGTGTAAAGGATATATTAACAAAAACCCCAAACAAACAAACAAAAATAAACCACATTACAAAAGGAATTAAATGAACTTCTAATTCTCTCCTATTTCTCCAAGTCAAAAAGCCACTCAGTTTCCTGAAAAATGCAAGCATGCTCCCAGAAGAAAATTATGCAGCTGAGGGAATACAAACTTAATCTAGGATTTTCGAAGTTCAACATTTAGAAATGAATAAAGGGAGAGAAAAGAAAAAGTTCACTGTCAGTATAATTTGGATTCATTCAGTCACTCTAAGAGCCTCTTCTGAATGCAACAGGAGGAATTTATAAACTGAACTCCAATCTTCAAAACTGTTGGAGAGCTGGACAAGAACAGGCCTCTCAAAGAAAGTGGGGTTTTCTCTCTCACACCCAGAGGACAAATCTACAGTGTTTGCAGCAGTTTCCAATTATGTTACTGCTTTGCAGAGAGCAGAAATTGTGCTGAATAAGATCAGTAAGATCCCATAAACAGAAGAATCCAGTGGGGAGCTTGTCTGGGGTCAAACTTCCTGGATGGCACATAGAAAGGTAATGGCTTGGTGTAGTTTTGTAGGGACACAGATTGGCACTCATTGAAGTGGATGATGAGTAGTGGGTCTGGTGAGATGGAGTCAATTTTTCCCACAGCAGCCCTCAAAGTGTGATGTTTTGCAGTGGTGGCTAGAAAGGTGTTGATAACAGATCAGAGTTTTGGCTATTGATGCATTGCTCTCCACAGCATCAAGGCTGTGTCTCCAACCTTCCTCTCTGTCATCAGTAGCTTGGGAGGGGACAAGACCTTGAGAGGGGACACACCCAGGGCAGCTGACCCAAACTGACCAAACGAATATTCCACACTGTATGACAACTGAAAAGAAGGGGGCACTCATTAGTAGGACATTTCCCTTTCTGATAAACCATTTCTTCCCAGGGAGTGGATGGACATCACCTGCTGATGGAAAGCAGAGTTTTCCTTTGCTTCCACACCTGGCCCTTGCTTTTGTTTTTCTTGCCTTTATTTTTATCCACAAGGGTTTCTTTCCACCTTATTTTCTCCCTCCTCATCCTGCTGAATGAACAGGCAGTCAAATTCAGCTGCTCATTCAGCTTGGTAGGCACCTAGTCAAATTCAGCCCACCAAAACGATCAGAAGGTAAAAGAAAAAAAAAATCCACATAAAAAAAGGGGACGGTGCACAGGCTGGAATCATGCACCAATCTTGCATCTTTTTTGTTTCTCCAACTCAGGCCAAGATTTCCAGAAAGGTCATAAATCCCAAATCACAAAGAATGCAAAAAGGATATAAATTGTGATCTGTTTATGAGACATTTACCTTTACTTGGTAAGGCTGCTTAGACTCAGCAGCACAACCCAATTTGACTCCATTCTGTTTTGGGTCCAATTACAAGCTGACGAAATGCTCTCTTAAACAAAGATAAATAGATGCAATTCTGAAGCTCTCAGTGCTATGTGGTTATGTGGCTCTGGAGGAACTCCTCTGAGGACAGGTGGAACCTGGAGGTTAATCCTTTGAATCTGTTAGTCCTCACCCAAAAGAAATTGAGAATTTGGCCTGAGTTTTTCAAACCATTTTATTCAGAAGAGAAGAGGAAAGGTGGGGGAAGAGGAGATTGGGAAGGAAAGCAGTGCCGAAGTGCACCTGGGAGATGCCTTAAAGATAGAAATGGAATAGGCTTAGGTCTTAGATGAGAGTGGAATCTGCCCTCTGGATGCCACCTACAAACAGGCTTGAGCACATTGATGAAACTGTTCAGCTGAAGCAATTCCTGTCAATACAATGAGCACTGGGTATAAAGAACAGTGTTTACAAATGCCCTACTTTAAAGCCTCTGTGCAAGGAAAAGAAAACAAAGTATTTTTAAACAACAGAATCAGACAGTAAGTGTAAACTCTAGGCAGTCCCTCTCTTTCTTTTAAAATAATCTCATCTTGTTCTGTCTCTTCCCATGCTGGGCACTGAGACAGTTCATCTTCCAGGAGCAGATGTGAATGGAGGGACCTGGTTAGAGCTGGCTGTCTGGGCTTTGCATCCTTACGCTTTGCCTGGGCACAGGATGCCTAATGGTTACCTCTACCTTCACCTGCTTTTCTGTTTTTTCACTGTGCTGGCCACTGAGCAACAATATTTGCCTGGAATTTGTAGAAAAGTAACTTTCCCAAAAAAATAGAATTTAAAATTTGCAAGAGGAAGATGATAATAGAGAAAACACTGACCAAGAGGGAGCTCTGTCTTTTCCACAGCACTTCCTGCTGTGGAAACACTGCTTAAATGGAAAAAATGGGATTCTTCTCTCATTACTTGCATCCAAGGACTGATCCTGCCCCTTGTAAAGCTGATGCCAAACTTGCCATTACACCACTGGGCCCTGAATGATAGATGTATCATGGTGGTGGTGGATGCAAATCACCTTCCTGGAATTGAGTGGAAGAAATCGGTTCTGATTTAGCCTGTTCAGCATTAGTGGGAGTTGTAAAACATCAGGAGAGTTCTCCTGTACACAGTGTGGGGGATTTAAAGCTCCTGCTAGAGAAAATGTGCTCAGGTAGAGCCATTTAGCAGTAGTCAGTAGCATTAATTACATGTGTAAGACACAATATGGCATCAGTGCAGCCTTTGGATTCTGTACCCCTCATTAACTGTTTCCCCATTAACCTTGACTGGAATCATATTCTAAGCCTAAGTAGTAAGATTTTTCTTTTTATTTGTGAGCATCCCCATTTCATCCTTGAAGCTTCTCAAATTCTTATTCATTGTAAATGGTCCTGCTTGTAATAAAGTGCTAGTGGAAGTATTTACTGTTTGCTGCTTAATTTTGTCCTCGTGGAAGTCAATGGATGCCAGCTCCAACAGTAGTTAATATACCTTTGAGCACATACTGTGACCTTTCTCCAACTCATGCCTGACTTCATTTTCAGATCTCATTAAACAGGAGAAATTATCCTCTGAAAGAGCAAAACCAGAAATGTGCAGATTTGCTGCAGAGCTACAGAGGACAGCTTGATTTAAAATGCAGCATAGTAAAGGGGAGGGAAAGCAGTGGGGGGAAGGCAAGATCCTTCTTATAGTCCCACTAACAGCCATATGAAAATAAACCTGAATGAGAAAGAAGAAGCTTAGAGAGCCACTCAGTTGGAGCTCTTTCAGTCTTGTTTCTTGGATGTTTTTGGTGTTTGCTCTTGCCAGTGCAAGCAATCTGAATGAGGAGTTCAGCTGCCAGGATGCCAGGAATTTTCTACTTGTGCTCTGGCTCAAACACTGCACTGCTTGGAGATTCCTCTTGCATGAGAGCCTAAATTCAGATGTGGGCACAAAGCACTACTCATATAGCTCCCCTCTTCTCCTATTGTCTACCCTGGAAGCAAATACCCAAGCAATCCTGTTTGTCTAAAACCAGTCAGGCAACTCTCCAACATTTTTCCCATTCAGTGAGTACACAGTGGTAGCAAGATACTATTTATGCATTGTCTCCCTAAAGCCTTCTAAACCAAAATTATGGCTTAGTTGCTAAAAGTCGAATGTGCCTTGGCTGAGAGACAACTGTGGGCATTCCAGCACAAAGCAAAACAAACACAAAAAACTATTCCACAATATATCAGCCTGAGAGAACCCACAGGAGGGCATCAAGAGCAAACAGAGATCCAGAAAACTTGGTCTAGGCTGGGAGGGAGAAGACCAGGGGAGTGGGGGAATCAGAAAAAAAAAAAAAAACTTGGAATACACAGGCCACAGTAGATAAAAGGGAAATTCAATGACTGCCCTGCAATATGCCATAGCCTGATACAAAGAAAATTCTATCTCCTCTGAGGATAAGGCAAGAAATCAATGGGTTAAGTTACAGGAAGTGAGACCCAGGCTTGCCCTTAGGAAAGCCTTTCTAGCACTAGGAAGAGTTTTGCTTTAGCAAAGATGACCTGAGGAGGGGTGTCCAATTTCTGTTATGGGAGGTTTTAAGAACAGGTTTGCTGCATATCTGTCAAGGAGGGTTAGGTCTAGTTGATCCTGCCTTGGGGAAAGAGACCAGACTGGATAACCTATTGTCCTTTCTAGCCCCATTTGCTAAGGTTCAGTGATACACCTTGCTGTACTAATATCAGCAAGCTAGATAGAATTAAGAAGTAAAGCTTTGGTGTCTTCACGTGCAGCCTTGTAAATTCTTAACAGGCAGACAAATCTAGCAGCACAGGAGCAAGAAATTTATTTTACATATCCTGACCTGGGAGTCCAGATGAGCCTTGATCCTGCAGCAGGCAGAAGGCAAGCAGGTTGTGAACCATGCTGGGCTGTGACACTTCACTCCAAGTTCATAACTGAGGCCCCAGCATCTGCAGTAGGACAGTAAGAAAAATGGTGCTGCCCTCAGAAGATTTCCTTCTCAAGGACAAGAGCATTTGTCACTACCTTCAATTTCAATCAGAGTTATAACAAAGGGCATAAGAACAAATTATAAAAACTGGAGAGTTCTAACCTACCTGGCAGCATTTACCAGTGTGTGGAAACAAAAATTCTAGCAACTCTGACCAAATTCCATAAAGCAGCACTACCTCCAAGGTGGTGTGACCAAATTCAAGTTAAACATACGAGATGTACCCACTGTGAGTCAGTGTTCCTGTATATTTACTGAAAAAATGGAGCTGGATAATGCTTGTTTTTTTTTTGTCTTTGGGTTTTGGGTTTTTTTTTAATTACTTTTGCTACCTACCAAATAAGTGAAAAGTTTTTAAGTATTTGTAAACAACGACTGCATGTAAGTATAGATGTCTGAACGCTTCCAGCCTACTACTTTTGATGGTAGTGGTTTTGCGAACTGCAACGGCAAGGAAACGATATAGTAACTTTGGATGGAGAAATACCCAGGTTTTGTATTTTTAGAGATGTGAAAAATTCATAGTCTTCCCTTTATAGATCATTCATTTTCACTTTCTATTTAAATATGCCTCCTTGGTGTTGTAGTGATTTTCTCCTTTATGATTCAGTCTGCTTCCAGTTCTCCTAGATTTCTTGCCTCTCCA
This sequence comes from Pyrgilauda ruficollis, assembly GCF_017590135.1. Taxonomy (NCBI): domain Eukaryota; kingdom Metazoa; phylum Chordata; class Aves; order Passeriformes; family Passeridae; genus Pyrgilauda; species Pyrgilauda ruficollis. The sequence continues at coordinate 20,378,954 of NW_024525489.1, read as the reverse complement.
GAAAATACCCACAATATCATGGAATCATAGAATGATTTTGGTAGAAGGGACCTTAAAGATCACCTGGTTTCACTCCATATGCCATGGGTAGGGACACCTTTCAACAAACCCACTTGCTCCAAGCCCCATCTAACCCAACCTTGAACCCTTCCAGGAATGGGACCTCTGTGAGCAGCCTGTGCCAGTAAATTTCAGTAAATTTCTAAAAAGTAAATTTCTACCTAATATCTAATCTAAACCTGCCTTCCTTCAGCTTAAGGCCATTCCCCTTTATCTATGAATACGTGCCCATCTAAAAAGTCTGTTTGTAGGTTAAGTACTCTCCAATATTACCTCTGAAATATGGGACTCATGTTCAACGCTGGAGAGCTGAAGGAGCTTCTGATTATACAAAGCTAAATAAAGGCTGCAATATCTAACCTGTCTTGGCATTTTTGTCAGACAGAAAGGGCCAAGTGCAGATCTTTTGGCCACTGCCTGAATTTGATAAACTCATTCTTCTGTAACATTAGAACTTTACAGATGGAGAGTTTGGACCATCCCCATTTTTACTTGAAGAGTGAGTGCAGGAATGTGCAGGTAACTATTGTGTCCTTAGCATTCTCGGTACAGTCATGGCCTTGCCATTGCTGATAAGCAGAAGAACATCCATAAAAAGGGAAGGGAAGGGAAGGGAAGGGAAAGGAAGGGAAGGGAAGGGAAGGGAAGGGAAGGGAAGGGAAGGGAAGGGCCATCTGTGCTATGAAAGAGGCAAAAAGGTGTCTGCTTGGCCATGTTTCTGTGAAGCGACAGCTACATCCAGTGGTCGCTGAAGCTAATTGACACAAAATCTGAAGAGACACAGAGTTTGGGGGGGAAGGGCCACAGCAAAGTGAACTTTGGTTCTCAATACAACAACCACTGATTCTCTTCTCATGTCTGCCATGTCCCCCCACTGTTCTGATTTAGCTGCAGAAGACAAGCCTAACTACTATGAACTGCAACAATAATGTATTCTGTTTCTAATCACTCTTGCAAGGGACAATCAATTATGATTTTAGTAGTCTTTCTGTATGCCTTAAAAAAATTTCTTTGCCTTTATTATATATATCAATTCATAGAAAATGTGTTGTTCTCATTGACAATCTATTATTCTCTTGGGAAGCTTTCTACAACCATTCAACCATTCAACATCTGCAACCAACACAGTCTCAAAATCAGCATTTCCAATGCTCACAATACCTAAAACAAAAAAAAAAACTAAACAGAAAAGGCTCCTTCCAGCACATAAGGTGCAGCTTCACCTGTGCAGAGACCTCCAGGTCAGAGCAGGAGTTCTTATTTCACAGTTTTTCCATTACATATGTAGATGGTTTTCCATTACATATGTAGATCCAGCCTGTAGTGCCCATCAGAAAAGCATGATATGTTCTAAGACAGGAATATTCACTTCTGCTTACTTATTCAAATAGACAGTGCAGGGCACAGGGATTACTTGTTTTTTTCTGTTAGCTCCAATTTGGGAAATTCCTATGGCATTTAGCTGAAAAGAAGGTCGTTTGCACAAAATTAGTTAATCAGCTTTATTCTTCTGCCAGAATTCTTGAGAATAGTTAAAGATTAAGGAAGTAGCCTTCATCTAATCATTAGATTACTTTAATTTCAATTAATTAAAATTTAAGTTTGTAGAGGTTTCATCCTGCTTGCATACTGCAAAACACTCTCAAAAAGAATGGAACAAGGCTAATGGCTGTGTGAAACATGTCCACCACCCTTCCAGATGAAGAAGAAAAAACTGTATTCTTCCACATTTCTTGTACACAGCTTTTTCTTCTGCATGCTTAGATGCACCAAGAAAAGCAAGTAGGCCTAAGGCTGCAAGATAGTTAATTAACTCTTTGAGTATGAATCTCTTTAGAGAGTTTCTGAAAATGCTATGAAGTCCAGAAAGGTAGAAGGATAGGGAGAAGAAGGGAGAATGGAGAAGCGCAGTGTTGTAAGAGAAATGAAATGCATCAATGTGGTCTTAGGCATTAAATATGACTCACTGCATTAACAAGTCACTGGATGATTTTTAGGAGCTACAGACATATTCCTAAAATGGATCAAAAATATTTTGGGCTATTTCTGCTCAGTCATTCCATAGAAGATCACTTCTATACCATAAGGTATTAAAAAAAAAAAAAAAAAAAAAAAAAAAAAAAAAAAAAAAAAGATGTTATGCAAAGATGCTCCATCTCCTCAGCTCAAGCAGCAGCTCTATGTGATTTTCTAGTACCAAACAGGCAGGTGTAGCACAATGAAAGCATTTTGCCCAAGACTGCTGCCTCAACATGCTCCCAGCATTCCTCCACATACATTTCCCTCCCCGCTTCTGCCGCCCCAAGAAACCCTAAACCAAACAAAATAGAAATCAATGTTAATGCACCATGTTTCTGTGGGGTACAAATCCAAACAGCCCAATGCACACTGAGAGAGGGAAGCAGTAAACTTCCTGAAGGTGACAAGCAGGCTGATCCCTGGGAACTACCTTTTATTCTCAGAACTGATCACCAAAGCACAGGAATCAGCCTTTATACACAGGGTCCAAAATTCACAGCTGCACATCTCTTTCCAGCAGTGCAAACCATCTTTGCTACTCCATCCTCCCCTAGCGAGGTGAAGAACGTGGTCCCCATCTACCAGTTGCTATTATTACTCCTTTTTATTCTTGGCCCCCCTTCTCCCCACCCCCCCTGCCCAAGGAGACACTTACAACCCTGAGGAACAAAGCACAGATGGCATTGGCTTCCTAGTCCCTGTGTGTGTCTATGTCTGCCTGCCTGATGCTGTTAGGAATTGAAAAGGCTTCAAAAGTTTCAAAATACCCATGATACCATCAAGCCAAAACATTTAAGGAATCTAAATAAACCTCTAAGGTTCCCAAAATCAGCTTTGTTGTTGTGCCAACCACAGGCTGCCAGCAAAGCCAGTCTTCATCAAAATCAGAAGAGCTGGAATCAACATTTACTGTGAGGGGGGAGCAGAATTAAAGCCAGTATTAACTGTTAATGTATCTGCCTCCAATAAATAATGTCAAAAGGATGCAGTTGAGTAGTTCTAGAAAAATAAAAGGAAGGTTGTTGTTTTTCCTATTACAGGGTACTCAAAACCACAACATAAAGAATGTTTTTGAACAAATGAGCAAATTTCACAGTATCTGGAAAGCACAGGGACTTGAGAGCCAAGGTGGTGTAACTGGAGAGAGCTGCACTCACAGAACTTGAGAATCTGACTCAAAGTCACCTTTTAGGGCAGCAGGGGATGAGTAACAGAAATTAATCTTGAGACTTTACTATACTTTGACCACTCAAATGAGACACTTGTTTTCCTTCAAAGGAAAAAAGAAAAAAAAGGGAGAGTATTGCTTTAGAAGAAATTAGGTGCCAGTACAGTGTTGCTACCTTTGCATGGAGTAGCTGGAGAGTGGAGACTACTAAAGTTGGCCAAATCAGCTTGACAGACAAGAAAGTGACTATGCCATCCCAGAATACTTATGCCTCCCCTGCTGCATCCCTTCCCAAGAGAGGACAAAAGTTCTGATGTTACCTTGTTCTGGATGCATTTATGTGAGGAAAATAAGCAGGTTGTGATTAGTTGTTTGGGGTTTGTTCTTTTTTTAATGTTTGATTTAGTCAGACATGTGGCTGCAAAGAAAATGCAGTACTTGAAGACTGAAAGTCTTTGCGCTTATGGGGTATCGCACAGACTACAAAGGTCACTCAGCTGTCAAGATTTTGTCATTCCTGATTTTAGAGGACAGTCTCCCTAGAAACATACTAGTTTTCAGGCAAGTGGAGGCACTGCTACTTCATTTCTCTTAACAGAAGGGGCAGTTTTGGGCAAAGCATGATATTTCATCAGGCAAACACTTCCCTGGACAGAACTGATGGGGAAAAAAAAGGAAAATCTGGATTTTTGGGGCTGCCAATTGACAGTATTCTTATCAGGAAGGGAGCTTTCAATAATTGGCATTTTTCCTGAAGTTTTAGATCATTACAATTACATTACAATTTCACCTGCAATTTTAGAAGACGTATTTCCAGCTGACAGCATCACACAGAAAATTCTGAACACTAGAAGCAAAAGTGTTCTGGAAGTATCACCCAGTATTCAAAAAGAATATAAAATACCTGTTTCTTTTGCATTTTTGATCAGCCAAACTCTGGGTTTTGATTGTATTTGATTGTAGGCTGAGTAATACCAGCTACATTTGATTGAAAAATGCTGCAGTTTTAACATTTTCAGTTAGTCCCAAGAACAATAAAAAAAAAAAAATCCAATATTATATCTGGGAGCATCTTTGAACCATGATGGTGACACCTAGCTTCCAGCATTAAAAGGCAAAATTACTTGAAAATCAAAGTCCCTGTTGAAAATTGCATCACAGCAAAAAGAAAGCATTTTTTTTCCTCCCATTTGAAACACAATTGAGATCCAGAGGTGGTAGGTTTGCCTTTTGGGTTTTTTTGGTTTGTTGTTTGTTTGGTTTTGATTGATCCAGTGAGCTGTCTGGTCTCTTACCAGGGCTTAGTGACTCAGCTCAGGACTGTGCCACCTGTGGACTCCTTAGGCTCACATCTCCCCTTGCAGCAGGACACTGCAATAAGGATGGACTTCACCAGAAGGCAGGTCAGGCTTTCAACCACTGTCTTCCCCCTGCTCAGTCTTAACAGGATCCATTTTTCCCAGAGTAGCAGCTTTCAAAATGAACTATTATTGAGCACTGCCAGAAATGTGGTGGTGCAGAATGGGGGTTGAGGCACCGAGTTCCGAAAGGCCTGATTCTTATCCAGGGGATGAAATTGAGACCTTCAGAAAATTCAAACACAGTAGGAGAGACCAACATTCAAGTGAGGATATTTGGCACTAAAGACAGACATCTCTTTCCGTAACATTAAGGGCAATCATATTCTGTCATCATAGCAGAGTTAAGTGGTTCATTCAGATTCAAGTTTCTGATGATTTTGGAGTATTTAAACTGAAGAATGAAGGTTACAGCATGCAGTCATGTCAGGACAAGAAAACAGATAATTTCTTTCTTTCCTTGCTACTGTAGTGGCCAAGAATTTAGTTGTTTTGGTTTTTTTTTTGGTTTTTTTTTTTTTCCCAGAATGGACTCTAGCAAAAGAGAAAAAAATATACAAATTATTTTCAAACTTTGAGGTGCTTGACCTCTGCAAGTATGAGCTGGATATGATCCCATCAGTGCGAAGGTCACATATACCCCATTCCTAAATCAGACTGCTGGAAAATCCCTCAACAATTGAGGAAGAACATTCATGGGCATTGTGGCAAATACGTTGAAATAGTCATTAGCCAGACTACCACGTCTTCCTCTTTACCTTTTCCTGATTATTTTTTATTCCTCCAGTATTATCCTAATCTCCGTCTTTTCATTGTGAAAGACCACAATCTTAGCTAAGGAGCAAAATACCTCTTTCTTAGCCATCCATATGACTAACCTTCTGTTTTTCTGGTTTTCCAGTTTAGACTTCAATAGTTGAACAACATAGGAGATTTTTAGTCAAATTTCTGCTCACGAAGGGAAAGAAAAAAATATCAACAAAAACACTGTCATCTTTTACCAGAACAAATTCATAAATCTACAATAAACTTGCCAGCAGCTTGGAAAGGAATACATCCCGTAGTGCCACTCTGCTCAAATATACACACAGTCTTGCCTATCAGTAGACAGGACAACAAAAGAGACAAGCAGCTTGCATGGAAGTAGTTGCATGGCTGATTTAAAGAGTGATCTTCCCTCTTATTTTCTTATCAAAGTATAAGGTATATTCTAGACTTTGTCTGATGCTCCTTTTGAATGAGTTTTATTAATTGTATTAATGACTCTACATTTTCCTGTTTTTCACAGAATCACAAAATCACCAAGGTTAGATGAAACCTTCAAGATTGTCAAGTTCAACCATCAACTCTGCAACACCATAATCACCTCCAAACTGTATTGCCAAGTACCACATACGGATGTCTCTTCCCGAGAGAGCACTTCCAGAGACAATGACACCACCCCCTCCCCAGACAACTTATTCCAATGTCAAATCACTCTTTCAGTGAACATTTATCTTCTAATATCTAATTTAACCTTCCCCTGGCACAACTTAAGGTCATTGCCTCTCATCCTTTCACTTGAGCCATGGCAGAAGAGATGAACCCCCACCTCACTACAACCTCCTTTCAGGGAGGTTTAGAGAGCAGTGATGTTCCCCCCAAGCCTCCTTTTCTCCAGACTAAACAACCCCAGCTCACTCAGCTGCTCCTCTTAGGACTTGTTTTGCAGATCCTTCACCAGGTCCTTTGCTCTTCTCTAGACCCACTCTGGCACCTCAATGTTCTTTTTGAAGTGAAAATCCCAAAACCAAACACAGAACTCAAAGTGCAGCCCCACCAGTGCTGAGTACAGTGGGACAATCCCTGTTTTTAAACTGCTGAAATTAGTGTTTTACCCCTCCAATCTTCAAAGGAAATTCAGCCCTTACAGATAAAAGCCTTGCCACTGGCAGCAGCATAGGCAGCTGATTGCAAACATGCAAATCCTCTTTAGGCTTTTGTATCCTGCCTTGGGACTGAGTTGCCAATGTCCAGAGCTGGTATGAATGAGGCATTACTTGCACCAGAGCCTGGAATAAATATATTCTTTGTGAAATTAGTACAAAATAAGGAACAGGTAACATATACCTACCATTGGTTTACATGCATTCTGTGCCCTAAAGTAGTTTGTTTGTGTTTGCAAAGGCTTGGCTGTGTTTCCCCAGATCTGGCTCAGCTATCTGCTGCAATCAGACACCATCCTGCACTGCTAGTCCTGGGCTCTGGATTCCCCACGCCTGGCCTGGCCTCTTAACCCCGCCAGTTCAGGCGCTGTCAGCTTGGTCTCCCTGGCACAAATGCTTATTGTTTAGGATCCTTATTTTGAGATGCTGCATCTACATTCTCCCCTTATAATCAAGACACATTCTGACAAACCCCCAATAATGTAAATATGTTCCAGTGAGCAATATCCCCATCAGAGACCTCAGCTTAGGGTTTAACCCTTCATGAATTAGCTGAAAAGAAATACCTTAGAAATAGACTTTGCTCAGAAGCAAAGCACTAGAGTCATGAACCTGACCAAGAAATACCAGATATTGACCTGATCTGCTTCAGTGTCCACAGTACACACAGTGTTTTGGACTGCACGCCATGTCCTCCAAGTACCTTTAAACATCCCATTTCATTTTCTGAGTCAGACATGAGCCTCTGGCCAAGCATCTTGGCCTGTCTTGCCCACCAAACATCGTCCTAAGCAAGATGTAAAGTATAGATAACAATCAAGTATGGCAAATTCCACTGGAACTGGCATACTGAAGTAGGCAATACAGATACATATTAATTTATCACATGTTGTAACACAAAGTAGTAAAAATCCAGAGACTCAAGATGTGGCCTATGTGCTCCCCTTGTGCATGCAATTCTCATTACAGTTAATGAGAGCTGTGTGCCCATCATATGTGGAGTATAAACTCTGAACAGTGAAATGCACCATATGTTTCAAAAAATCACCAAAAATTGATACTAGTTCTCATCCTTCTGGGAAGTCATACAGGGCAGTGATGGCTGGACATAGGGCCTGAACTCCTTTTTAATACAGTGAGAGCTCCTTCTCATGCAGATGGCTTATATTTCCTGAAAAAACTCCAGGAGTTAATTACAAGTTCAGAAAATGGAAAGGCAGAGAAACCTTTGATGTTTGACTTTCTTTCCTCCACATTTTTGTCCCCCACCCAAGGACCCCAAATCCTCCTATCTCTTATCAAAACCCAGAAAGTGTTGTATACTATTTTCACTAAAGTAAGAAAAATTTAAAAGTGACAATCCATGTGAAGTATAAAGTGTGGAGTTCTACCTCTGCTGCTGGCACAACTGTGCTGGTAGAAGATCTCAGATTTCAGAGCCAGCAGAACCTCCAGTTCTAGGTGCATGCAAAATGAGGAGTTTACAAGAGATAGCCATGAACCACTTTCTGGCAGTTTGGGAGGTTTTTAAGCCATTTAAGCTACAGCAGCAGCCCTGAATGAAGGATGCTTAGTCAGCATTAACCACATGACTTACAGCCAGCATCTCGGGCAGAAAGCCTGCTGGGAAAACTTCTGCTAATTACTTCCAAAACCAGAAATCCAAAGTACAAGATGAATCTTTGGCCTTTGAAAAGGTCATTAGATATTTCCAACACACAGCAGCTCTGCCTGCCCCTTCCTGGGCTTTCTGTTTCTTTATGGCATACAGACTCCTATGGAATACAAAACATTCCCATTGTGTTACAGCCTCTTGGACAACATTTCCTGCAATGAATATGACCAAATGGTATCAACTAAATGTGGAAGAAGCTGGAAAGATGTCAGGCACAATGGAGTAACTTAAAGCCCGTTGCAGAACCTGGGAAATAATTCTGTCAATTACTACTTAGCCAAACACCAGCTATTAGGCAGCATTTGGTTATTATTTTCATGTTTGTAGCTCATACTGCTCAGTACTCAGCTGAGTGGTGAAAAATTACATGAGTGGTCAACAAGCAATTTCAAGAAAATATTAAACCTTCTCCTTCTTTCAAAATAATAATAAAGAAATGGTTTGATCAGGTCTGAGGCCTGCTTCCAACACTGATGAACAGTTTTTTCATCCTCAGTCTGTCAACAAGACATCTTGATCTCAAACCAATCCAGAAGGACAATTAATTCAAAACTTAACAACTTTCAGAGCATGCAAAATAAATTTTCTCCTGTACAGAGAAGTGGGAGGAAACCAGTATTGTATCTATGAGCACATGTAGCAAATGACTTTCATATTTTAAGTTATGCTCACAGAAAATATTCCGTGTGCGAATACGTAACATACAGTCCTCTGTACACATCTGGGTTTGGTAGAGACCTCATTTAAAAAGTCAACCTGTACTGCATTCCCACATTGTTGGTACACAATAATAGCACAGAGGTAGTCTGCAAAATCCTCTCCATTTTCCCTCCTCTTAGGCAACCAAGCTACCAACCAATCCACACAAATCAGTGGCAACAATTCTAGAAGCCACTAGAAGGCATTGAAGGAAGGGCATTTGTTTAGTGTTTTATGCTTGAATTTATTATAATCCATTCATTGTTTTTAGGAGGTAAAAACAGGCAAGATTTCTGTCCCTGTACTATCTCCTGTCCTTTCAACAAGGACCCTACAGGCTGAGCTTGTAGTGATTTAACTAGAAGTCAGGAATGAGCATGATGATCCTTTGTTGGACCAAATCTTCAATATCCCGGTAGAGTAGCCAGACTGTCAATGTCACTTTGCCTCAAGCAGGTCCCTCCCAGATGCATCCAATGAACCAAAGGAATGGGCCATATCTCCTCCACAGCAGCAACAGTGTCCTGAGTTGAGCAGGTGAGTTCTGGGGCTCTAACACAGACATAACCTGTTTCAGCAGTGCCTACAGAAGCTCCCAGAGATGATGGGAAACCTGTGCCATTATAGGCAGGCAGGTCTAACCCACAAACCAAGCTGATGGTTTTTCATTTCATCTCAGCCATACCATGCTCTGATTTATTATGATCTTTATTTTCCTTCTTCAGCTGGAGCTACAGTTGGTCATGTCAACCACAGTGATCACCTGACCATGAGGTGGGAGACAGATGGGGGGGATGAAACGGAGACAAGTCAACTTATGTCTTGGGAGGAAAAACAGTTCCATAAATTTAAAACAACATCTAGAATGTGGAAGAAGTATGACAACACTTTTTCCACATAAATAATGTCATACTTGTGAGGAGGGGCCCTTCAGTGATATTTCATTAATAGACTCATTATGTTGCACCTGACCCACAGACAGTTCAGTTGCCTTTTTGCTTAATTATTTTTCTTTTTTTTTTTTTTGCTTGATGTGTTGTACATAATCAAATGCTTTATGATGCCAGATCCTGTTAAGACATTACACTGTGCATAGGCATAATGTAAGTAAGGTTAATCAATCTATATTTTCTGTACAGAAAGATCCTGCTGTGACATTTGATCATCATGTGATGCTCCAAGGAGGAAAGAAGGACTCTATCCACAGACATTTTCAGAGCTCTATAGCAAAATCTTCAGAATAACTTAAGATTTGATTTCAGTGTCATCATCATCTTTTTACAAATAGAAAAATAAGAATTGCATTAGCAGGAGTGGGCCTGACTCCAGATGGAGGCCCTGTGGAAGAATTTGCACACCGTCCAGCTTAGCTCAGATTCGTATTGGCCTCCAAGAAAAACATTCAGGAGAAACATTAAATCCTCTGAAGGCAAATATTAAGATATTCATGAATGGAAACTGACTATTAATTATTTTTCTCTCTCTTTCTCTACATTTCATATTTTTAATGTAAAATGTCATGTAAAGCCTGACTTTGATAAAAATGGCAGGAAATGTTCCTTGCTCAATTAAATTACCGTGAAGACCAGCTTAACATCTGCTTGGCAAACCCTTCGTAAATGCATGGCATTAATATTTAATAAAAATATCTATAGCTTTGGTTGGTCCTGGAGACATTTCACACTTTGCTCACACATGGTGTTTCATATAATTATTCTCTAAAGGCTGTCACTTTAGTACTTTAGCAAAATAAAAGCTCCAAGGATGATTAAATATAGCAAGCATATCTTCTGAAACAGTCTTCCTCTAGGAGCCCATTTCTACTGACTCTTGTGTTATAAGGAAGAAGTGCACAAAGGAGAAAGTGGAAAAAATTTAGAGGAAAATAGAAGACCTCAGTACTGTTGTCAGTACAGTTTGAATATAGCCAAAATTGGTATGTTCAAGTAACACTACAGAAAGCAGAGCTCATTCAGAGCAAAACAAGTGAAAGCAATTCCTTAGCACTGTTTAGCCAAAGAATAATATCTACTTGCAGAGAGTTATACCAAAAACCTTTTCAATAAATGTTTCATAAATAAGTAATCAATAAAGGAAATCTACTCCATTTACTTGATTGATTCCCACAATAATTCTCAGAAAACGCCTGCACAGCTCTGTGCAGCACCTCAAAGATACCTAAATCCTTGTTTCCACCACCTGAAGTCTGCTAAATTTCCTAATCCTCGAGACTACCCTATGGGAAGCTCAAGCTGGAGCCAGATACTCCAAGAAGGTGAGACAGCAATAGTGTTACCTGCACATCCCATCCTAGTTGGGACTGAGTGTAGAGACCAAAAAAGGCCACACTCGGCACTACTAAACAGACCTAAACCCTTCTGAATCACACTCTGAAAAGTATCCTGGTCATCTCCATTCCTTTCCAGAATCACACTCTGAAAAGTATCTTGGTCATCTCCATTCCTTTCCAGATACACTGATATCAGTCTCATGAAAGAAGAATAAAATCTCACTTTGAATGAGACAGACATCAGTATTGTACTGAAAGTTGTTTACATTAAGAAAAAAATTATAAATTTCTTGAGGGGAAAATAAAAAGTGAAGGAAACAATAAACACAGCCCTCCAGGCTCCCCTCCAACATCTTGGACATTTGGGGCATTCACTAAAGATCCTACAGGAGAATCTAGTACTTAAAATAATCAGTGGAATGATTGTTTGTATGTGTGTGTGTGTGTGTGTGTGTGCGTGTGTGTGAAGCACTTCCAGCTATTTACACTTTTCAACTCTTGCTAGACAGAGAGAGACAAGAAAGAAATTTTCCTAAACACTGGAAATGGAGAAGCTTCATCTTGAGTCAAGCCTTGGTGTCTTCCTCCCAAAGAAAAAAGGATTTTTTTTCTTGCGAATAAGATTTTGTATCAGTTGGCTCATGGAAGTATAACTAACTAGAAGTGATGGGATAAAACCAAGTATGGGGCAGGGGAAGAGATGGTTATCTGGAAACATTTAGCAAAATGGCTAAATGCTAGCCATTAGGCTGTGGAATAGTCTCCCAAGGGAAACAGCTGAGCCTTAGTGATTGAGTCTTTCTGAAACTGCCTAGACAAAGGATGGGGGAAAAAAATCAGTGTAGTATAGTCCTTCATCTACAAAGAGCAGAAAAGATGGTTTTCCATAAGCCTCTTCCAACATTAATTTTGACGGCCCCCTATTTTGCTGAGCTCTCTGTTGATGGAAAATGAGTTCTGTTTGACAATTTGTGTCTGGGGGGAAGGGGGCATCCCATGACCCCATGATGAAATGCTCTGACAATGTGGAAGACTTAAACTCTCTCCATCACATTGCCCAGATGGGGGTACAGACAGCAAAGGAGGAAATGGGTTTCACTGAACTCACACAGTCTTGCTATGAGTAAAGGGTCAAGAAGTTGAGACAAACAACAATATGAAAGAATAATGTATTTAGAGTGGTTTTGTTCCCTTAATTGTTTATTGGCAAGTATGAACTTTACTGCCCCAGGAAAAAGGCTACAGGAGAACACAGAGTTCAAAACCACGTAAAAAGGTTTATCAGATGGGAGTTTACCCCAGGAATCTGTGTAATTATGAAAACATCACCACAAAAATCCACCAAAGAGTAACAGAAAATTTAGATAAGCTTTAAAGACATAAAAATTACAGGCTACATTCTTGACCCAAACAGATCAACATGGCTTTCTCCAGCCAGTGGAACCACCAGGATTTACATAATCAAAAATTTGACCCAGCCCTGGAGCTGGCTCTGGCAATACAACAGCCTTTGTGATCTGAATGTAAGCAGAGCTGCCCTGAGCGCAGTACTTAGTATCACACTTCAACAATAATTTTTTTCTTTAAAGAGATATCTGATCAAAATAAAGTTGTGAATTCTTTGAAGTCCAAATTGACTTTTTGTGGGATGGGCAGGTCAAGATTTATCCTTGGCTCTTATATTCCTCCACAGTTACCTGCTAATGTCTGACACTGAATGCACAATTACATGAACCTTTGAGTCTCACACAGTATAATCATTCTTTTCTTAGTTACGATCACTTTGTGGCACTGAATAGTCCAATCTTTGGTTAGTATTTCATGTAGACTTGCAATGAAGGTAAGATAGTGACAGAGAAGAGTACTGAAAATGCAACTTAAACCCACTGTCCTTCCTCAAAAGACATTAAAGCAGAAAAAAAAAAAAAAAAAGACTCTTTTTCATGAAATGTAGTTACGATCACAGTGTTACATTGGAGCACACTAATTTTGCACAAATTTTTTCTAGAGACGCCTCAATATGGAGACAATTTAAAACAGTTACTGTTCATTAAAACAGCATTTTATAAGAGAGAGCCTAGCTCAGGCTTATGGCTATTTTTCACTCACGCTTTCTGTTTCCCCTACTGCATTTCCAGTGTTTTGCATATGGCTACATCAAAGCTAAGCCTAAATAAAAAGTTAACATCCAAAGAAAGAGCCATTACATCCTATAACAGTGTGCTTGTAAAGTGCTTGTAAATTAAAAGTGACCTTTTGTTTAAAGCTTATGATTTCAGCTCTGCAGCTTTAAGGAATTTTTTTTCAATCACAATCAAATTATGTTAAAACAGAAACGATAGGAAGATGTTCACAGCCAGAGCTCCAAGTTCTTATTTTTGTGCTTTAAGTGACCAGTTTTCCTTGAAAGTTGCTTGAAATTTGCTGTATCCCACAAGACTGCTGTACAGAGCTGGTTTTCCAAATATTCCAGTTCGAGTAAAGCAAATGGTGACAGATCCTCCAATTAAATGTTTTGCAAGCCAGCTTGTTCTTTCAGTGTTTACCTATCCACACCTCTCATTCAAACTTTGGTCTCACCTGCTCCAAACTCACCTAAATCACTCAAGACTATTCCGAAGTGTTGCTACTGAGAAAGTTACTGGACAGCTTTTCTCAGCACTAGGGAGCGTAAAACCTACAGTATTTGTGTGTTAACTTTTCTTTGTATTTAGTGTATCTGAAAAATTTGAATTGGTCCTTCCCTATATCACTGTCAAAATATTGTATACCATTAATGACTTTAACCATGTTCTCATTGTTATCAGATATTTGGCAGAGTTGAGGAAAACAATATGCAACATTCTGTACTGGATAATCTCCCCACAAATATGTTTCCTCCCCTCAGAATTTTTCTGCCCTCCTGAAAATATCAGTATTCTATTCAAGCTATCATTTCCACACCTTCCTCCTTCTGTTGCTTTTCAGCTGTTTTCAATGCTTACTCAGAAACAGAAGCACACAGTATTCTTATTCAGGCAAAGAATTATCCTGCTCTTCCTGCTGGCAAGCAGAACAATAAATATCCATTTCAAAAACTCAAGCATCACACACTTGTGAACAAGTTGCAGTAGAACTGCAGCAGAGCAGCCAGACATTGCTGATGCTCTTGCTGTTTGTCCCATACCCCTCAACACAGAATTTGACACAGAGAAATGAACAGACTCAAGCAGCAACATGGGATATTTTGGGGGGATAGAGACCTGAGCAGTTGGGAGAGGGGCTGTATAAAAAAGTGCCAATGTGTAATAGCACAGCATATTGAAATAGTGAAGACAGGACCATCTGGGGCATCATGCTTCTGTTTTGTAATGGTAATGGAAATGATAATGTTTGTGCTATAGGTCCTCTCAGCAATCTTTTGCAGTCTGAAGAACTCTATTTTGATTTGTTTAATTGGTTAATGAGGCTGGGGAGAAGTCCATCTTAGGGATCATTAGCGCTTTAAGACATAGAGACTGAAGAAATTACTGTCTGAGGATGTAAAAAAACTTCCCACTTGTCAGCAAAACACATAATTACACCAAGCACGTGAGCTGAACTAGCATTTCTTGGTCCTGATGTCCAGGCAGGGTGCAGGTACACCTGAGGCAAGTACTTGTGACTTCTGTCACCCCCTGCAGCCCAAAGCCACAGAGCAGGGACAGTGCAGAGGGAACCAACACATCTCAGTAGGCAGATCTGATGAGCATGTTGACTCTTTGAGGTCCTTAAGAGAGGAAATCTCCTCACAGGTGTTTAATAATTGCATATGACATATCTAAGAGGCTTGAAAAGATGCTTGAGCATGTTTCTAAGCATAGGAAATGTTATTTTGCATTAACAGAGACAAAATTAGGTGAGAAATTTCAGGTTAGTTAAGTGTAGAGTTTAGTTTTGCTCAATAATACAACTAACAGAAGCACCAAAAAAATATATATATAATTTCTTTTTAAAACAAAAAGATATTTTCCATTTCTCTTCTCAACTTGGACCAATGTTTCCCTTATGCCAGTGTAACAACATGACAGTTTTACAAGGAGTGGAAGGTAGGGACAGGGAGGTAACTCCAAAACACAGGTGTGTATCCAAGTGTGAGGTGCATCTGAACAAATGGTTACTTATCCCTTAGATATCTGTGTAGAGTCTGTTACAGACCAAGCTGTTTATACTTTTTACCCTCTTAGTTATTGTCTTTTCACAAACTATATACAAGTAGAATTTTTATATAAGGTGCAGAACTAAACTCCATTACAAGAACAAATGTTCTGTTCCAGGAGACCCGTCACTGTAAGAGTTTAATATAATGTGAATCTGCAGTTTTTCTAAAGCAGCCAGTTTTAAGTCTCTACTTGACACACATAAACACATGCAACTGCTTTTCTTTTGCTACCTTCAGCTGAAACCGGCCAGTGTGTGCTGAATCCCCATGCTTTGCTTGTAAGAAGAGACATGGACAGATAGCTCAGATGCTGAAGCACAGATAACATGAGAAGCAGGAGGTAACTAAATTCTGCTGCTGTGAGGGCTGGGTAGGTAGCAGTGATACTTGGCCAAAAACTCCTGTGAAAAGACAATGAAGCTTAGCTAGTTACAGACTCAAGGAAAAGAAGAAGGTGGTTGGGGAAGGAAAGTCCTCGCAGAGCAACTTGAAAAGCAGGTCAGGGTTCTTGCATGGCAGAAGTGCAATGAGATCTCAATACTGGTGTTTCATTCAATATCTTGTTTTCCCAAAACAGAGCTGACTGGAGAATTAGGGTTTTAGCTATGCCAGAATACAAAACTATTGTAGTGAAGGTCAAAGAAGGAACTAACAACTGCCTGTCACCTCTGTTTTGCTAAAGTCAGCTTACAGCATGCTGAAGTTTGTGTAAATATATATTCTTTATTTTGAAAGCCTCATCCTTATTTTGTCACCTAACTAAACTCTAAAAACCTCACTATGAGCATCTCCTCAAAGATTCAGAAAAATCTGACCTCAGCCCACCATTCTTCCACTCCAGCTAAGATGCATTTCACACAGAATCAAGAAAGCTTTAAACTTCTTGGGAAAAACTATGTTTCTGAAAATTATGTTAATATTAGGCTACTTTTTTGTCTCTTTCTCTCATTTCTACTCTGAGAAGCCAGGAGATTTCAAACTTATCCCAGCTTTAATATCTTCATACCTCCAGTTGTGGCCCCTGGCGTCTCTACTCCAAGTTCTAAATCTCCTTTCTGGTCCATTATGTCATTTCTTATGCTACCAGCTCTTCCCAGATAGCTGCTTCCTTAATAAAGTAACTAAGGATGACACATTTACAGTGCTGAAAAAACTCAGGGAATAGAGGTGTCCAGTTTTGGCTTTTTTCTCTCTCCAGGTTTCAGTAACCTTTCAGAAAAATACCCCCTTGCAGACTGTTAGAGGAAACAGCTAAGCAGTAAAATGCCAGGTCACCTGTGGGGATGAAGAAGTGCAACAACTGCTATATTGCAAGTAAATTTCTTAACTGTTAATGTAAGAATGAGAAACAAAGATATTCCTGGAGTTTTCAACACTGCCAGAAAGATCTCTCAATGGTATTTACCTTAACGTTTGGGGCACTATACCAAAATCAAGTTTACCTGCAGGCTAACTGGAAGCAAGATCCATTAACCAAACTTCACATTCTACACATTCACAAACTCCACATTCACACCAAAGTATACTTTGGTTACAACCCTACTGAAATAATAGCCATTATTAAAGGAGTTCTTACTGAAAATTAAATTACTCAAAAGGAATTCTTACTTAAAACTGGAAATAAATTCAACCCTGAAAGTGCATTTTCCATATGTGACTTTTTCGGTAGCTGCTTCATGCTCCTGGTTTTGTTCTCTGGACCAAAATACAATAATCAGGAAGATCAGCTGGCTTAGACACGATTTCACTTTGGTTTTGATGTAACTTTGGCAATGTCCTCAATCAAAGAGCAGTTTTTGCTGTACTTTGGCTGCTGGACGTAGGTCTCTTGTGGTTTTAGCTACAATAGTTGTGTTCAATGTTAAGAAATATGGTTTTAAACATACAGAAAACCAAACCAAAACCGAAAAAAGTCTTACTCTCTCCCCACATCTTGTGATAAGTAAATACATTTGATTTCCTAAAACAGCACAGTGCAGCACTTTAGATACAACTCAGTAGAAACTGAATAAAACACTTAGCTGAAAAGTTTCAGGTAGTTTATAACACAGAAACAGAAAATGCTGTTTACATTTTAACGACATCATTATACTTTCAATGGCATTTGTTTCTGGGAATTTTGATCAGCACAGGGAGCTCATTAGGTAGTCTGAATAGATGTAACTACAGAAAAAATGTTACAGAATTTAGATCAAACATATTAAATTACTGCAATCCTTCTCCAGTTTTCATTCTATTCTGAATGAAGCATTTTGTCTTCCACAAAGCAAATCACAGATCTTTCACAAAATATTTTTCAGAAGACTATTTCCCAAAAAAACTGTCAGGCACACTGTGGAAATAATTTCTTTTCAATTTGGCAGCTGAATTAAAACTAAGAAAAAAAGAAAAAACCTTCCATTCATACTGAACCAAATTAAAATAAGTTTCGGTTTTGTCTTATTGGGCCAACAAAACCCAAGACTTCTATTTCACTTGACACAGATACTTCTATTAATAAAATTAAATCAGATATAAAGAAGACTGAAATTCGTCATTTATTTAGTGACCCAGAAGACAACATCTGGAGAGGAAGTAGAAAGTCTCAGTCCTGCTTTCTCCCATGGAAATTACAGTCCATACCTCACTTCTTCACCGACACAAAAACACCTACAGGGAGAAGTATTGTCACTTTGTTCAAATGATACAATTTAATGACAATATTATAATATCAAAAGTTAAATATTGCCTAGAGCCTAGGCAAGAAACAAGTTCTCCTACACACTGCCTTCAATACACTCACAAAAGCCATTCCCTTCCCCACTGCAGGTTTCTTTTAACACAAAGTAAACTCCACCAAGAGGCGAGTGAGATCAAGGAAAACCCACGTGGTGCTGTCAGGCTCCTGAGGATACTAATGAGACTTCATTGCCTGATGGTCCAGCTGGGACCACCCAACCACCTTGCCCTTGCCCCTCATGGGTGTCCTGCCTGCCCCTCTCACCCTGGCCATGCCTCATCCTTGTGCCCCCATCTGTCTGTCACCGGTGTTCACTGGTTCCTCACTACAGCCCCATGGTCCTGCTCAGGGACTGCCACAGGGCTTCACGCTGGTGGGGCAGCGCTGCCCAGCTCCTGTCCTGCTCCCAGCTCCCCACTGCAGTGCAGCAGCCTATCACTACCAGAGCTTTTTCCAACCTGTGTACCATAGAGCCAAGCTCCACAGCTTCCCTGGTAGGCTGGGCTACCCCATAGCTCCTCCAGGCCACAGAGTCCACCCTTTCACCTCTGCCAGATCCTGCTTCTGGTCCATGTGAGCAACCAGTTGCTGCAGAAGAGCATGGCGCATGAAGGAAGAGAAAATAATGGTTGACACCATGCTGGAAAATGAAGTTATGAAGTTACATAAACTACTGGCAGAATATTGTAAAAAAAAAAAAAATACACCAAAAAAAAAGCTTCCACTCTACAGAGATTATATTCAGCAAGTTGCCTCTCTTCAATTTGATTAGGAAGTTTAAAAGGTCACAACAGACTACAGAACACTTACATCCTGGAAATGAGTCAGTCTTCAGAGTACAGAGTTGGAATGTCATGCTGTAGCAGCCTGCTCTTCTTGCAGCTATAGACTGACACATGGAATTTTAGGTCTGTGAAACATTTTCTGAGCTACCATAATTATATTTGAAGTTTTAGCATGATATAAAATGCTTTTAAGCCCCATAAAAAGGTTCTGGTGGTCTGCACAACAAACCTCTCTAGTGCTATAAGCCAGATATTAGTCAAGAAAAATGTTTTGTTTTAATATTTTCCATCAAACACTCAGAAATTTACCCAAAATCACTCACTTTTTTCCATATGCATTTTTAATGTTATGGACACGTCACAAGTCATGGGAAAAAATTTGCTGCCACAAATTGCAACTAGCTCTGGAAAAGAGGTATTTCTCTAGGAACAAGGGCCCTAACACTGCTGAGAAATAAACACACCTAAATATAGCATGTGCAATAGTGAAATTTGCTCCTATTACTTCAGACTTCTGGGATCAAGACACCAAGTTAGTCATAAATGCTCTGTGACATTAAGTTTTCCAATGATACCAAAACTTTGACTGGTAAACCATAAATTTATGAATGCCAGAAAACCTCAGTAGAAAAAATTGAATTTTTAGGTTAGCAGAGTGATATAATTTTATTAGCCCCTTGCTACTTCACAGCTCAGAAAGCAGTAAGCATCTAAACTAAAGCAGTATCTCCACATCAGACAGGATTTTGTAAGGAACTATATGAGCAATTCAAAAAGAAAGGAACAGATTATGGAAAGCTCAGTGCAACAAACAGGTCAATACCTATCTTTTTTGCAACTGTACAGTACTGCTACCAGCAAGAGTGCAAAATCCCATTACACGTTTCTGAAAAGGAAAGGCTTCTCCTCATCCCAATCTGCCAAACCAAACTTCTACTGTAAAGAGCCCCAGGGTTTGCCTGTGTGAGACCTCCAACAACCTGCAACAGGTTGCCCTGCCTCTTTTTTGAGAAAAAGCCTTCTTTGGGAAAGCTCTAGTAGGAGCTTACAGCCAGCAACATGGATTTCACTTGAATGGATAATCACGCTCTAAAGGATCTGGACTACAGATATGGGGAAAAGGGGATTCTCACAAAGGAGTACAAGATCCCACTCTCTCTCTGCCACCACTCCAATGAAGCACTCCATCCCACAACTTCCCAGGATCAACTCCATGTCTTTGAAAGAGGGTCACCAAATAAAGATACTATCCGACCAGCAGTTAACGACCAGCATGTTAGCTAATAGCCTGAAGAAATCTGAGGGCATTTTATGCTCTGATACTCTGCTCATTAACTGTAGTAACAACCAATTTCAAGGTGATTATTGCCATTATAAGCTATGATCAATTTTTTAAACATGTTTCCATTTTTATCCAGCTTAAATCTGGTGCAATAGAGCAAGGGGAGCAGCTGTGTTGAGAATTAGACTTTTCCCCAGATTAATATCTGATTTTCCATCAAAGAGAATACAGGACACATTCTGTTAGGTTTCTAATTGTTTCTACCATAAAACTCCACCACACTGAAATATGATCTCTAATAATTTTTAGCTTGAACTTCCTATACATAATCCATCTGACTAGATGGTCCTCAGCAAAAGCCGTTAAAGCAATTTGTTTCACTTACGTAGAGGAATAAATCAGCACTTAATTAGCTGTGGTTTATTATTAACAGCACTGGTGAGCTGACCATATGCCATGACTTCATCCCCTCACACAGAAAAATGAGAATATACTGATTGTTTTTATTATGTCTTTCGACACTCAGCCAGGGTTCCAATGAAATGAAGATGGAGAGTTTTGCAATGTTACTCAATGATAAATAATAATATCCTACAACTCTTTACCCTGTCTTTCAGGATTCACCTTTATATGCTCTTTTACTGGAAGCACTTACTAACATCTCTCACAGCAGAAGAAGATATAAATATACCTTAGATCGTTTCCAGGAGATATATTATACATAGTATAGTACATTTCTTTGTGGACCTTCAAATATACTGGCTTCAAAACGTGGCATGTGTTCAACTCCCAAATACTGGAGAAACAGTATGCATTTAATGTAAAGACCAGAAAGACACACCTTCCTAATTTTTTAGACTTAATTGAGTCCGTCCTGCAAATCCTTATGAAGTCAGTACAGTACCAAATAACATGGGGTTTGATCCTCTGCCAGGACAGCCTTAAACTCTTTAGTAGACACAGCGGCAAAATAAAACTTTCTTGAAAACGTTACAGATTGATGAACTGCTTTGGAACAAGTTCAGCTGCACAGACTTTCTCCACTCTGGATAGATCCAAAACGATCCAAAGGTCCTTTGAGATGCAGACCTATGAACCATGGTGGCAGACACAGACACAACCTCAATTCAGCAAATAGCACATAGTGGTTTATATTTGTCAAAACAGAAGCAGAGAGCCTTCAAATCCAAAGGCAGCTTGAAGTTGTTACCTCTTTGGATAAGGAAAAGACTGTCCTGGATCTCCCTGTCTGGGGAGAGGTGGGGTTTGTCACCATGAGCCAATGGGTCTATTCCTAAGTATTTTTGACCAAAGATCTGCCTGGACGGCCACGCTCAGAAAGTTGTGGTCAATGATTTGGTGTCCAGGTAAACAAAGGTGATGAAAGGCGTTCCTCCATGGTTGGTATTTGTTGGAACCCTGATTATTAAGAATTTTAGACTTTCTGTGCTGACAAACACTGACCCCCAAGAGAACACTACATTTGATCTGAAGCCGTGAAAAGGCTTCCAAAATCAAATAATAGAACTGGGATTATGGGTGTGTAGTTTGAAAAGAAGTGTGTAATATCACATGGTCAGAAACGTAGAGTTTAAGGTTTTAGAATATAGTAATATATATAAAGCAAGATAGAAGTTTTAGGGCTGAGGCTAAAGTCCTTCTTCACCTTCTTCTTCATGGGTTTGGGTACTATTGTGTAATTTGATAAAAAAGTCCACATTGCAGGCCACGAGTGATTGATTATTAAGTTAAAAGTAAAAATAATTTAGGTATCATTTCTTAATTAGACAGTTTATCCTTAAAAGGCCTTGTAGAGAGAGATACAGCTCCATTTTTAATTTGTTAGAGTGAAGTGCTGTAGAACTCACAGTTTGTGAGACTGTAATATAGATAAGAACTAATAAACATCTGAGTCCAAACAAGAAATACCGTCTTGTGCATTTAATCCCAACCTTAGCAAAAAAGAAGCAATGAATCCACAGGTATTGTTAGTGACATGGACCCTCAGCAAGTTTGCCAATGGCACCACACTGAGGGGTGTGGTCACATGCTGGAGGGAAAGGATGGCATCCAGAAGGACCTGGACAGGCTTGAGAGTCAGCCTGTGCAAACCTCAAGAAGGCCAAGTATAAGGTCCCACACCTGGGCCAGAGCAGTCCCAAGCACAAAGACAGGCTGGGCATAGAATGGCTTGAAAGCAGCCCTGAGAGGAAAGAAGAGAGGGTGTCGGTGAATGAGAAGCAACATGAGTCCAACATAGGCACCCACAGCCCAGAGAACCATCTTCATTCTGGGCTGCACCCAAGCAGAGTGGGCAGCAAGTGAATGAGAGGATTCTCTCTGTTACGCTCTGGTGTGACCCCACCTGCAGTGCTGCATCCAGATTGGTTGTTTCAACTTAAGAAGTACATGGGCCTGCTAAGACAAGTCCAGAGTAGGCCACCAAGGTGATCAGAGGCATGAAGCACTTCTCTTATTGAAACAGACCTCTCTCTTATTGAGAGAGAGTTGGGGCTCTTCAGCCTGGAGAAGTCTCTGGGGAGAGCTTAAAGCAGCCATTCCATTACTCAAAGTGTTACAAGACAGCTGTAGAGGGACTTTTTACAAGCGCATGGATTGACAAGATAAGGAGAAATGGCTTCATACAGAAAGAGGACAGGTTTACCTTAGGTAGAAATTCTTCCCTGTGAGGGTGGTGAGGCACTGAAATGGATTGTCCAGAGGAACTGTGGATGCCCCATCCCTGGAAATGTTCAAGGCTAGGCTAGATGGTGCTCTGAGAAATCTGGTCTAGTAGAAGATTCCCTGCCCATGGCAGTGGAATTGGAACAAGATTATATTTAAGGTCCCTTCCAACCCAAACCATTTCTTGATTCAAAGCCACATGCAGACTTCAAATGGAAATCCCAGACATGCTGAAGAGATGCACTGTGCCCATCAACCAAAAAGGTCAAGGAGATTAGCATACACTAACTCCATTGCAAGAGCCAAAATCCAGAGGAATGGGAACCATGGTCTTTTCCACTTACAAATTCAGTCTTCCCATCCCACAGCACAGAGATGTGCTGGCAGAAACTATGGCATCACTACTAGATCATTCCCCCTTGTGTCACCCAAAAGTTTCTTAATCTCCCTTACCTGATGTGTGTCTTGTTACTAAATCTCCCCCACATCTGGAGCCGCGCTGAGACCATCTGCTCTTTCCTCACAGGAGGGTAATGATTTTGGTCAGCCTGACTCAGCCCCCAAAGGAGTTATTCTGCTTGTTAATACAGGTGTACAGAGGGAGAGAAAGTAGGCCAAAAATTAGGACTGCTTTTACAGCTAAGGCTCCTCCAGAGAACTGTTGATTTCTCCCTTTCTCCTCCTTCTTGAATCACCAGACACTCGCTCACTGACAGCTGACAGCCTCCTCAGAGGAGGTGTCACTGAAATGCCTTGGTTGTTTTCAGATCTGAAGTGACCATGTTATGTCTCTAGACAGGATAATCTGAATGAAAAAATTCTCTGAGGAGGAGTGAATGCACCAAATTTCCTCTTACTTTCTGAGGACTCTTAAACTCTCAGCATGCAGTACTATACTTTTAATGTACCTGTGGTCACAGGCTGGCTTTAGGTACAGAGCACTGCAAAGGTGAGTGGCAAAGGGCTGTTCCAGGAACATAATGGTTGTAGGAGATATACAAGTACAGACAGTAGCTGGTCATATGCTCCACCATATTTTTGTTTTCCCCATTACTTCATTATCATGCTCAGATCAGGGATATCTTACTTCTTCTCATCCTTGGTAAAATAAAATTCAAATCAGTCCATGCAGCCAAGGAGCTTTGAACCAGACCTATGAAATCAGCATCATAATCAGGATGTAGAGAGACAGTCACGTGCACTGACATCCTTAATCTGCATTACCTTCAGCCTGTTTTCTGTCACAAATCATTCATTTGAGACTTCTATGGAGATTGAAGAACCATTTGCAACTTGCTTAATTGACTCTGGAAAAACTCTCTGCTGCCTCAGCAACTCTAGTCTTGTGGCAAGAGGAGGAAAAAGTTACAGATCACAGAAAGCTAGTCTTATGTGTAGGCATGGCTTTATTTTCAGCAAGGCAGGGAAGAAGCCACACAAACTCACAGCCTGAGTAGCCACAGATCTGAACTTGGAGGAAACTGGGAATTCATGAATCCTTTCAGTCTGCTGAAAAGATTTCACTTGAAAGAAGGCCATAATCCAACAATTGTAAAATGTCATTTGAACAGCGCTGTTCCTCCATGGACCTCAAAGGGCAAAGTGACTGGAAATGACACACAACACACCATGGTCCCCACAGGAAGCACCACAAACACAGTGAGACTGAACAGTAAAATGAAGTTGCACCATCACATGGCTTCCATCAAGTCACTGGAGCTCCAGGAAAAGCATCGAGTTCCCTGATCCAGCAAAGCACTTCAACACATGTGCAACTTAAAACTGAAATCTACAGCACTGTGAGATAAGTGAGACAACATCACTTTTCATAGAATGCCACTTGTAGGAGAATATCCTTATTTTTCTAAGCAGTCTGGATGGAGGCCTTAGATGTCTGGCCCTTGGTACCTGTTCTAATTACGTTTCCTTTCAGTACAGGCATTATGAACCAGAGCTGGATTTGTTCAGGAAAGGGAGAAAGGATCACTCTTTGGCACAAAGCCTCATTAGCCAGTGTCAGGTGCATGGTTTTGGGTTTTTTAATATCAGCTGAATGGTAAGGTTTGTTCCTTCCAAAAACTGTCCAACACCCATTACTGTTAAATACTTGCTGATCTTGTAATCATCACATTCATCAGTTGCTGGATGTCATCTCATATTTTCCATGGCTTTTGGCACCTCTGTGTGGTACTAACGATTCATGGCAGCAGCATGTTGATCTTTAGCTGCCAAGTGCTGCTGGCCAGCACCCTAAATTTTCAGTGGTTCTTCTCCCTGACAGAAAGAACTGCTTCCAGCATAACCAGGTCATCCATGAACAAGGGGGAAAAAGACATGGGGATTTTTAACACATGCATCTATAGAAGTGATATATCAGCAGTGAAAAAGTGCCTGTGCCCGTTCCTCAGCTCGATCATCAGAGAAGCCCACAAAAGCTATGTGACTCATGACAGCCTAAGACCTGGTCTTAATTTTCCTCAGCCCTGCTTCCATGATTTACATTTGTGCTGATCAATTGACACAGGGTGTCAAATGCTATCAAGCTGATTGATACAGTAAACAAGGACTAAATGTGCACAAAATACAAACACAGTAAAGAATCAGGCCCTGTGTGTTCATTAAGAGCCCCCTATTTCTCATGGGATACACTGCTTGAGTGTGGAATACACTTCCCAAGAGTTGATACACTGCTCTTCACTTCCAAGTAATGGAAATAGCTCTGTGTCAACTCTGCTCCTGCCGACAGACCCAAGGGAGTTTGAGCTTGTTGCTCCTCCTCTTAGCCCACAAGCTTCCTCATTACACCCCTGCCCACGAAACAATATTTTACAAGTGTGTCTTCCAAATCTCCCTGTAAATGCATCAGACTAAATCCTGTCCTCAGTTCAGCCTTTGTCAGTGTTTGTAACCAGATTTCACCTGCCTCTGTACAGAGAGCACACAGGTGTGAAGATGGTCTGTGGCATATCTTAGCAAAACTTTGATTTGTGAGAGGATCTGCCAGTCCAAAGGAAAACCACATCTGGTTTTAAAAATGCCTTACCCAGTGCAATTCAGCATGCCTACAGTGAAGCCAATGAAGATGGAGACATTTACTCCAGATGTTTATCTGATCCTTGGCAATCGTGTATCCAATGATTCCTGCTTCCTAATTATGTTCTGATCAACTAACTTGGAGCTTTTTTCCTCATACAGCAGAGCTTGCTGAAAGTGCCTCTGCTTCAGGGACTCTTTTGAAATATATCTTAGCTTCCAAGGGTAATGAACTCTTTTATAATAAACGCCTAGCTATAATATGAACAATACTTGGCTTCCAGGAACTGCCTTATAATTACATGGCTCAGTATTGCATGTCAGAGGTTTGCTTCATCTTTAATATTTTATGAAGAAGTTCAGATTCTGACAGTAAAAGTATTTAACCCAGAGGACCCGGAACCCTGACTATTATTTTGCACAGTAGCCATCCAGCTACACTTTTGTGCACCACCAATATCCCTGGTGCATACTCACACCCTTTGATACTCTCTAAGTAGACACAACCACATGCTGTCCAGATGGAAACCTGGCTGCATCATTACATTATATTGAAATAACCCAATACCACCTGTTTCTGCT
The DNA here is from genome assembly GCF_017590135.1 of Pyrgilauda ruficollis. Classification (NCBI taxonomy): domain Eukaryota; kingdom Metazoa; phylum Chordata; class Aves; order Passeriformes; family Passeridae; genus Pyrgilauda; species Pyrgilauda ruficollis. Next base: position 20,352,494 of record NW_024525489.1, on the reverse strand, counting down.
GGGGTTTCTGCCAACATTTTCCCATAAAACATTTATTTTGCTAATATTTTAGTTGGTCACCTCAGAAGGACACTTGAAGTTAAAGATTTACCATGTGTGCAGCTATGAGGAAAACCCTCAAGAACAAAACAATAAAAAAAACAACAAAGCTCAATAGCTAATGCCTATTGTTTAAAATGTGGATGTTCACCTAGGCACTAGGCATTAGTACTCTGCAGGGACACAAAACCAAACACAGCTTTTTGGCAGTGTACATTAAGTGAATTATCTTAACTGTCTTGGTACTCACCTCTCACATAATTAAGAAAAACTTTCATACATGGAGTGAGGCTAATATACAATAACACTAATGAAAACTCATTGGGGTTTTTTTGTTGTTGTTTTTTATTAACCTGTCATGTTATAGAACCCCCAGTCTCCTTTCTCTCCCCCTCTGCAGATAAAACAGCTTATTCTAAGTGAGTCTGTAAAAATGAGAAAAGTCTTACAATTCCTAGCCCACTTGAGATGTTTAAAGAATTTATTAGATACCTTCTACAGCAGCAATAGGATTTTTTAAATTTAGATTTTATGTTTTTAGAGACATTTTCCTTAAAAAAAAAAAAAAAAAAAAAAAAAAAAAAAACACAACGTATCAAAGGCATTTGATAAAAATTTTCCTAGCATGTTATCACTTGGGTATATACCTTATACTCTTCAGTGTTGATCTCTGTTTGTACAAAAGTCCAACTGGTGGCTGGACTTCACACAAAGACTTTTTTCTCATATATAAATATTTCACTTGAAGAAAATCAAAAGTTATTAACAATCCACTACTCCCATTTTTCTTTATATCAGTTATTACAATTCCATTTTAAAACCTGCTCTTCTCCTAAGGGAGAGGTAACAGTGCCATGTAAATTGTCCAACAGAACCCCACAAAGACCCAGCAGTGTTTCTTGAAATGCAGTATCTCAAACACACACTAATCATTTGACAAATATAGGCACATCAGTAGAAAAAAAGGATGTGATCCAAAAACAAAATTCAGAAACAGAAAAAATGTTTGCAAACTAAGAAGGTAATCCCTAATTACAAATGAGAATGTCTTCAGCTGTTAGAAAACTATCTTACAATAGGGGGAAAACAATTGAAAAAATAAAAATGTGATATTTTTTCTGCATATTTTGTTTGGAAATATTTAAGATACCTCCAATCCTATTAACCTACAAAATTAACCAATAAAAATCCACCAGGAAAAAATAACAGTAATTATTTAAAAAAAAAAAAAATGAAGAAAAGAGTGTATAAACCAGCTTCAAGTTCACTAGCCTGGATTTGTTCTAAATATAGACCTAGCCATTTTTATCATGTCACAGAATACTTTTATAGATTGTAAAAGAACAGTATGAGAATTGAAAAGAAAAAGAAAGGGACCAGTAGTAAGTTTAGCCCTGTTTTGCTTCTTTCTCCTTTTCATCTTCATTCCACATTCCATTTCCAATAAAATCACCCATTTATAACCAAATCCCTGGCTGTTGGCATGAAAGTAATTTAAATTTTTGCCTATTTTTTAAAAGCCAACTTATAACCTGAAACCATTATAGTAATTGATTAACTATCACAAGCAAAGCAAAGTATCTATTTGACAGATTCTATTCACAGTCACATCCCTTCCCTGCAGACAGGTAGTTAGATAATTAAGCAATCCATTTCACTGCATATATGCTATACACAAAAGCAACTGACACACAATGAATCTTGCTAAGCTTTTGTTCAACATATGAAATACTGGATAATCACTCTTTTTTATGAAAGCACTTGACCTTTAAATTGATATCCCCCCCAAAAAAGATGGTAATCGCTACTCAAAGAGATATTGAATGCTCTGCAGCTAATCCAGAAGATCATTGCCCATTAGTCATTATTAGATTTTTTTAATCTAAAGGTGAGTATTTGATTATAACAAAGAGAAAAAGAAAATACTATTTAGGTTGCTGTGAATGCCTATACTCTCCTCTTTGTAAATCACAGTGACAATCAGTTAGACTACCTGCAACATGAATATCATTTACATATTTGATCCCTGCTCAGAGAGCATCTTTATAAGCTTTGAATGACAGAAAGTGAGATTATCAGTGATAGTGATTTTAAATATTACATATGTTGCATGCATCACAAGTTTTTTTTTTTTCTTAAGCAGCTGATGAGTGTTATATTTTTTTGTATAATACATTGGAAATATATTTCTGTTTTTCAGTTTAGGAAAAGTGAATCAAAAATGTTTAAATTAAATGGAGAAACTGCACAGCCTTCTAAAAAAAAAAAAAAAAAAAAACCAGAATGAAAAAAAGTATTCTTTCAAAAACATTCAAAACCAAAAAACCAAAAACGTATTCTTTTATTAAATTTTAATTGTTTCCTTGTTCACTTTTTACACGGTATCACTAATCATACGCTGCATCCCAGAAATTATACTTCAGCTACAAGGGCAACTATATGGTACAATGCTGGCTGGATGACCCTGCTCAGAAGGAAGTGGTTATGGGGTTATACTCTACCCAGAGTCCAGCTTGTGCTGGTCCACATCCTTATCAGTGACCAGGAAGAGAGGATGGAGAGCACTCTTAGCAAGTTTGCAATCACACCAGGCTGAGGCATCTATTGATACTCCCCCTACTTAGGGATGCCATTCAAAGGGACACAGACAGGCCAGAGGAAAGGGCACACAGGGACTTTGTGAAATTCAACAGGAACAAACACAAAGTCCTCCCTCAGGAAAGAAGCTCCAGGACACAGTACAGGCTTGGGACAGGCTGGGTTTGTAGAGAAGGTGGCCAGTAAATGTTTCTCCCAATATGTATATAAGCAAGAGCAGATCAGAAGCTGCCTTTTTGCAGTAAAAAGTTTCTCTGAGCACAAAATTGAAAAAACTTTATGAAAAAGAAAACTACAGTATGCTTTTATGCTTGTTTATTCTAAGCCTTTTAAACTTCATGGCTATTTCAACAAGGTATGTGCAACAGATTATATACTGGTTTTTTGCATTAGCAATTACTTAGTATTATTTAATACTATTGGACTTGAAGCAAAAAAATTATTAGGAATTCCTTTTCATGTAAGAAGATAATCTAGATGGCCTTAAAGGTCTGGCCATCAGATTTGGTAATCTGACATTTTCAAGCAGTCCCTTTCCAGTCAAATGCTCCCAATATTCTTCATGACTGTTTTACCAACATGGGTATCCAGACACATATATGCCAGTCCAGCACAACTCAGTCTGATCCTCTCCCACATTTACATGTTAGACCTGATACCTGCCTAGCTGGTGTGTGTAAATCACAATGCAGAGGACACAGTACATTCAAAATTGACTTGTTTTTTCTCCAGGATGTTTTGTTCCACTCCTCCCATAGGCTGCTTTTAAGATGTATTGAAATGTTCCCTGCCAGCACTTCTCTTTTTGTTGGTATAGTGATGCCTTTTTGGGACTACCTAAAAACAGAAGCCAGACAAAAATTAAGGGAATAAAAAGCAGTTATATTTATTGAAAGGCTTTCAGGTATATTTGGGGCAGACAAAGCCCCCCCAGGGTGCACACCCAAAAATGGATAACGGGTGATGGGTTTCCACACTTTTGTAAGTTTGGTCTATTTGCATATTGGGGGTCAATCTTCCAATTACAGCTTCAGGTAATGAAGTCATTTACCCAAGTTTGCTCCTCCCACAACTCACTTATGTGTACATTTCTCTGGGCCTGGGACAGTGAGGTGCCCTTGATTCCCAGGCTTAGAGAGGAATTGTTGTGTCTGACCTAAATAGGAAAGCAGTAGCTAACAGTCTATATGGAGTTTGGAGTTATACATTAAAGAATTGCAGGATTACAAATAAATTAAAAATACAAAAGCTAAAATCCTAAGGCATCAGTGATGGGTTAACCCCAGCTGGATGCCTGACACCCACTGAAGCTGCTCTCTCACTCCCTTCCACAGCTGGACAGGGGAAAGAAAATACAACAAAGGTTCCCTGAGTTAAGATAAGGACAGAGAGAGATCACTCACTGTCTTGGTTTAAAAGACAAATGTCTGTTGAGGAAGGTGGGAACCTTCCTGGAATGGGAAGACAACCCCTGCCCCCAAAATGTAAATGTAAATTACGGCTCTTGCAGGCAAAAATTATGGTAAAAGGAATAACAGCTCTTTGCTAGAATATATATGTGTGCCAAGACAGACAAACAACAGCCAAACAATACCAGAAGTTCCCAGCCTGTGAAGCAATTCCCCCTTTCTGTGTGGCTATGACCACAACCAGCTGGGAGCACTGGAGGCTCAGGCGGGGCAGAGGGGCTGCAGAGACTCCCCTGTGGCCTCAGGGGCTCTCCCACAGGAGCCCAGAAACTTCCTCGTGGGGTGGGAGGGGCTTGGGTGAGGAGATTGCTCCTTTTGGAACACTCAAGGGCAGCAGTTGGTGTCTGTAGCACCAGCAGCAGCTCCAGAGCAATGGGCAGAGGGGCGAAAGCCAGCAGAGCCGGGCAGCAAGCTACGGCGCAGCAGCATCATCCCAGGAACAGGTCCATGTCCATGACACACTCACCCCTCTCTTCAACCCCGCAGTGGAAAAGCAAAGAGGTCAGCCCCCATTGCCCAGGCAAGTCTCAGGTTAGCCTCAACACATCTCAGGGTATTACGCTGCAATTCCCGAAGAAAATCCCGGAGAGAGAGCCCACCCTGCAGGCAAGAGTCCGAAACCCCAAAATTTCATTGGAATGCCAGAACTATTAGCTACTTTTCTCTGTGTCTTAGTTGCTGTCTATTCACCTGGAAAGTGGTCACCTTTCTACCAGTGTCTCCCTGGTATCAACAGGAAAAAAAATCACTAAGAAAAATCACTAAACCCGCCACAATCACCAAATACTGTCGCAGCAAAACGGACTCAAATTAGAGATAGGAATTCAATTTATTACTAACAAAATCAGAGCAGGATAATGAGAAGTATAGCGAGACCTTAAAAAACGCCTTCCCTTCCCCCACTCCTTCGCAGCTCTACCTCTTTAGCCAGCAGTGCAGAAAGATGGGAACGGGATTATGGTCAGTTCATCACACTGCTGTTCCTGCTGCAGCTCAGGGAGAGTAGTCCTTCCCTGTTCCAGCATGGGGTCTTCCACGGCCTGTGGGTGGATCTCTGCATCCCCAGGGGTCTCCATGAGCTGCAGAGGCACAGCTGCTTCACCATCATCCCCTGCAGGCTGCAGGGAAATCCCAGCTCTGGAGCCTGGAGCACCTCCTGCTCCTCTTTCTCCACTGGCGTGAGTGTCTGCAGAGCTATTCTTCTCACATGTTCTCATGTCACTCTTCTCTGGCCATAATTACATCTGTGCAATAACTTTTTCTTCTTAAGTATGTTACCACAGAAATGTGACCACCATTCCAGATTGGTCCAGCCTTGGCCAGCAGTGGGTCCATCCTGGAGCCAGGTAGCATTAGCTCTGCCAGACATGGAGGAAGCTCCCAGCAGCTTCTACAGAAAGCCACACCTGTAGCACAACAATGCAGCAGTTTTGGGAGGACTGTGTGCCCATGGGAAGGACTCACATTGCAGCAGTTTTGGGAGGACTGCTGCTCATGAGATTGGAACCATGCTGGAGAAGTTCATAGAGAACTGTCTCCCATGGGAGGAACTCCACAGCCTCACAGGGGAAGGACTCCTCTCCTGGAGCATCAGAAAAACATCTCAGTGATGAACTGACCAAAACCCCCATGAACTGTCTCCCTGCACTGGGAGACAGGAAGGGGAGAGGGATTGGGGAAAGAAAAGGTGGTTTTAAGGGCTTATTTTACTTTTCATTATCCTCCTCTGATTTTGTTACTAATAAACTCACTTTGTACCTCTAGGCTGATCCTGTTTTGCCCTTGGAGTGTTTTCTCCCAGTCCTTATCTCAATTCATGAACCATTTGTTCAATTTTTCTCTCCTCCGCCCAGCTATGTCAGGGAGGGTGAGCGAGGAACTTTCACGGGAGCCTGGCATTTGGCCAGTGCTTAACCATGACACCTTGTGAAAGAAAAAAGGAGAATTTGAAACAAGATTTTACTTCATTAATTCCTACAACAGATGATTCTGTATTTCATCATTTTATCCATAATATTTAAGTTTACACTTACTTATTTCTTTCACTCTTAAACTTCTTTTCCTTAGACCCCACCTGAACTCCCTGAAGTCAGACCCCTTCCAGCCCATACCAACAACTAAAATGGAGTTGTGTACACTGAAAACAAGAAATGGAGGTGTGCAAATAGTCACAGTAAGAAACACTCATTAAATTATTCCGAGAGCTAGTCTATGCTGAATACACTCAAAAACAGGGGAGTCTTTTTCTATTTAAGAAAATCAGCAGCATTGATTTAAAAGATCATAATAATGATCTTTTAAATGAGAACTACATATATCTGTGAATACATCGGGGTTGTTTGGTTTTGGGTTTGTTTTTTTTTTTTTTTTGCTGTACCTCTATCAAATGAAGTATCAAACTACATGTCTGTGGTAGGCAGTCATGTGAAATGCAGTCATTTCATCTTCAAAATAGTGGAAGAGTCACTAAAATTGCTGTACCATGATAATTCATCAGGTTATTCAGATGTTTAGTTGTAGGAAAAAGAATTTAATATAGTTATATTTTGATCTTAAAATATTTTAGAAGTTAATTGAAATTAATAGAATTAATCAAATCAAATCCTAGTATAAATTCAAATATCAGTGTTGCTTTGGTTTAAAATCAGATCTTCTGTGCCAAATATGTTCCTGTGTCTGCAGAAGGACTGATGGTGCTGTTAAGGGGAGGTTTGCCAGTTTTAAGGAATAAAGTCTTGCACTCCACATGTGCCAAACACTTCCATTTTCTTCCTACATCTTATTCACTATTCAATAAAAAAAAAGTCTTCCATAAAAACTACTCCCAAAACCTTCATACCATAAATACTTATTTTTGAATGGGATTAATTCTTTTTTGGAGTTGCTGCTACTCTTTGCACTGGCTAGAGAGAATAAAACCAAATTGCTTAGAGAGCCTTTAAATAGCTAAAACTGGAGCAATTAATTCCACCCAGAACTGAAGAAAAGGTCAAATCCAACTAGTGACCAAGGATAGCAGCATCACCACTGCAAATAAACACAAATCAAAAAGAGATGTATGTACAAACATGGAACGTCACTGGGCACTCTGCTTATATAGTCCCCAGGCTATTCTATGTCAGCATTTAAACCCAAAACGGATCGCTGCAGGAAATCTTACTGTACTTGGACAACACAGGAGAAGAGCAAGGATATGTTTTCAAAGGCAAAACCAGGAGGTAAACAGGGTTTTTTTCCCACCAACTTCCAACAAGAGCAGAGCTTCTCACTGGTACAGAGAAAGGCTTGACTGGAGACATCCAACAGAGTGACTGCAGGGCTCAGTCCCCCACAACACACATGAACAAAAAAAGCAGCAGAGATCAAGGGCATCCTTGTCCTCCACTGGACAATAGCGAGCAAATCATTCTTTTTAAATCCCTCTCAAAGGAGTCTGCCAAAGGAAATGTCTGAGACAGAGTGAGAAAATAAACTAATTCTCCCCTGCCCTACCACAAAACCTTGTTTACCAGATCATCCTTTACCTTCATCCTTCTCCACGCCCTCCTTATTTGGTTACTTTTCTCATAATTATATTGAGAATTTTAATTGAAACCATGGAAACTCTGAAGATATGTCTGTGTGCATATGTGCAACACTTGTACATCCAGTCCTCTACCAAAAACCCAGCCAATGACATGTCATGAATAAGAGTTACCAAAAGGTACAGCTGCTTGAGTGGTAAATAATGCTGATAACCGCAAACCTACTTTGGTAGCTCTGCTAAATAATAAAAGTAATTTCCTTGCCTCCAGTGATCCAGTCCGTAATTCCCTGCAAGACAACAGCAATTAAGAAACAAAAGTGAAAAACAAAAGTGAAGCTAAAACACTTTTAGAGGCCTGAGGAAAACAAAAGTGGCAATCTCGTGTGAGATTCACCATCAGATCAATCAACTTGGTAAAAAAAATCCAGTTACAGAAACATGACTCTTCCATTATGCTTTTGGGATACAAGCCTTCCCACAGAAGCAGCTGAATTAAGTCCAGAACAGATTATTATTATTACTGTTATTTTGTTTAATACTGTGTTTTTCTACTGCCTGTAAGAAACAGCATCTGAGCTGACTATGTCATTGTCAAAGTCAGTGCCATTCACAGAATGTGGGGTAGACACAGTGGGGCGTAGGATTCAGTGCCCCACCTGGAGCAGATGGTGCTCAGGGACACTGAGTGAAGGTTAATGCAATAAACAGGAGGCCAAAGACAGTTGAGGGTAAAGAAGTTCTGTAGGAATTAGAGCAGGAAACAGAGTAATTACAGGAAATGTTCTGCATACAATATGAAATGTTTATCTTTCTGGTTCTTCTCATGTGTCCGTGTAGCTCCGGACCAGCACCCTTTCGTTTAGACACTATTTAGAGCACAGTGATGAAAGCAGCTGGTGTAAACTCTCCTAGAGCCTCAAAAAACAGTTATCACATGTAACCAGCTAAAAAACATGGCATTTAAAAAAGAAGCAGAGTAGGACAGTTAAAGGCAGAGTATAACTAGCCAAGGTTTGAAAACTGTTTCATGTTTGTGATCTCACTGGAGATATGAATGCAGTAATGTTAATAAAAGAGTCATTAGGAATTGCTGACTGAAAGTACACAGCCATGTGTTCTCCTCATTCAGCCAAGGCAATCACAGCTGAAGAAGGTCCTTTCCTGCTATACACAGTCCCCAGCTGTAAATGGGAAAGCAGCCACACAGGACTTAATTTATGTGACCTCTTTTGAATTATTTTACTGATAACATCTTCTAGGGCCTGATCTAGTCCCTAAATAGATAATAGGTAATTACCAAAAGATACTGGAAAATAGAGGCCCTTACATGTGTTTATAAATGTATTTTCATAAATTAAAGAATACTCTAAAAATCATGGTCCTTTAGCAATGGTTTTGAATAAAAAGCCACGGCTTCCCCAGGTGTCAGCATTTTCATATGTGTTGAATTTGGACTGACATACGTAAGAGAGTCCCATTTCTGATGCTATTTTCTTTACTGCACGGGAACAAATTCTTTCCTTAGTGATGCTGGTGTAACACTGAAGCGCCTCAGACAGCTGCAATGGGCACGTACTGTTGTCATTATCAGTACATGCAAGGAAAATATATCGTGAAATGCTAGAGAATTTATTAGGTTATTTATTGATGTGCTATCTAGGGGACATAAGAGTATCATGAGTGCTTGTGTGGAGTCAACACCTTTCCACAACAGCACAGTGAACAAGGCAATTCCTGGCTGTTAAACAGCCTACATCTGCAATAGCAGACTAAAACAATCTCTCAAGTGTATGTATTCCTTGATCCAAAAAGACACATTTCACATCCTATGAATCAATTGTCTTCACTCTCCAAACACAAATGATGGTGTCCTACACTCATGTGCAGTAGCGTTAATCCAAAATAACGCCACCAAGTCAGTTGAGGTGCTCCAGATTTACACTGTTGTGAGTGAGAGCATTTGGCACCCAGTACCTATGGTTATAGATCCTCAGCTGCTGGAGATCATCAGTTCTTTCAAGTCAATGCCTCTGAAATTAATGTAGTTTTGCTGATTTACACCAGGTGAGGATCTGCCTTGTGGTTTCTGGCTTTAAATTCTCTTCCTGTCAGCCATCTCATTTCAAAATGGTTTCAATAGACAACTCCTAGCCAGAATTTCCTCTGCTATTTATAGGATTATTTCAAGAGTTTCTAAGATAATCCCCATATTTCCATCTTTATATCAGAGCCTTTTTCAGGATTGTATTACAGCCAAACTATTCACATATCCAGATGACACCACTCCTTCCTCTTCTTTTCCCTTCCCTATTTGGGATGATTATACAGAGGGGAAATATCTCTCACGGTCAGATCTTCAGCTGGCATAAATCAGCATAAAATTGACATGAATGATTTACATCATTTAGCAATACAGAAGAAAAGACAAAAAGAAAAAAAGAAAAAAAATTAGTTTTTACCAATGCAGTTTAAAATTAGTAACAGGTCTTTAATATTGAAAGAATATTAAAATGTAACCCATATGTACACCTTTGATGTGTGTTTTATGGGCTCAGCTAGGCATCATTTGCAGCTTGGAATGACAAAGCTTCTTGCTGTTTTGTTCCATAAAATCCTCAGCAATTCTGCCCCTAAATACTCCATACTTATTCAACATTGTTCACCTCAAGTGTACTTAAAACACACCACCAAGGGCTTTCCCAAACAAAACCTGTTCTGTTGATTTCACATGTTCTTTTCATCCAGCTAAATGTTAAAATCAACCTGTTGAAATGGGTCAGGTTTAACAGAATTTAGGTGTGCTATACAAAAGTGCCACAGGGGATCTATAGACCTCAATTGTCATCAACACTCCAGAAATCTTAAATAATTTACCATTCAATTTGCCATTGATCCACACAGACTTCTCACATCTGTAATTTCCTGGTATCTGTGTCCACCTAGAAATACTTTTCTCTTCTAGAGAGCTAGATTTCCTCCTATGCTACACCCTTGTAAACTAGCAGATACCTGCTCACCTCTGACACTCTACTCAAAAATCTTAATTAATGAAGCGATCCAGATCAGAAGAGAGCTGGACACACGGCAGAGAGAGCTGAAAAATAGAATTCCCTGCATGGACAGACTCAAGAGTCTGCAGAACTCTTCTGAGAGTCAAAGCAATCTGCATCACAAGCACATTTTCCCAGTACAGAAGTGTACTTGCAGGAACTGGCAGTTTCTACAAGTAAAAACAAAAGAGATAAAAGCTGAATATTGTGATTTCCACTTGTTAGACTAGACACCTTGACACAGTCTGCTGGGGGAGATCTCATAGCCGGTGGCAGAGACTACATATGTAGGAGAAGCTGTGCATTACTGAGGGCAATATTGAATACACACTCTTCAATCCAGCTCTCACAGGTTGACAAATAAAAGTCTTTCTCCCTCCATCACCACCCACACACTTTTTTTCCCCAGGGCCAAAAGGGTTGGAATAACATTAAGCACTCCTGGCCTGGAAATTAGTTGTTACATGTTTGTGGGGATGAGGGGTTGGCAGAAGGGCAGATCTGATTTCAAATAAATGTTTACTCCTTTCATTTCCCTTCACCTTCCACATGAGATAGCAAAAGGATATCAGTATTCAAAGTGGATGTCAAAGATTTAATTTTCTACAGTTCATACTACTTGAAATCAGGTTATTGCTTTACCTTTATGGAGAAGAATTGAAATTGAAAACAGACCAACTGGAGGAACCGTGTGGATTCCAGATTCACAGCTGCAGGCATTTAAGTGAAAATAGCATGTTTTCACACTCTTAGTTTATTATTCAGCCTAAGGAGTGGTGTGTCACTAAGTCTGGAAGTCCAGTGAGGCTGATGAGCAATGGCTACTAAATTCCTACAGGAAAGGTAACCACCTTTCATTTTTCTACTACTCCATCACAGGCCTGAATTCATTTCACTTACTGGGATAAAAGTCACTCATTCTATTGACCTGACTGGAGTTAGACCAGGAATATTTTGGCTCTAAATAAGGAATGACACACAGTAGGGTTATTTCAGGGTGTAACTTCTGTAAAAAATCTGTAAGACTAGTCAATAACAACACTAAATTCAATCTCATTTCAGGTAAAGGACACAAAACACTGCAGAAGATGTTTACAAGCTGCCACTCCTTAGATACTGTTCTGTAGCTAAACCACTCATTTAGCTACTGGGATATTAAAGATCCAATAAGGAAAGTGGGCGAGACAGAGTAGTATTACTATGCTGCTCTCTAAAGTGCTTCAGCCAAAACAACTAGCCAGGGAAGAGATCCCCAAGAATCCCTGTGAATTATAATAACTTTATCTTGGTAAGAGTCTAAGCTGGAATTTGTGAAATGTATCTAATTTTGATATAACTTCTTACGTCTGAAAACACTGGAGGTAAAATCTTGCTCCTGCTTAAGTTAAACAGACACTGACATCAATGGAGAGAAGACTTCATCTCATTATTAAAACCAGAGGTAAACCAGTAAGCAATTCTGTAAAAATCCCATTCATAAAGTTCAAGAATAAAGTAAAAACTTTCTTTTCTCTTAATCTAGAGGTATTCCTTGGAAATACACATTCAAATGGCTATGACTAGATAGTATAAGAATTCATTTTCTATCACTGTATGCATAGTTTTTAACAAATAATAAATCTAAGTTTGAAGCTGGCTCCCTGCTGGGGATAAAAAGCTGTCTGCAAGTGTTCAGTTCCTGCCACTTATTCTGACAGGAGGAAACTGCAGATGAAAAGTACATGGCATTCTTTCTGTTCTCTGACTGAAAAAGCAGGTAAGGACCTTAACACAAAACCTAAACCTAAATTAGATACTCAGAACTGAATCATTAAACATGGAGCCTGGGAGAATCAGCCTTTGACTTTTGGTACCACACGATTTCTGCAGGAGCTTAAGGAAAATTTATCCTGCTATTATTTGCTGAACAGAAAAAGAGCTGTGGACAGAACAGCAGCTGAAGTGAATTGTGAAATTAATGCTCCTAATTTTTAAACTCCATGCCCAAAAGCAATGAGTAACTTATTCCTCAACAGATGCCCACAGAGGTAACACTGAATAGGAGTTAGATACATTCAACAGCTTTCACACTCAAAATATTTAGAAGAATATTTGCACCACTTATTACAAGTACACAGTAAAGATCACAGTCCCCAAGGATGAAGACAATCCTGCATGACCAGATTGATCTTTGCTATTCTCATCAAACTTAAAAATTTCAGTCCCTGCACCACAGGTGTACCAGGGTTTAGCAGGATGCAGCAAAAATCCTCCTTTTTCCTCAACTTTTCACACTTAGTAGACTTATCAGCAATAAGCTCCCAAAACATCTATTACTTTATTTGGGTTCTTTTGTCTCAAATGAGAGGCTTGGATTACTGAAATACTAATAGGTTGCACCCAAGCTAAGGAAATGAGTCCATTCTTATTTACACGTGTCTGTGAGTATATAAGATTCTCGTTAGGCAGGCTTTGAGATAAGCACTGAAATTACTTCTGACTTCAAATTGATCCACATGGAGGATTTAGCCAAGATCACCCCATCATATGCTATTCCTCAAACTACTCCATCTAGCAAAAGATAAGAATTTCAGATTAAACGATTGAAATATCTGTAAATATGATCTGAAGAAGCAAATACGAAAATAGAAGGAATTCCTGTTATTTTACACTGGCATAGACATTAACACCAAAAGCATGCAGACACTAAGAAAACATAACCCAAATAACGGGGTTTGGTAGCAATTAATTTAGGTTAAGGTTTCTGGAATCTTGAAGTAAAAGGTATTCCTGTACCAATATGTAAAATGTTATGAAAAACAAAATAAATACAACACCTGAAAAAGTCAGTTTGGTCCCACAGAGTGCCCAGAGGGATGTAAATGTAAATAATCCTGGCCTGACTGCTTTGTAAATGAAGAGGTTGAGAGTCTCTTAATTCCCACAGGCAGCAAAACCTGAGGGAGTGAAACAACAGCTCTACCTTGGCCAGAGGAGCAGGATGGCTCAAACATCACCAGTTTCTACAGACTATTTGTTAATCCTAATTACATTTGGATTACCCTTGTGAATTTCCTCTGGACAGATAAAAAAAGGTATCTTTGTGAATGACCAGTGCTTGAACTTAATGTCCAGGGTGTATCAGCCAGTGCTGTGGCTCTCATGACATCATTACTATAACCTGCATAAAAATGGTGTTACAAAGAAATTCAAGTATTCCTGCAAAGAAGGATTGGCACTGACAGATATGCTAAGAAAAAGAATTTCTAAGTAGGACTGGTCAGGAAATATTTTTTTGTTCCAGTGCACTTTTTTCTTTTTCTTTATTCCTGTTTAATTTTCCATGGAAAAGTGACAGCCCACATGTTGAATTATTTTTCATTTGCGTTTTTGTTTTTCACCACTGATTTGATGAAAAGCCTTTTTCATTAAAGACGACATGTCAGCTTTCTTGAAAAGAAAAAGAAAAATTCAACTTGGAAGAAGTAATTTTTAAAATAATGCTATCTTGTGATGATTGTAATATCTGATTACAAGTCTAAAGTAATCAAACTACCATGTCATACATCTCAGATAATAAAAGAGAATACACAAAGTATTTTGTCTTTCACAAATATTACAGCAAATAGTACTCAATCATTCAAATGTGGGTGCAACGTGAGCAAAAAAGCAGATTTTTGGCTGCTATCAATCAGTACAATTTCAGTGAAGTTTATGGAGCTACACATATTTAGACGAGATTAAAATCTGCCCTCAAGGTTGAACACAGGCTAATCAAAATATGTGCTTTTTTAATTCAGTTACTCTGAAGAGAAAAAGTATTTCCTCCCTTTGATCCTATTAAGTAAATGTGGTCCAAGAGAACAGAATATTACATTCTTCAGCAGAAAGTTTCACAGATTAAATAGCGCTGGAGTCAGAGTTGAAACTCTCACTGACTCTGCAACTCCAAAGTGGCCATTTTTAACCTTTTAGAGTATCTGCTTAGTTGCTGCATCAATATGCCCTTTGTTACCCATACAGAATGGAACAAAAAGAGAAGAAAACAAAACAGAGTACAGGCTGAAGCAAAAGGCAGTTAAACACTCACTCTTCATTTCTTGGTGTTACTGGGCTGGTCAGGAAATTAAAGCATTGGTACAGGAATTAAAGGGGTGAATATACAGGAAGAGGGGTCAAGGTTTGAGTGGCTTCCTCTTCCTTGGCACTGGAAAGCCAGAACAACTATGTATCATTGATCCAGCTCCAGATGCTGGCTAAGTGGCTGGTAATGGATGGAAACATAAGATAAAATAGCATTTTCTAGCAAGAAGCTGGAGAAAATACCACAAAAACATTATTATTTTGGGTGATCCAGAGATGTATTTCATAGAAAAATTTCCAAGTGAAGGAAAATTGCCTCCTTATAGTCCATTTATTTAAAGTACTTGCAATCAAACACAAGATTGGGAAACTTCAGGAAAGGTTAATGTTATAAGTCAACCACAGAAAAATTCACAAATGCACACACATACATCCATAAATAAAACATACTTAATGCCATAAAAAGATGAGAAAAAATATATCCTTATCTAGGATAAAATTATTCTCATAAATCTATGGGAACAAAGTCAAACCATGAAAATGACTGGAGGATATATGAAATACATTCATGCCATATCACACACACCTGCTGACCAGAGACCCAGACACCCAAGTTCAGGT
The DNA here is from genome assembly GCF_017590135.1 of Pyrgilauda ruficollis. Taxonomy (NCBI): domain Eukaryota; kingdom Metazoa; phylum Chordata; class Aves; order Passeriformes; family Passeridae; genus Pyrgilauda; species Pyrgilauda ruficollis. Next base: position 20,337,129 of record NW_024525489.1, on the reverse strand, counting down.
GTTTTAATCATTTCCTTGGCTCTGATCCCACAGTGGGACTAAGCAGAAGAGACAGCTGTCAGCAGGTAAATTAGAGCTACATAGCCCAGCTACGCAGCCACCACAGTTCCCTCCTGCTCAGGCAGGAAAAGCCTCTTCCTCAACAGGTTCCCTTATAAAATTTAGCCACATCCTAACTTCTGGAGCTGCAATGAGCCTGCATCATTTTCTGCTTGTTTCCAGTATCAGACACACAGGCTTTACAGGACACTTGTATCCTGCAAAGGACCTCAGAGCAGGGCTGGAATCCCAAGGGAGTTGGTGGTAAACAGAATGCAACACAGGGCTCTGGGACCTGCAGAAGGCAAATCCAACCATCTCACATTGGCTCCCAGTTTACTCTTTGACACCCCAATATCATTCCTCTTCAGCCTTCCAAAACAACTTCCATTGTGGACTTCCTTCTTTTACTTTGAGTTCATCCTGGGCTCATACATCACCAACTTTTCCTTTTCACACACTCTTCTTCCATTCTCTCCCTTGTGAAGGCCAGGAGCAAGTCCTCCTTTCTCTCTCATCAGGATCATGTAGCCCATCCAAAAGAGAGGAGATGACATGCTGCCCACATATCTGACACAGGGGCTTTGTGTAGCTGCCCTACAGCTGCCTGCTGTCCGAGCAGCAAGATTGATATGAAATATACTGAAAATATGTTGATATATACTGAAATACCATCCAGAGGATACTTTGGGATATAATATCAAATAAGAAAACTCTGTCTCTATTAATACAAATATAATATAAACATAATATACTTTATCTTTAGAACGTGTCCATTTCTTTAGTAATAGTGTCTCACTACCCCTTCTCCTTTTCTCTGCAGAACAGCAGCAAATGCTTGTACAGTAAACCATAGTGGAAAAGCACTTCATGGACATCCAGATCCCAGTGGACACAACAACAGCAATAGACTGGTCAGAGAGAGGGTTAGTTTTGAAAGGAGAAAAAAAAACAATCTTGGACAGGAACCACTAGTATAGGTGGTTCAAATCTTTGTACTGCTACAGTTGACCAAAGCATGCTTCAGAAAAGTAACTCAATCAGCCCCCATCTCAATCATCCTGCTGTTGCATGGAGATAACAAACTTTCCCATGATCTGATCCTGGGAGATGGATAGATGATGGAGACTCCTAAATGCTGCTAAATAAAGCAGAAAAATTGGGAAAAACTTTCAGACAGCCCATTGTATCTTGACTCGTGTCCATATTGTAACCTATTTTCCCACATGAGAAGCCTTGGCACTCTGGTAGACTTTGTTTTCAAAACAAAAACCTGAAAAGTCATCTAGGTGTGAACTTCAAAACTGCAGAAGTTATTGCTAAAAGAGGGTCCTTACTACACCTTCCTGGGATGTATATTCCCAAACAAGCTCCACTGAAAATCCCCACTGCTAGCAGCAATATGGAATTCTACTAGCTATAAAAATTTGGCAAAATAGACAGAGACATCTCTATAATCAGGAACTTTTTTTTTTCTTCCCTGCTTGCTCTGGTTTTTCTATGTAAAAGCAATTATAAACTAGAAGTCTTGGTGATGATTTTACTGATCAGCTGGAGAAATTTAGATAAATTTGGCTTTTCATGGACTGCAGCTGTTGTTCTTTTTCAGTGCCTTAATGCAATTAATCATTCCAATGTGCTGGCTTAGGAATGCTACTCTAGTTTTCCTCTACCTTCTATCATTAATCCTAACAGTATGAATCCAATTGCAAACGTTTGTTTCTTCTGTAGTATCCCACTTTTCTCCCCTCTGGTGGCTGCAGTGGTAGGGAGTTCTGATATGGAATCAGCTGCCATCTCTCTGCAGCCATCACATGCTTTCTGCAACAAACTGAAGATTTTTCCCAGTCTTGGCTAAAAGGTTTCTGGGATGAGCAGCGCCAAGGCAGGGCATCCAACTCACAGCAGACACAATGGCTACATGCTGTGAATGACCCACAATGTAAGGGAAAGAGAGCAGATCCAAACCTGGCAATGAGAGTCATCCTCCCTCCCAAACACCTTCCCCTGCCCCTCAAAATCAGCAAAACCAAAGCAAAAAACAGCACTGAAATTTTAAAGCTCAATTAGAAAAGAGTGGCTTGAGAGTCAAAAGTTAGCAAATGAAATAGAGTTTTAATGAGCTTGTTCAAAATTGAGGGTATTAAGGAGGAAAAAAAAATATCTGGTAAACTGGCACTGCCTGATCCAAATTCAGCAATACTTCATTATTAAAGATGATATCTAATGACCATCTAGACAAACCTGTAAGAAACAAAAGAAAAGGCCCAACTCCTTCAAGGGAGTTTCTGTTACCATTTTATTTCCTGTTATGTGATTCATTATGGGGGGCACTACAGGTCATTGCATGGTTTCATATCCATTTGAGAAGTTCAGTTATCATTCTCAGTATTGCATTTCTTGATGTTGAGGAAATGGGGTTTATTTTCTATTCTGCAAAACCTGATAGTTGCAACCAGTTGTTTACAAAATCTTCACAGATTTGCATATAATCACAAGCCAAATATTTGTGGCTTTTCTAAAACACTAGACTAATATCCCCCAATCTGTAATCCCCATACATTAGCGAGAATTTTTATCTTCTCTAAGCAAAATCTGGGTCTTTATTGAGCCCAGGAATATCTTGAAGACTGTGCATTTAGCTTCCAAGTCCTTCCAAGTTTCCCCATGAGAGGAAGAATAAGACTTAAATGATTTTTCAAATTTCAAAATTCAAGTCTAGATTTGGACTTGGAAAGAACTTCATGTAGATTTAAAAATAACTTTTTTTGACTCATGTGGTGGTTTCAGTTCAAAAACTGGGTAGAAACACTAGTTAAGTTTCTACCCAGTTAGTTAATTTTCTACCCTAGTTAAGTGTAGTGGTTTGGGTTCACCAATCTGATTTTCCCAGCCAACTCACCAATTAATGTGGTGGGTTCAGTGTTGGCCAATCAACAGTGCCCTCACCAGAATTATTTACTCATTTTCTGCTGTGAGATAAGGGTTAGGAGGAGAGCAAAGCAGGCTCAAAACTTTAGAGGGTATAAACAAAACTTTACTAACAGAACTAACAGAGAAATAAGAAGAAATCAGAACAAACCTTCAGAACACTTCGCATCTCCCCCCACCTTCTCTTTTCTTTTCCACTGAATATGTAAGGAACAAAATGTGGGACTTTCAATCAGTTCACAACCTCTAAAATAGTCTTTCTTCTGTCCTCTTAGGGAGAGGAGTCTGTCCTGCCATAACACGGAGACTTCTCCATAAGAAACAGGTCTCTCATGGCATTAATGTCACAGCAAATCAGCTGTCAGGGAAAGGAAAATCTGTTGCTGTGTGAAAGTCCCTTCCCTCGACTTAGAGCTTTCCCCACAACTGTTTTTGAGGGTTCAAATCTTTAGCTAATGGGGAACACTTTTAAGGATGAGCTGTTCAACAGCAAAGATTCTCTTCAACGAACTCTGAAATCATCTTTATCTCCGGAAACAATGCTGCTTCTTTCCTGGGGGCAAAGGGTCTTCATCCCTTTTCTCTTTCTCTGCTCAAACTTTTCATGGGATCACAGCTGTTTCAACATCTGTTTGCTTCAGCACCAGTGCCTTTGCTCTTATTTATGGTTTGAATGCTTTATGCCCCCATGCTTTTCCTGAATTACACGTGATATTTTAGTATATCATAGCAAATCATCATGATTTTACAAAAGAATTTCAGCCCAAGACTAAGGCATCTCCTCATTCTCCTCCCATCTGGGGTTTGCCTCTTTCTCCACTGACCTTAAATATTCCACGTTATTTTCCGTCATGTGTCTTCACCCTTTCCTTTTTCTCTCACTCCAGAGAGGATTGATTTCTGCAAGTTTCATCTGTGCACTGATTGCGGCAGTCATATTTTCTGGAAAAATCCCCTTGCCCAGGATTTCTCTCCTGGGAAGCTGAGAAGCCTCAGAGAAAAAGGAAAACAATATTATCTCATTTGCTTCTCCGGTGTTTTTCTGCTTTGGATGTTGTCATGGCTTGACCCGGAAGTGAGGTTTTGGGAAGTTATGGTCCAGAGTGGAGCCCGGCTCAGCTCCACCTGAAGCCGAGCAGAGCAGGCTTGGCCCGCTGGCCGTGGCTGGAACTCGTTGGCAGCAGCAGAGCCTCAGCCAAGCCATGGCTGAGCAGGGCCTGGCCCGGCCCCACCAGGCCGCGCGGCAGAGCGGGGTCCGGCCTGGCCAGAGCCCAGTTACCCGTGCAAAGGCCGGGAGCAAGAGTGCGCTTCCCAGCATTTGTTCATTTTTTTATGTGTCTTTGCAGAGGTGTGTGCGGCTTTCTAGAGTGGTTTAACAGCGTATCAGTATTCAAAACTAGCCAGCTGATTGGTTCTCTTGGATCTGGAGGCAGCTGCTAGCAGTCCTCACAGAGAATCTCTGCTGTAACTGGGGGATTTTCTCTTTAACTAAAAACCGAGCTATGTTAAACCATGACAACTCATTATCTGAACAAACTCGCACACTAACTCACAAGAAGAAGAAATACAGACACACTTAAAAAAGGCCATTCTAAGGTGTTACTGGCCCAGGCAAATGCAGAAGGAAAAGGAAATTTCATTGGAAAGTCTGACGTTTTTTAAGCAGTTGTAAAAGCAGAAATTCAGATAGTTTGGATCAGATTCAGATAAAAATTAATTAGGTGAGCTGAAGCACAGGAAAGAAAACTCTCTTAACACAAGGGAGTGATAGGAAGGAAAGCTCCCCAGCATTAACAGAACCCGGCATGGGAAGTCCACCATCCTATCTATTCGATCCAGCTGAAGCTGAGCAGCAGGTGGGTGAACTTCGGAGTGCTCAACACAGAGCACTGAAGTTTTTCAGGATTCTCCTTCGCATTCCTTCTGCCTTTGATGATCCTTATGGGTCCCTTACAACTCAGGATATTCTGTGATTTTGTGAATGAGTCAATTCCAGGAAGCCTAGATGCAATATAGTTCTAAATATTTAATTCCACAGGTTCTCATAGATTTCATTTTTAGACTAGTGCTCTTATTAGCATCAGCTACTTTATTCTGCAAATAATAAAAAATTAAATAAATATCTGTGAGCAACAGAAGTGTGAAATTTGATTTTCTCTGGGTTTATCATGGCCAAGTTCCATTGTGTTTTGAAATATGTATACTCTGATAAAAGTTCCTTCCAGTGTGGGGAATTATTAAAGGTTCTTTCATGTGGAGTCCCTGGGATTTCACACAGAGTGAGCTGAAATCACAGCTTTTTTCCCAGTGGAGACACATAGAAGGTCTCTCTCCTTTACCTCGCTGCTTATCTTTCACAAGGCATGTTAGAATAATGTAACTTCAATACTTCTTTCTGCCACATTTAACTGAAATTGCCCACTAGACTTTTAACTGAAGGACAGAAAGAGATATATGTCCTAAGACAGTCTTGGATCTTCAAGTCAGGACCAAGCTTCACTCATAGGCTGGCATATTTCAGATTGCCTTTCCTGAAGGAACACAGAGCATGACAAACTGGTTGTGAATCAGAAACCACATGGCTTCATCCACTGCACTCCACTAACAGTGAGACAGGCCATAGGGAAAGCATGAATCCTGTGAAAACAGTCCAGAGTAAACTGTGTTTGCTCAGTCCTCCATCAACTGAAATGTCTCACTCCCACAACAAAGACTGCAGCAAGTGCACACACAAAGGGTCATGGCCCAGCTCACAGCTGGCAAGATATTGCTCTCTACTTGTGTTCAAAAACCAGCCTGCCCTTTAAAAACAAAGGCTGCAGCTTCACAGAAAAACTGAAATTCACCAATGGGACTTCTGCCCAGGCAAGTATTGCAAGCTTGGTCTGTGCCCTGTAGGTGAGTGATCCTACACCAGCTCCCTTCCAGCATTCCTGTTTTCAAGGCACATGAGTATGAAATGTGAAAACAAACCCTTGCAGTTGCTTTCTTCATGTGTCCACTGCAGCTGCAGGGAGTGGCTTTTTAACTCTGTGTTGCTCTAAAAGCACTTCATAAGGAGGCCAAAAGGAACTATATGCACTTCTGTTCATTTAAAATGTTCTCAGTGGCATTATCCAATCACCAGCTGAGGAGGTGCAGAGACTGTCAGTCAGAATGTGCCTTCTAAGCCTAGTCTTCAGCCTAAGTAGGATACCTTTCCCCCATATCCTACATTCCATATGCTATTTTTCCTTTTAATTAGTGTGAAATTGTTCTAATGCTTGTAATTTAAAAATCTGTACCTACAGGTTAGGGTTAGGTTAGATAATTGTTACATGTACAAAGGAAAGGACTGATCACTGCATGCAAGAATTCAGCAATAGAGAAAAGTTTTAGCAGTAGGATTGTACGTCATTTACACATTGTTTGAGACCTTGTTTCTGTCACCACTGATATCAAGGGTCAAAACACAGGTAAATACCAATAGAATAGGAATCAGTCACATGAAGTTCTTCAAGACAGATTCTTAAAAGGTGTCACTGGATATTCTGGGGATAATGATTTCTCCAAGTCCTTGAGTTAGCCTGTGTATCCTCAGAATACAGAAAATCCAACTACCAAACAACAGTAGACTTTATATTTACCTTTAAGAGATATTTAAGAGATTATATTTACCTTTAATCCTGAGCTTACTTTTTGTTTTCAGAACTCACTCAAAACATTAATTAAGAATAAAATACTGAAGGAGACAGCAGAAGGAATTGCAAACTCAATCAGCACCAAAGCCAATACTAACCAAGGATCTTCACAACATTGCCAAAACAAACCTTTCTGTGGCCAGAGAAGAAAGTGATCAAGCATAGTTGATACATGTGATAACCTCCCCAAACAACAGCACAAAAATGCATTGCTAAGGATATTTTTATTCACAGATGCGGGGTAATTTAAATACGCAACCTCTGTTCAGCAGCAACTGGGAAGTGTTCATTCAAATGACTAAATGTCTAAAACTAGATAAATGCAGTAAGCTGCAAGGTTTTCTTCACTAGGCCTTGTACTACCAACAGCCTGAGTTTATTCTTCCTGTCTAAACTAGTTCTGACCATCCAGGCAGGGTGCAGAGTAAGTACTGCATGAGCCAGACAAATCTAAACGCAGGTCAAAAAAAGCTACTCATCAGAGTAGAAATGTTTTGAATAAAGCTCAGGATTTGCGTCCTTAAATCATTAGATAAGTGTCTGTAAACAAGGAACACACTTGCCATTGTCAGGACCAGCTAAGAAACAGGGAGATTATTAAATCAAATAATTTACTAGATAAAAATTAATTCATTGAGAAGCTCTGATAATGACAAAGGTAACCTTTGCCCCTTCTCAAGTGGATTTCATTTTTAAATCCTAAAAAGAGACTGCTTCAGTTTTAGCAGTTATGAAATAGAAGCATAAAGTCTGGAAACTTATAATAATTATTTGTTTCTGACTTGCTCCTTATTTCTAGAAAGACAGTAGACCTGTGTACATGTACCCAGCTACACAGCCAATGGAGCAATGATTATCCACCTGGGATAGGGGTGAGATTTATCTTGTTGGCATATGGAGATTGCTATGGAGAGAACTTGACTTGGTCAGCATGAATGAAAACCACTGCAGTTCACTGTATTCAAAAAATACCTTTCAGTTGCTAAATTAATGAGTGAATAGTTCAATGATGCTTTAGATGTCTCTGCCAACAACTCAGTCCAGCTTGATTCTTATCATCAACTTGTCTTCACCATGCAGAATTTCCTTCTGTAAACAAAGGCAGGAAAGAGGACCAAGAAGCTATTAGGCAAACAGTTTACTGCTTTCTTGTTCATGAATACTGTGCCTGGAAAACACATTTTGTCTACTCCAAACCCTCTTAGGATTAATATATTGTTTGTTCCCCAAAGAGATGTGAATACACCTCAGCCAACATGATGCTTGTGAGATGTTCATTTGAGCATCCTCCATTCAAGACCTGTGGAAGTTCCGTGTACACCATGGGCATATAGGTAGACTACATGTAGATCCTGAATGAAATACTTAATTGTGGGTTTCACATTTAGTTTTAATTTCTGACAGAAAGGACAGAAAAGAAAGTCAGGTAGTAAAACTCTTTTTTGTGAGAAAGCAGTTATTTTTTATTGAGAACAGTGAACCTCTACCTACTAAGTACAACAGAAAATATCAAAAAACAGTGAGGAGCAAAGGTCACAACACTGTGACTTGCTCTAATGCTCCTCTAGGGATTGACTAAGCATGTAGGACTTCAGTAGTTCTACTGAGAAACATGGACATAAAACACACAGTCACGTATTTTATGTTTCTGAGGACTCTAAAAGATAGTAATGCATGCAAATTAGATTCCTTCCTCTTTTTCTAGATTTAAATAAAAACAACCAACAAATCTACACCATTTCTATTGAAAGGCATCATATTTTTCTCTCTCATTCATTGTCCCTTTACAAAAGTTCATAGAATACACAGGTCTGGTGGTGGGTTGCAAAGCCTTCTGAATTGAGAGTCTAGTTTAAAATTCTCCTTTCTACCAACACTCCTATTTAGCAAGATGACATCAAGCAGAAGGAGATGGGGCATCTGAGCATTGCTCAAAGTTAAATGCAAATACTTCAGAAGCCTACACCCAAAGGAAGGAAAAAAGGAAAACAAGGTAAAGAAAACAGACAGGATCTCATGAGAGCTCAGAAGTAAACAGAAAGGAGGTAAGGGTTTAGAGATACTTTAATGCAGTGTAGGTTGGCACTGCAAAGCCATGTCCTGTATCAGCACAGTCTGCCTTGATTTAAAAGCAGGCAATGTTCACATTGCCAGAGCAGAAAACGTTCTTTTTTCATGGGAAAAGTGATTGTTGATGCTGGCAATTGACTGAGGCTTACAGCCAAGGGTTTAACATGGCAGCATTCTTTTGCCTTAAGTGGATTCTTGGACCCCTACTCTGTTGCAAAAGAGGTCCGCATGGAATATGTGCTCTAAAGCCTAAAAATTGAGCTCTCCTCCCTCCTCTATCACAGACAGTACCACAGACTCTTGCTTAGCTGGTCTACTAGCTGGGCTACAGCTTAGGCCCATATCAGAATTTGGTCACCTGAAATGAAAGTGTTAACACATACTTGGAAGCAAGGCTTGTATTTTGTTATCTTTTTGCAAAGTGAATTCCTAGTTATGAACTGGATGTATTACAGAAAAGGAAAAGGCTACTTGGCCTAATAAACCCCCCCTGGGGGTTAGCTGGACACCACGTCCTTCAATCCCCTGCTTTCTGTAGAAATAGAATATGTCTACTTTTCTCCTGAATTCATTTATAAAAACTTGACTTAAGGACCTAACTTGGCAACATGTTCCATATGTCTGTTATTCTAGGAGCGTGCAGGCAATGGGCCAAACACAGAGCTTGTGTGATGGGCACAATCCTCCCTGCCTGCTAAAGGAGTTGTACCCTTTTTGCCTGGGTTTAATTTGCTTCAGCTTGCCCATGGTTACAGAAGAGGGCTGGGGATGTGGAAAGCTGAGTTGCATTCCCAGCTCTGCCAGAGATTTGTCAAAAGACCTAAGGGAAAACAACCTCTTGGCTTTGTTCTGCCTCAGTTTACACAGGCTCTAAGCTACTCATCTCCTCCAAGGGAACTCTGTGAAGCTGAATTAATAATGGCAACAACTAAGCCCTCCAGATGACAGACAAGAAATACCAAGCATACTGTAAGCAAAGGGGCAGTTTGAAAATCAGGGCAGCCACATGAAAAACTCTGCCTTGCAAAGGCTTATTAGAGAAGGAGGATATTTAAAATCAGATTAAGTTCTGGACCAAATTCTGCAGACTCAACTTTTACAAGTACAAACTGTTTCAATGAAATCCAGGAGAATACTAACATGTATAATATGCCTATGCATGAAGGTGCTTACAGGGGCAGGCTCTGCATGACTGCTCCTGACTACCTAGAATGCAATTACAGAAATCAAATTGGTAGAATCACATCCTGAGAAGAAAATTGCGTAGAAGTGTGTTTACTAGTACCTTTTTGGTCTTCTGATTAATGCAGAAAGTAGAGCAGATAAAAATCTACTGCCAGGAATTTCAGAATCTGACAGGACTGATCATTTCCCCCAGCATATCAATTCAGATTATGCTCTCTTAAAAAGGATTTCCTGCAAAAAAAGTGAGACTGGTTTGACACTGGAGTTATACGAGAGCCTGCTCCTTTCTCACCAACAGTGTGAGACATCTCAGATGCGCCCACCAAGAGAGAAGCAACTGTGCCAAGCTATTCCCCTCCTGGTTATCCCACTCTTAGAAAGTCCTGTGGCCACCTTTTACAGAGCCACCAATGACAAGTGCCCTTACCTTGAAATACGTAAAATCACCACTATGACTGAACATCACCACTTTGGACACAGCATGAGGCCCCAGCTCTCATACTTGACTGATGGTTAAAAGCATGGGGGGAAAAAAAGCTGAGGAGTTTTGCCCAGGTACAAATTTGCTTTTTACCCCCCTGCCCCCAATAAGAGAAAGAATGCTTGCCCAAGTCCAGCACTGCTCTGCTTTGCACTCTGCTTTGCACTCTGCTTTGCACACTGGGACCACATCCATCATTCCTGCTTGCTTTGGCAGCACCCTGCCTCAGGTGCTAGGATTTCTCTTGTCTAACTCACAGCACTGGCGAGTAGTAAAATGGTGTTTGGACAACACCATCCCACTCACTGTCATGTTCATTCACAGTGTGGTGAAGTCAAACCCATTATGAACAGACTAAAAGTCATTTCAACTGTCAGCAGGAGGATTTACACAACTTGCTTCTTTCGCTCAAATAGTGACTGCAGGGTAAAACAGCTGCTCAGCCAGTAGCAGCATTAGCTCTTTTCAAACAGAGCAAGATGGGGGAAAGGAGGGGTTAAAGAAAAATAAGTCCTATAAAGCATTTCTTTTAGGTGACGCCAAATAGACATTTACTGTAAATCCAGGAGACCAGCTTCCCCATTTTTTTCTTGCACTCCCCCCCCCCCCCCCCCCTACAAGAACTCCATCCCCACAGATAGCAGATATTGGGCCTCGCACACCTCCAGCAGCTGCAGCAGCACATCACTGGCAGTCTCAGACTGCCCTCTACAGTCTACTCAGCCATCCAGCTACACAGCTGATCTTCAAGCTAAATACCTGCCAAGTCTGTCAGAACTTGTGACATATTAAAGATACCAGAGTGTCACATATCAGGCAGATAAGCCAGTAATGCTGAGCTATCCACTCAGAGAAATGGATGGCTCAGAGAGGGTCTCTCCACTAGGACTTCTCCAGTACAAGAGATGATCTTGCCATCATTATTAATTATCATTTCTTCCACTGGCAGATTCCTCCTTCATCCTTAGAAAAGCTGGGGAAAAGAGCATAGATCACAGCTGATCTTGGCAAAGAAAAATGCCCTGAGAAGAAATAAGTCACCTCCTCACCATTCACTCCCACACCTGCACCCCTCTGACAAGTCTTTTCCCTACCTGCCTCGGACACAAGCACAGCTCATATTTTTCAAGCAAGGGCTTCTTCTGTCCCTAGTTACACATCCAGATACCTTCAGGATAAACTTGGTGTTTAAGAGATGGCAAATATTTGCCTTGACCTTTAACATACACGGCTTTGAAAAGATATTACCATGTCCCCTGATATTTGCTCCCCATGCTTGCTTTCTGCAGGATCAGGTTATTGCTAGGTAGCAAAGAGAGATGGTGGCAGATAAGAGAGGAAAGATGCCTGACAATTTTTCATTTTTAAGAAGAAGGGGAAAAGACCACATATCCTCCAACACAAATTTATTGCAGGCAGCAAAATGTCCCCTAATTGGCACTCATGGAAATTTAGTGAGGGGAAAATCCTGTAAAACTAAGCACAGATACCACAGGCCATAAGCAAAAGGCAAAAAAAAAAAAAAAAAAAAGGCCAACACACGTGTGTGTGTGCATTTATGTGTGTATAAATATACACACCCTGTCTTCATTAAACTCAGATAAAGTTTGTACACCTTCCCCATCGTGGTTGGCAAAGGCTCATGTCCCAGAAGAATGACTTTAATCTCATTTCAGACTCAATAATATAGTGCCAGATGTTCTTGGAAATCTATTTTGCCCCTGTACATTGTGCAATTAACCTTTCAGTTTCCCAGAGATCAAATTAGAGCTGTGGAAATGCTTCCAAAGCCCTCTCTTAACGAGAGAAGCATGGGGTGTTTGAACCAACTACTGAGCTATTTTCCTAGCCCTCTGCTCCATTGGACATGCCAGGAAGGAGGTCAGGGCAGCTAAAGATGCCATTGTTTCACTTGCAGGGGGAAAAATATAAATAGCCCAGGCAAAAAGTATTTTATCAAGTTTCTGAGGTCAGAGCTTGATAATAAGAAATGCAACTTAAAGTATTACATTTCCTTTGACTACAGAAATTTCCTACAAATTATGGACATATTTTTCCAGAAATGGAAAACACAGCATTTCACCCAGAGACAAAGATGCTGGTAAGCCTCTGGCCAAAAAATTGACAACTGATCAAACAAGCGGATTTCTCTGTCTGCACAAATCTCTGCTGATACCATGTCACAGAAACATGACAGTGTGCAACTGGTCCGAAGCCCTGGGTGCCTAAGTTGGGACAAGTCATTTAACACATCTATGGGCCCATCCCGTGGGCAGGGATGTAGCTTCTTACCTGTCCAGTTATCTCAGTATCCATTCAGAGTCTGAGTGGACTTTGGGCTAGTTGAATTTTTCATTCAGCTTTGATTGAAGCTTTGATTTCTGTTTTGCCCAGGTCTTTTTCAACTCTAGAGTCACTTAGGTGCTTTTGCACCCTTTTTGAGCATGAAATTACAAGGAAGCTGCCAGAAATCATAAATGTAAATGGGTTCAAAATTAAGTAAAACAATTTTTCCTACAGTGCCCAGAAGCAAACATTGAACCTGAGATAAGAGATATTTAAAAGACCCCTAAGAAGTACTTCTTAGGAAACCCAATGCATTTAATCTCTCCATCATCTCCTTAATTCCATCCTCTTGCATTTGCAGCCAGCCACAGGAAAAGCTAGAAAGCAAACAGAAAAGTAGCAGTAGCTCAAGAGCACATAAAACATTGCTAGGTCTCAGGGTTTTATTTACTCACAGGTACTGGTAGGATGTTATCCCTGTATCTTGAGACAAGGAAAAATGTTTGTTTGTTTTAGCAAATATCCATTGGTACTGAAATATTGACACAGCACAACCTGTTTAAATTAAAAACTTTCACTGTAGGACATATCAATAGAATATGATAGAATATGATTAAGAATAAAGAGAGAACTTTATATTTAGCTCAAGCCCAAAGTGAATTAGATAAAATAAAAGAGTTTGAGTAGGAGAAAACTTTAACTTTTCAATTACAAATGGCTTTCAGGCATGTGTCCTCCTGTTTATTTATAAAGCTGCTACTATTGTTTTAATGTAAACAAGATTCAAAGTCCACTGGCAGCTAGAAGGGGCCAGTTGAAATGATTTGAAAGAAAGCTCCTTAGAAAAGTGCTGTTCTATTCATAGAAGCAGTTCCTGCATCATGACTGAAGTGCTATTGAAAAAATAAACAAATGTTTTTATTACAAGATGATAAAAGAGTTTGAATAGAAAAGCTGGCCAGATATGAAAACAAACTTTCACATATAAGGGCTTTTGATACACATGATTTACTCTGATGACAACAGGCCACACTGAAAAGTGCTGAAAGCTTATTAATATTATACAAAAGACTTTTGTTTATCCTTTGCTGGCCTGCATGGGAGTTGCAACAAGCAAGCAGCAACATTGCTGGTGTCCTGTCTTTAGAGCTGCATAGCGAGGCAAGATTTAGAAAATACTGCTGGAGTGAACCATTGAAATAAATCTCTTTCAAAGTCAAAGGAATAATGCTGCTAATGATACAAGCACAGCTCAGAGGTTTGATGCTTTGAAGGTTCAGCTCATCAGCACCCAAGAGAGTCAATTTTCATTTCAGCCCCAGAGGAAACATTGCATTTCCCAGTTCAGAGCCCAGCTGTATTGATTTACTGCCTAATACACCTTTTCTCCCCCTCATGTGCCTGTGGCAGAATTTAGTATCAAGTGATTCTCGTTTGAGAACTCCAAGAGCTCAGTTGTAACTGAATGAAAATGAAGTCACTGCAGGGAGGACATAACATGAGCTTCTCATGTCCAAACTGGAAACAGGATGTCTGTGCCCACCCCACATATATCCCAGCCTGAGGATGTCATGGGCTAAAATCCCAAGTGGGTACAAGAAAGAATGGTGCCTTGGTGGAGCCCTCCTAGCTCTGACCTCAGGCTTGTGTTCATCCATTTTCTATAAATACAATTTGCAAGAAGAGATAACAGTTATGTTTCTATTTCATCAAAAATAAACACCACAACAATAATTTCTAGAATCAAGTTTGCATTTTGATTACTGAAAAATACAATTAACCATACTCTACAAACTGTTTAGTTCCTATGGGAGAATTATACCAGCTTAGACACTGCAGTGCTCACTTCAAAACTCAAAGCCACTTGAAATTAATCTCCTTTTATATTTGATAAAGCACTCAATAGGAACAGGAAGCCTTCTGTCAGCTAGAGCATCGGTGACAAAGTACAGCTTTACTTCCCTGCACCTTTCCCAGACGGAGAGTATTCAAGCAAGCATTGGAAATCTTCAGACTGGTACCCACACTGCTTATGGTGAGACCAGTAAGAAGGATCTTCACTACCCATCTTTTTTTGTCTGTTAAAGAGGATCCCCAGTTTAGAGCTTTTAGAGCACTTTCCTGAGCCGCAGGTCTCACAGTGTTTAGTCACAGAGTATTAGTCACAGCAACAATTTAGTGACAAATTTTTTATTTTCCTGACAGCAAAAGATGTGTGCAAGGCTTTAAAGGGAGGGGGGAAAAAACCCCAGCAAGTAAAAACAATCCTCAAAAATTCGCTGTTTTTACTAAAAGCTTTGTGTTCCATCTTTTTTCAGCAAATCTTCAAAAAGTCTGCCTAACACAAAACATCATTTTTCTTGGCCAGATTTCTGGCAGGTTTGTCACCTAATTCTACCACAGGCATCAACAAGATCACCAGCTGAAGCCAGCCCATTAAACACCTCCCAGATAAAGCACTGGGACCCTGGGTAGGCACCTGCCTGAGGCCACACTACCAGCCAGTACCATCCAAGCCACCATTCAGGAGCTTGGATCCACATCTCAGGA
Organism: Pyrgilauda ruficollis; assembly: GCF_017590135.1. NCBI lineage: Eukaryota > Metazoa > Chordata > Aves > Passeriformes > Passeridae > Pyrgilauda > Pyrgilauda ruficollis. The sequence continues at coordinate 20,321,907 of NW_024525489.1, read as the reverse complement.
GCAGCCAAGACACCTACAGTGTGAAAACTAAGCAGTTCTTGTTCAAATAAGAGCTGAGACATGGCAAAACACCAGCAAGCTCTCACAAAGCATTTCTGTTCACAGTCCATAAAATTATGCTGATCTGTGACTAATGAGAGATTCTTTTGCTAAATGTGATAAATATGTCAGCTTTTAAGAACATTACAACCATTTCAAAGGAGAGAAAGATAAATTCCTGAAAAACAAGGAAAATGTCCATATTCTGCAAGATTTAAAATAATGCTCTGTCTCTGGCCACTGCTACATCCTCTCATGCAAGAGGCCAAAGTGGCTCATGAAGGGGCTCTCCTACCCAAAACTGCCCTGTCAAGGAAGTCATGTGTCTGTGTGTCTTCCAGCTGGCACAGACATCATAATAAGGTGAGAAGGACATATTCAGACCCTGCCATGAAGGTGGTAGAGCTAATTAACTGAAGATACAGAGCTATGAATAACATGGGAATGATTATTCAGAAATGCCATGACACTACGATAGGGTAGATTGTTTAGGAGAGCTGAGATACTTTCAGTAAGGGTTGGACCCAAAATTTGCTGCTATTTAACAGGATGATTCATACGACTTCTGGTGAACACCAGATCAGCTAAATGAAAGTGTTCATTAGGAAATAAAATGCAGACAAGTTTAATACAAGATTTCCCCCTATGCTTCAGAAATACATATTTGTACAAGGATCCAAGACACCTGACTGACTCCTCCTATGCTAGGATTGTCTCAGCATATTATGGTGGTTATCAGAGCTATTAAAAAAATTGAACAAATACTGTCAAGTTGATAGACTCCTTGAACTAAGAAATTAGTTCTTTTGAGAAATCCCAGCCTGAACAGGTCAGATCCAGCACAGGCAGTGTATACAATGGAGATAATATTTGCAGATACATTCACAGTACAACAGGAAAGCCCCATGATCTTTCTCCTTACACAGGAAATTATTAAAATATGGAACAAATTAGTTCTATGTAAATTATGTAAAACCTTAAAGAATATTCTAGAGGGGAAAAAAAAGGAGGAAAAAGAACACCCATTTGCCATGCTTCCATCCTGGGGCCACTGAAGTAGCATTAAGTTTTATCCCTCTGAAAGGGATGGGGCCATTCTGTACTTCAGATAGTGTTGGTAGAAAAGTTTTAAAGCACTGCTGCTAAATTTACCAAGATCAATCTTCTAGACCTATAATCTTAGAGCTGCTATCTGTCCTTAATTAACAATTAAGAATTGTAGTTAACACTTTCACTCCATGAATTACACCTCTTTTTTATCTGTCCACAGATGGATTACACATTGAGGCATCACTCAACATTGCAATTATTTATATCCTGGTAATTCAAACACCAGGAATACGATTATTTATATCCTGGTAATTCAAACAGTTTCCATCAAGGTCCCTGACTGCAGCTGGTTAGTAGTACATCTCTGTGTTTGACATTGGAAGTCTGACCAATTTTGACTGGATGCAAATACTCAGATTAAAGATCTGAAGTTTTCTCCCTTTGAATAATTTTTCATATTCATTTAGATTTGCTCTTTCTGGGACTATTTGGCCAAATTAATCCCCTGGTAGGAACAATCATCTCAATGATTATAAAAGGGACACAAATCAATGTAATTTGAGAATTCAGATAAGTATTTGTAGATTTTTTTTTATCTGAGTTTATGATACTCCTAAGAATATTAGTATTTGTCTTTGTTTGATTAGGAAGTTCTGACACCTCAGAGCAAAAGGAAATAGGGATCAAAATATTTGCATCAACTACATTCAATAAACTAGCAGACTCAACTGGTATTTTATCAACTTTCTGTGGACATTTTTGGTTTTTCGCAATGTCATCTGAAAATAAACTGTAACTTCACAAAGAATAAACAAAAGTACAGTCCACTCTTGGTTGTCCACAGATGAAGTCTCCAGGGAGGGGCCATGAGAGTAGAGATGCTGTAGTTTGTTCCTCAGGAGTCGAAATCAGTCTGGAAGCACTCTTTGTGCTCAGTTACAGCCAGGCTATGCAAATTTACCAGCCCAGGCCAATCATACAGGACCCTCTGCATTTTGTCTGGATCCTTTTCACAGTTACAGAATTTTGAAATTGCCCTAAGTGCTGATAGTCAAAGCTGCAGATGTATGTTGCACTGGGCAGTTTTTCCTGATGGAGGTTATTTCAGCTCTTTCCTGCCCATTGCTCCCACTAACCAGCAGTTGAGCACACCTTGCTGAAAATTTCATACATTGCTTGAATTTACAAACAAAGAAACTATAAAGATTTAAGCCATGCTGCCAAAAGCATCCTAGACCAGAGCCCTGAGGACAAACCCAAAAGAAGACCATGATGCTGTTCTTGTTAATCAGGCTGGAAAGCCCTGCCTAGGCTCCAGCTGCACAAGCGAGCACAGCCTCTTCACACATGACCTGAGCGCAGTGTAAGGCCCAGAAGAAAAAAAAACAGGAGCACAGTTGAGGTCAGCTGAGTTTTGTCTGCCATAAAAGTCATGAATCTGACCTTTCAATACGTTCTGTGCTCAAAGTATAAGTCTCAAAGCCCATCGTTTTACAGCTTTCTACTCCTTTCCAAAGAACATATTTAATGTTTGTTACTCTTCCTTTGTATTTGTCCTGAGATGTCAGTTTACCAAATTCTCATCCATTTCCTGAATAAGAGCATTCACTTCTTAATTAAGAGAAATGCAGTTTCTTATTCTCAGCAAAACACAAACAGCCACATTCAGGTCAGCAGAGTAATTTTTTTTTTTCTTTAAGCATAAATCCTGTAGATTTTATTCTGACCTGAAACAGTGCTAGTCTTGCCACTGTTTCTACTTCAGTTCAATATTCACAAAAAAAAAAAAAAAAAAAAACAAAAAAAAAACAACCCGAGCCCAGACACTCACAAAAAGTAAATTTGTGTAATTGCAACAATACTGCATGAGCATTGTCAATTTATGGTGACAAGGGATGGCCCAGTATGTCCCAAGTACTTAACTGGTAGCACAAGAGCAACACAGCCCCTTAGAGCTGGGAGGAGGAGTCAAAGCTTTGCAGGGTTCTTGACCCCTTCATCAAGGCAACATTACAGCACAGCTGACTAGCTTAGAGAAGCTGCCATGGTGCTTTATGGCACATTTCTCTCTGGCACAGCGAACTGCACCAACAAGGCTCCTCTTGAACATCAGGCACTTCTGGGACTCAGAATTTGGCAAAGCTTGGCACATGCTTGGCCTATGCACACTGTGGCATATCCGTATGCCATGGACAAACACAGTACAAAGCCTGTGCCTGAGGCCCATCTAAAACTAGTGCCTGAAAAGCGGCCTTATGCCCAAGACATTTTGACAGTTCAGACTCAGAGTGTTTATGTAGAACTATGTGTTCATCAGGAATTATCAGCTCTATTAGGAAATACATAATACAAAGAGATTTGTGTTACCACCAAATTAAAACAGTAACAGCAATTTAACAATTAAATCTTCTTTCACTGTAAGATTATATAAATCAAAAGCAACACCCAGACTTCCCATCAAGACCCACTGTTACTATCAGGTCATGTTGCAAGTAATGAGTGCAGAACAGGAACCTCCTTCAACTTAAAAACACACGAAGTGTTGAGGACCATTTGAAAGCTGAGCTATAGTCATTGCTGAAAATTATATTTAGCACAATTTTAGGAAAGTTTCTTATCAAAAAGGACATAATCTTATCTGTGCCTTGACAGTGGTGTAACCTTGACTTGACATTTTAACCTGGTAATAGCCAAGTGCAACACATGAGCTTTAAGAAATTCCATCTTTCAGAGCTTGAACAACAGACTGGACTTCTTGTAAGACTTCAGCTGCAAAGTGTTAATGATACCATCTAGGCACACACCATTATTGGGACTGCAGAATACTCAATTAGTTTTTGTTTCCCCTTTTCTTTAATGGCATTACAGTATGATTAGTAACACAGACATCCCCACTGGCTGCATAGGTTCCACTTATGCCACACAAAAATCAGAATATTTGTAACAAAATCTGGCATTTTGCCAGATTTCTACAGGGCATTAGTAACAAACTGGTGAAGCTCATTTAAAAAAAAAAAAAAAAAAAAAGAGAGAAACCTATAACCATTAAAAGACCATTAAGCAGCATGTCATTTTGTAAAGCTAAATAGCCCACAGTAATCAAAAGCATATGAACCCCAGCTGGGTTACCCAGCAAATTGTTTCAATTTAAGGGAGAGAATCCATCAAGAAAGATTGTTCCTAGGATTGGGTTGATTTTTCTCCTTCAGTTGTTGGCTCCATGTCCCATTATAAATTACGGTGATTGATGCACCTTGCAGATAAAAGTGAAGAGTGACCAGAATAGCCAGAACATCTGCTCAATGCAAGGCAGTGCTTATACAGAACCTCTGCAGAAAGTTGTGACTTATGGTTATCCCACTACTGCCAGCCAGCTATACCACAAGCAACTTCTTTGCCATTTTCTTCGTCACCTAAGTTGCACAAGGGCTATGAATTTGCTTTTCCCATCCCTGCTGCCTAAGGAAAATGAGAGAAGTCAATTTCATCCAAGTTTGTTATGAAGAAATCATTCATTAATGAGCTGTCAACCAAGGAAAACAAAACAATGCTAAACAAAACGGAGGATGAGTCTCTAGTGATTTCAACTACCATGCACCTCCTCTTCCAATGCAGAGATAGAGCCATGTTTTCCTTGAATATCTGAGAAATACATGTAACTCTCTGCTTGGAGCACGATAGCAGAGAAAGCAATGGAATACCATGGCCTATACTTCCATGTTTGCCTACTCTGTACCTGATTTGCTTTGGTGCCTGTGTATGTTTCAAAAACCAGTCTCAGGGTTTCAATTCAACAAGGCATAGAAGCAGGCACCTAGACACAAGCATATTCCAGTGAGATTGCTTATATTTTCTTGCAATATCATCTCATAGATTGCTAAAGTGGGATTGTTTCAAGCTATGTAACATAAATAACTCCTTACAACATCTTTTAAAACCAAACGAGAAGACAGACATCTATAAAATGACACAGTTCTGACACATCTTCTATTTTCACAGGAGCAACGTGAAAAAAAAAAATCAAGTTTTTTCTCAGCATTTTTAACACAGATGATTATTCAAAGCCATCTCATTCTACATTGTTGTGGGATACAGGGTGATTAAAAGCTTCATTGAATTGAAAACTCCAGTTGACCTGGCTGAGCGCACAAGAATAGCACATGACATCTTAATATGCAAGGTCTTTCAGAGAAATGGGACTCAGACCTTTGATCTATCCCAGGAACTCACATTTCTAACTGTCCTGGAAGAGGCAGCAGTTTGGAAATTGTTACTTTTTGGAAAGTCACCTGTCTTGGGGTGACCCATAATATTGTATTCCATATTCAGCTGTGCCCTAAAAATTGTTTTTGTGTCTTTAAGGACTTGCAGCCAGGGACCTTGGGGGTTGGGGCTGCTTTGCACTTTAAAAAGCACCACACCCAGGTTTTTTCCACAGCTTTTGGAAGCATGGTAGTTGTGTCACTGGCTGCTTGGCCTTTGCTCAGGCAAGGACTTTTTCTTTCTTTTTTGGTTTTCATTTGAGGGGTTTTTGGGGTTTTTTCCCTTGGCTCAGAAAAGCTGTGCCTTGCCATGGGGAAGCTCTTCATGTGCTGCTGGAACTGCTCTGTGAGGCTCCTGCCTTCCCCAGATGGATCCAACACCACCTTGTCACAGCGTCTTGCAAAGCCCGAAGCTGTCCCAAAAGGCCCCTATCAGAACGGGTATTTCTGGTCTGTCTTTTGTTTCAGTTGGGTGGTGAGGTCTAGTTCGATATCCAGCAGTTACTTACTTCTTCTTTTCCCCTGCCTGTTGGCATTCTTGTTCTTAATAAACCGTTGTTTTTTTCACTTTCATCTATTAGCATTTGTTTCTTACTGGTGGAAAGAGATTGGTGGAACCCTTAGAGGAGATGATTCATTCCAAAATGTTCTCCTTTAAATTGTCCCAATGCAAGACATCCACAGAAAGCTTAAAGCCAAAACTCCATCCTCTCCATTTCAGAGAGTCATGGACACTTTGCAAATGTTTACAAGAGATTTTTTAGGGTACCCAAAGGGCCTGCAGTCATCCAATGGCTGAAATGCATCATCTCCTGCAGGGACCTCCTTTGATCTTTGATGGAATCCCTGCCCAAATGGGACACCTGGATGTTTTCAATCTCCATCTAAAGATCAAGCTGAGGATTTGTAAACCTATTGCCTCTTGGTAAAGAAGGATATGCAGCCCTTTGTTTAAAGCGTCTTTAATTGCACTAGACATCTCCATCAGACTAGACGTTTATTTACAGTGGAAGTCTACTGCTGAAGACAATCTTTAGATTGTACATAGCTTAACTGACAATACTAAAGCACAGCACTAAATCATCCAAGTGCATAAAATTTTCCAGTGCACTTCCCACTGCAAGGAACAGAACACAAATGGGAAAATCAGATAACATCATAAGATGTAGGGACTTGAATTACATCTGTTTCAACTGCTGGATGCGACCATTTTAAAGCATACAGAGATAACGTTCCTCAAATTATGTGCTCATATTAACATTGTGTTTTAGAACTGACCAGATATAATGCCCACAAGAGTTGTTCACTTTATTCTTTGTGGTCTGATAAAGACCTGAAAGAACTGAAGTTCTTACTATTAAAATAAAATTTAAAAAACCCCACAGTTTAGAGGTGGTCATTTTTGAATAGATGTTTCTAGCTGTCTATTAGAGTGGATACATGAGTGCCTATGTCTGCTTTGTAAAGATGACACAAAACTCACTCACCAATGCCTTGAAACATGTCTTCAATGCTTGAACAAAATCTAGTGTTAGAAACAACCCTGGCTTTGATTTTTGTTTTGCAAAACCAACATCTGACAAAACAAATGGCCTCTTCAGCATCACTGCTGCTTTGTCTCCTGTGGATGACAGCCCTGCACCCCAGGGCCTCACCACCAAAACAGCCCCCATTCCAACTCCCCAGTAGCATCCATGGCTCCTTGGAGGCATCCTGCCTGCCAGGCACGGAGAGCACAGTGCATGCCATGTGGCTGCTGCTTTTACCTTGGCCAAGCAGGTTTCCCTGCCCTTCATCCACTCAAGCTTTCACCAAAATCCTGAAAGCCTCAGTCCCCATAAGGCTTTGCCCCTGTGTCAAACTAGTGCAGTAATATCTTCAAAAGTTATTTGTGAGGGACTTGGATGCAGACAGTTGGAAGGACTGCTCAATTGCAAATCCTACTTTCTTAATAAAACAGAACAACAGAAGTATCCTCTATTTTGACCTACAGAATGTGAGGCTTTACAGTCTGTTTTATTAGTTACTGTCTGTCTCAATAGCTAAGATGTAAAATCTGCAATGAACGACACTGAACTGCTTAAAAGACTGTTATAGGAAGCACACACATTATGCATGCATACCTGAATAACACAGATTTTTTGCATCTGCCAGGCTGCAATGGGAATTTCAGGACTATGGGTCCCCTTATAGTAACTTGACATGACATACTGACAAGACAAAAAAAAAAAAGAAAAAGAAAGAAGTTCAATAGGACAGGCATAAGTTAAGCGGGAATAACTACATGCATAAATAAAGAGTGGTGGCCAACTGTTAGATAGCACAACTTCAGAGAGGCACTAGAGGACATGCTAATGCTCCTGGGGAAAAAAAGGAGTACCTTATATTGGGATTAAGTACACAGAAATATATACTTTAAGATACCTGAAACAATCTTTCCATATCCATAGAGATCTTATACCTATAGCTAGATCTTAGCTGCATACTGGGTCCAGTTTTGAACACTGAATCTAAAGGAAGTTGTCATTCAGCTGGAGAGATGGGCACACATTTTGGGATTATATATAGTCTAAAGTCCATTAAGCTCAATGGAGATAGGAAAACATTTTAAAGTCCATGGCAGGTTACTGTAAAGAAGAAGGAATCCTTTTTCATTGTATCTTCAGAGCCAGGAAACATCCTTATACTGCAGGAAGAAAATTCCAGGCTGGTATTGACTGTAATAATTATAGCAAAGTGCAAGGGCAGGAAACCCCAGAAAGCTGCAGGGCAGCTGCTCCTGGAGATCTTTCAAGAAGAGGTCAGGTAGACATGCCAGATGTCACAGAGTTTTTGGAAACCCTGCTCTGAGGTAAGGAGACACAGACAATTTCCTGAACTGCTGCCCACCACTACTTACGAGTTTAGTCTGCAATCATTCAGAGAAAATGAACACAGAAAATTCTTTTGAAATAGTCTGTCCTCCTTCCCCACAATATATCACACGAAGTGGCTTTCAACTTTAATCTGAGCGTTGACCAAAATTTAATATTTTATTTGAACTGAACTGATTCTCATCCTCCTTCCACAGGATGAAGCCAAGACAGTTTGAGGCATAAAACAAATGCTACTGCCAAATTAGGCCTCCAGCACATTCCAGATCTGCAAATGTGATGCAAGTCTATGCATAAATCATTCTGTTGGACTTGCAGAAAGGCATTGGTATCTTTGCAAGACTAGGAACGTGATTTCTGTTTCCTCTAACAGCACACAAATGGGTTCCCCAAGCTCATTTGAATTCTGTACATAATCAGGATGTAGCCCACAGCTCCATTGATTTGTTAGTTTTATGTTCCATAGTTGAATTTGTCCCTAGGGGTTTGTCACCTAATTCATTGAACAAGCAGAGATTTTAAGATAAATCTGGAAAAAAATACAGAAGAAAATAAAACTGCTATCTTAATGAATAACGAGAAAATACTAGTAGTGGAAAGTGGAATAATCAAAGAAGAACAGACCAAAAAGATATAACAGTCTCAAAAAAATTAAAAGGAATAATCGAGCAGAAATTTTATATGGGCATCTTAATACAAACAGGGCTGATGTTAAGGGATTATTTAAACAAGTCGAGAGAAGTTATCACCAGTTAATGATGAGTTTGTTAGCTTACAGGCTGTTAACACTCAAACAAACTGGTCATTAAATGTGGTTACTATTTATTTTAATGGAAATTTACTAGAACCTTGATTTAAAGCCTTAATGGGAGGGAGAGTTGCAGCACGCACATGTGGAGTCCCAAAATCCAAAGAGATTTGCCTGGATTTGAAACAAAAAAGGGAAATAAACATTTCACAGCACCAATGCCCACCTCTCCTCTAGCAGTAAGATATTAGGCACATTTGGATTCTCTGAAAGAGCTTCATATCTAATAAGAACCACTTGAATCTTCATTACTTTGTAGTGCCATTATGGTAAGTGGTTCTGATCTGTGTCCTTTAGAAGCCCATTGCAAATCTCATTATTATTATACAGAAGTTTGATAAAGCTCTTAAAGTCATCTCTCATGCACTTTCATCCCCTTGGAGTTTAGTGGAAGAAAAAAAAAGGAAAAAAATAAAAATAGCAATATATTAAAATGGAAATAGAAGTAATAAAACTCCAGATTTTTTTGCTTCATTACCCTGATAAGCTAAAATACATCAAGTTGCTTAGGGAAAAAATAATTGAATTGATCCCTAATGTAAGACTGACCTCTAGTACACACTGTCAATAAGGTATGTAGTTATAAGAAGAGAAAGCACAGTCCACTGGCAGGGGGGAAAAAAAAAAAAGACCCCGATAGTAGACCTGGAGGGACAGTTGTACTCTTACCTCTGTAACTGACTGACCACAAATCACTTCATCTTCTGCAGCATCCTCCCCTGTCACTTTGCCTATTTAATTTGTCTTTCCCTACATAGAGGGTAATACAGATGTGCTGAAATTCTTCACACAGCTTCCTCTGTTCTCCCAGTTACAGAGAAAACAGGTCAGAGTAGGAGAAGTAATCTACTGCAAACTGCAGAGAGACCAGAAAAGGGTACAAAAGAGGGGTTGGAGGCAGTAAAAATTATCAGAAAAATCTGTTCCACATAATGCCCCTAAAAGTCAACAAATCAGCCTCTGGAAGAACATCCCTCCCTACTAGTCAGCAGGACTCACAGATTTGCTTTCAATGAGAAACCTGAAATCAAAAGAGGTTTCAACACCCACTATATGCTTCCTCAGTGAGTAAAAACACAGTACCTTAAAAAGCTCAGAGAAGTTTCTAAGCAGATTATATGGTGGCTGTCCACCTCCTTAACACATCTTTTTCAGCTATATAACTTTCAGTTTCTGCAGTAGCTCTCATGGTTAATAGGAAAGAAGATAGAAGGGGAGGAATCTTATAAGTGGGTCTGAAAGGCAAATATTTCCAATGTGGCCACACATTTATTGAGTTGGATCTGGTTTTCAGCAGAGCTCAGCATCCACAGCTCTAATTAAAGTCCCTATTAACTCTGGGCACTCATGACTGACAAAAGCTGAGGCTGTCAGGGAGGACAGGATCTGATTACTGGTCATCTGATTACTGGTGCAGCTCTTCAGGAATCTCAGGCTGGAGCTGAGAAGTGACCTGGTGTCAGAACTGAGAACCAGCCCCAGGAGCCTTCACCACTTAGCCTGAAAAAATTTATTTTTCTTAACTTCCCATTTCTATGATTTGCTCTTTGTCTTTCAAATATTTCTCACTTTCAACCTCCCGGGATCTGACAGGCTCCTGTCTAAATGCTCACATATGCCAGACCCATTGTTAATATTATTTCCCAAGATATTAGGATTTCAGATGCATCTCCCTTGCCTTGTTTGCAAGAGCTTTTCAACAAAAGACTATGGACATGTCTAAACTCCTAATATTTGCTGTGATAATACCATTTTAAAGGCAAGTGGGCTGGGAATGGCAGAGAATAACTGATATTTTCATTTAGCTGCTGATGTGACTGGGATTTAGAGAACAATCTGATTGATGTCTCGGCTTCATTGAAAATAAAATAATTAGGGTACTAAAATCTGGAAAGTATATTTTCATTTTAACTGGTCTGTGTGCTTAGCCCAGGCTCCGAGAAAGGACATGGAACGTTACAGGAATGGAAATGAGGGATTGGAGTAGGAGAAATGATATACTGTAGATTAGAGACAGATGAGGAAAGGATATGAAAAAGGGTCTGGCAGAATTAAAATAATCAGGAACTAAGAGGAAAAACCAAGAGTTCAAAAAAAGATGTAGAGCATTCCATTAATCATCATTATGGGAGGTAACAGAGGGTGGACAACAATATGAGAAGAGGACCGAAGAATCACAACTAAGAGACAGAAAGCTGTAGATATGAATAAAACCTGCATAAAATCCTCTTTTTTTGTTCCTGTTTCTAATAGCTGTCTGGTCACTGCCTAGTAGGAGCAATGAAAGATTGAATGAGGGAAGAGAAGGCTCCCAAGCTGCATGAAAAAGTTGTAAGATCAGACCTATAGATATATGCACAATTTAAGGATTTTAAGCCCCCAAATAAATGCACTTCTAAGATACTTTGATCCTTTGCATCACTCTATCACGGGACAAAGGCAGTTAAAATACTGAACATAAAAAACAGCCCAAGGAATTTTGAATTTGATTTCTTAATTTTGTTAAAATTCAGGCATATATGTCAGCTGTGTAAAAATTCAGAAATAGAATCACATACACCAGCTGGGCAGTCCTAATTATACAGAGACTGACAGCAAGAAGTGCAACACAATGAACTTTTTCGAGACAAAAAAAAAAAAAAAAAAAAGCCCTTTGTTTATGTGAAGCCAAGACACAGAACTTTCCATCTGCACACACATGGACCACGAGACCACAGCTAAAAGGTTCATCACAGAGATCAAGCCAGGCATGGAGTGAGAGTGTGATAATACCACTCCAGTCGCCAACAGCATTGAAACATAATGTAAAGTTTCCAGAAGCCAGGAATCTCAGCCAATGAACTGAAAACAACTTGAAACAAAATCGAGTAATACCTCTGCTGGATCTTTACAATCCCTTCCACAGTGTGAAAGCCTCCTCTGACTATGACAAGAAAGGGACTAAACACTCCTCCTTCCCTGTAGTGATCACTCCATATAACTCAGATTCATAGTTGTGTGGTCTTTCACACCTACATTCCTCTGGAAGCCAGTCACCCATAAAATATAGTATATGAGCTGCACTATATTAGCTGGAGAAAAATGAGGCTCTCAAAAACAGAGAGAAAGCTGGAAGAAATTTAGTCTAAGTGAATATTGCATACCCAAGGGACAGAGGTACTTGGAAGAAAATCCTGTTAAAAGCAGATTGTTTCTCCCCCCTTCAGCGTCTTAACCCAAAGAAAGGGAAAATAAGTTTTGTTTTCCTTTCTTTTTTCCTCTAATTTAAAATAAGTTTGTCATCCCCCAACCACCTCTTTCTCAGCACAGAGAAGTTACTTTTGGAACATATTGTCTTGTATAACAGATAAACTATTCCAGACCACTTCAGTGTTTCTTTTCTCACCATCAGAGAAAGGTGTATTTGGGGGTACCTGGGTCTGGGTGCTATTCTACAAGAAAGGTGAAGATCAATCAGGAAAAAATCCCCCCAAAAAAAGTTGGTTTAAAAAAAAAAAAAAAAACAGAAGAATTCAAAAGAATAATCTTAGATATAAACCCAGAAAACATATGCCAAAAATATAGGTAAAAACTGTTGCCCCTGTAGTTCGATTTTTTTTGTAGCTACCTTTCTCTGGATGCTAACAAAACAAGAGTTTCCAAAGGAGAGGAAGATGAAATCTGTGCACCTTATAGTCTGCTTTAGTTTGTTACCAACACATCTACCCTGTCCAACCTTACAACTGCACTACACACAGAATAAGAATGTAAGTTTTTTTTACTAATGTCTCCAAATTTCTTCACTAAATAACCTTTTTGTGGTCTCTGCCACTAACTACATTCATTAGTTAGAAAGGAATTGCAAGTAAAACAGGGATTATGACAATGCTTCACCTTTTGCTCCTACCTGATGCCCAAACCATTAATCAATTATTGGTGTTCATGGATGTATCTCATACAAGACAAATGAAAATCCACTTCCTCTCAGGCCAAATGCATTTTGACTTTTCACACTCGCAAACTCTTTCACACTCTTTACTGAAAACCAACTCAACCAGCTCAGAAAACTGTACAGGAGGCACGTCAAAAAAATTCACAATTAAAGTAAATACCACCCACTTCACATTAAAAAGACAGACTTTTGCCTCCTATTGGCTAACCATTAATGGCACATAAAAAATATGTGATAAGGACTTGGCGAGCTGGCATGGCTCAAATACTCTATATTGATGAACCACATTGGAATAAAAATCAGATGAAAAGTATTCTTGTAGTGGCACTTGAAGCTAACTGTTGACAGATGGAGAATGGAAGCAACATAAATGCTCTCTTTTTGTGTCAGCACTATAAAAATGTCTGACTAGCCCATGAAAGATGGAGATGAAAGCTTAGGCAGCCATTAGAAACTGTGCCTCACCTCAAGCAATAACTCATCCCCATGGTATTATGAAAATGGTTTTATTGCAGAGGGTTACTTCTCCCCCTTCTCAAAAATTGCTGCTTATCAGCAGTGCAGAAATAAAGCCAGAAACTCCCAGTCTTTTACGTTCTCCTATGCAATCTCTTTCCCAATGGTCAGGAATCTCATAAAATATAACATTTGATTAAACCAGTATGCATGCCTTTCTGAAACTGACACCATTATCTGAAATACAGCACTTTCAAGTGTCCTGCCATTAGTTCACAGCAGCTTAGTTGCCTGTTGCATTTACTTATCTGAGTATTAATGCTCTTCCAAACTGCCTTGATGGGAATCCAAATCTTTTGGCAGACCAGGACCAGAAATCAAATGGAGCTAATAAGAGCAGGAAGAAATTCAAAAGCAGTGTCTGATAAGGGGGTTGAGATTGGGATTGGTTTTGTTGGCTTTGGTTGGTATTTTTGGAGGTGTCTTTTTATGCACAATGCATTTTGGTTACGGCTTGTTTCTAAGCAGTCAAGCTTCATTAGAGAGCAAAACAGAGCCAGGTGTATTTTTAAGTCAAACACTCACAAAATCCAAAGTATGCATGATCTCCATCATCAACACTACTGGAAGTTACATCAGTACATCCTGAAGAGACTGCAGGCTCCCCAGGGCACAGGAATTTAGCCTGAGAAGGGAATGTTTAGAGTCAGTGGAAGGCAGCAGAAGGTGTCCATGTTGGACCCTGCAGTCTCCTCATCATACCAGTGCCCTGCAGAATGTGCAGCTGACATACCACAGCAGCTTTATCCAGATCTTTCTTGACACTATAAAGCCACTTTTTTTTCCGTTCCAGGAATCCCTCTATAAACCTATCCTGATGGATTGGCCAAGCCTTATGGGATGGTTGCAATGAAAGAATGCAGACTCACTTGGTGAAAATACATTTTTAGCTTTGCTTTCTTCAATGTTTTAGGAATCTGTACAGCCAAAAAAAAAGAAAAATCTAAGTTTGGCTTCAAATGGTGCTGACAACACATTGTCTAGGCCAGCAGTGCTATTACCTACACTTTTTTTCATCAGTCACATTCATGTGTGTGAATGTGTGCTCATAAAAAAGAAGGGAAAGCAGTGGCAGAAACAGGGTGGTACATCTCTGCCAAGGAGTTCTAAATCACGAAATGAATAAAAAACAAACTTGGAACAGGCCTGACAGAGAGCATATTTTCGCAGACTCAAAGGAAACCCTAAATGACAATTTTATGACTGTGGTAATTTTTCAAGTGACATATGACAAGAGGGTATTGTGGGCTCCCACAAAACATTTAATGCTCCCACTACACAGGGAAGAGAATGGCTGGAATAGCTCCTCAGCCTCAGCCTAAGGTAGCACTTAGCCCTTTGCTGCTCAGACACTGATGTGAATATCTGCAAGAAAATGTTTACCCTGCTCCTAAGGAGGATATTTCTGAAAGGCAGATTGACTTTTCCTTCAAGATGTCTCTAGTATCACACTGAGGTTTTCTCTCCAGTAACACATTGAGATTTTCCAGAAAGAGGGTCTCGTTCCCCAGGTTGGGCATATTGGACAAGCCATGTGTTCCAATGGCTACAGGGAGACTCTT
Organism: Pyrgilauda ruficollis; assembly: GCF_017590135.1. Taxonomy (NCBI): domain Eukaryota; kingdom Metazoa; phylum Chordata; class Aves; order Passeriformes; family Passeridae; genus Pyrgilauda; species Pyrgilauda ruficollis. Next base: position 20,306,866 of record NW_024525489.1, on the reverse strand, counting down.
GCACAGCAAGAACTTCACTTTTTTCTTAACCACTGATGTATTGTGTAGCGGTGCGTTTTGGGGTGGGGGCATGACCCAGAAGAGTAGCAGTAGTTGCACTCCATGTTTGGGAGGCCTCATTCTCATCACATGCTCAGAGATAGGACCCATCCACCCTTTTTAACTTTGATTATACAGCTCTGAGCTAGATTTTCCTCAAGCTGTATTTTGGCCAGCCAGGTGGCTTTTGAGTGCTCTGCACAGAAAAAGGGTGTTCATAATCCTGTAGTAGCTGTAGTCAGGTCTATTTACAAAAGAGCTTAGACAACACCACTCTCATACTCTGTGTCTTGGTGAGGAAGCTGAGCACCTGCCTTGGAGCACAGTCATTTGCTCTAAAACCATACAGCCAGCTGACCTAATCACTCAGCTGTGTATTTACTGCTGTAGAACTACATACTCAGAGACCTTTTACAGAAAAATGTCTTTTGCCACTGTTACAAATGCTCAAATCTCCCAGCATTTCCTTGTTAAACCACACCCTGTCCCCCTTTTCATCCAAGCCTTACCAATCTCAACATCCAAAGGCTCTTATAAGGGACAAAGTTCTTCAGAGAGAGGAGAAAATGTATTTTCATTTTCTATCCATCCTAGGGTAGCAGTTGGTTTGAGTTCAGCAAGGTAACATTAGTAAAGTCCTATATACTGAAACATTTTTTAAAGCAGGAGAGGCTTACACGTTCAGCATTTGCTGAGTCTGGTCCTTGTTAGAAAGCTTTGCAGAAATACTAGTCACACATACAGATTGTGCATTTTAAAATTAAAATGACAAACTGTGTCTGATGTTGAAAACTTTGCTACCTTGCTCGTACAGTAGTGTTCATACAAAAGTTTTTTTTTTAATGTGCTTGATTTGCATAACACCATTATGAGTTACACTGTTGCAGACTCCTTTAATAACAATGGGGTGCTGTGGATTGACATGATCACTTATTATAGCTTCAAATAATATGTAAATAACATTTAAATGGCTTCTCCCAGGGCCATTACTGTCAGTTAAATTAATACCTATATTTTGGCTTCTCATTTTTATGTCCATAGCTAATATTAAGAAATAAAAAAAAAGCAACTTACACACAAAACCTGTAACATGCAGCTCTTTTGCTAACAATCTGGTTTAAACTGCTAAGAAAACAACAGAACTCCATTGCAATGCCAAAGCCATAATTTTGGTTGCCCTGTTACCCTCAATGCCATAAAGATTAGGATAAATTTTGTGTCAGGACAACCAGTATTTATTTATCAGGATAAAAGGGATTATATACAGAATTTTATCATCAAGAGGGGAATCCCACAGTACTCTCAATAATGCTTATCCTGTAAATTTAATGTGCATTTTCATCACCAGATCTGAAGTTGATTTATAAAACTGTATGATGGATCACTACAAGGGGCAGCAGCACTAGGGTACAGACACCAAAGGGGTCTCAACAATTTTTCATTAGCATCTCGTGAAGACCTTTACACAATATTGTGGCGGAAGGAAATGCTCTCCCTGCAGACTCCACACCCACCTACAATGCCTTTCATAGCCAAAACTACCCAGACACTGATCACCTCCATGCTGAAGGTGGGGTGAGTTATGTGTTCGAAGCAGAGGGACTTCAAAGAGGCACAAGAGTCACAAACACAGCCAGGTCTCCTGCAGGTGCAGCAACTGTGTGCACAGAGTCTGTTCTTGTGTGAAACACAGCAACACAAAATCTGTTGTCTGTCTCAGCCCCTGTCACAGCTGAGAGAGCCACAATACACAGAGTATCACCATACAACTTCAGAAAGCCTTAAGCATTTGCCCACACAGAGTAACACCTTACCACATCAGAAGGCTTCAAGCATCTGCCCACACACAGTAACATGAAGCCACTTCAGAAACCTTCAAGCAGCTGCCTTTCTTGTTTAGCTCAACCTTTTATATCCTTCACATTCATGCACTGCACCTGTGTGCCCTCTGTTCCCTTTGGTGGCTGGTCAGTGCTCCTGGGCACTCTATGGCTCATTGCTGTCAATGCTGTTCACTTGCTTTTCACAGCTATAGCCCACTGGGGAGGAGGCTCAGCCACAGCCCCACTCCCACTTACCACAACCTGTGTACCCAGTCCTGTTTCATGTAAAATTGTCTTTTTGCAGCTGTGTCCCTTTCCCTGTGCCTATCACACAGGTACATATGCAGAAGGAGTCCCAGCGGCACACATCTCAGCACATTGGGCTGCTTTCTTCCTTCTGGCGGAAAACTGTCCTTTGCAGTACAATTATGATGCTACAAAGATCCCATAAAGTACCAGCACCACATAGCAGAGCCTGGGCTTCACCCAGCTTGCAGGGAAACAGCTCAGTGTAGGCAAATGTGTCCAGTCGTGGATGCCTCCAAAAGGGAGAGATTATTTTTGAGGGATAGATTTAAAATTAACACCACAATAAAAACATTATTATGTCAGTCATCTTTACTCTGCAATATATTCATAAGCAACATTCAACCTAATACCTGTAGCTAGTACCACTACCAAAAAACCAACCAACCAACCAACCAAAGACTTCCTCATTTACTGAAGAGGAAAAAAATAATTAAAAGTAAAAAGTCCGTGTCTTAGTCAGATTTCTGCCATAGAGAACCTGTTTTTTGGTTTCTCTATTTCGGGAGGAGTAGCTACTTTTTTCTCTTGTGACGTTCAATCACAGCTACAGTTTCTCAGAGAGAAATTTGTCCTCTACCCTCAGAAAATATTGTTTTACTGACAAGCCTCTTGGCACATTCCCAGGCAGGAGGGAAAAGGTGGAGTGATGGGCTGTTAAACCAGCACCTGAGAGCTGCTCAATGTCTTCTCTGCCTCAGGGTTTTTTATACTAACCCCAAGCAAACCACTTGACACTTTGTGTGCTTCAATTCTCCACCAGTAGGGTTGTCTCCTCCATGCAATAAAAAGGCTGTGAACTTGCAATGCTAACCTTGAGGTGCTCAACTACCATTTCATGAGTGGTCTTGTCAGTAACCAAGCTAAACAGCAACAGTTAAATGATGGCTAAAGCTGTGATTTGTCCTTTGCTGTCCATCCCCAAAATGCCTGCTGAAGCAATGCCAACTAGGCTGACGTGTCCTTTTCATCAGAATAAGACCTATGTACATGGATGAGCAGGACTAGAATGAAACAATTAGAAAATGCAGCACACCTCACATATGTCCTTATGTAGGAAAGCCAGAAATATTAGCATAATCACAGTGTGCTCTTTTAGCATTAGAATTAAAACTGGAGAGAGGAGGCAGAGGGAGCCTGTTGTTAGTGCAGACAATTCAGCCAGACAACAGTTGGCCTTACTAATTAGCAAAACAGTGCCACTTTAAGAGCTCTCTTTCGGTAATCCTCAGGGAATTTCAGAAATCAAGGCAGCTAATACGCTTTCCAGAAAAGCTGGCAAGAGCTAAAACCTGCACAGCCAAATACCTGTGTGCAAGGAATTACTATCAAGAGCAAGTTCCATGCTGAGAAAAGCCTGGATTCATTCACTCATTCATTCATAAAAAATATTGCCTGCCTGCAGGTTCTGCTGCAGGTCTCCTAACAGTTGTGTTTTGTTTTGTTCTGCGCTCTCCCTTCAAGCTCTTGAAAGTGGATGATTACCAGAAAGTAACATTTTTAATGTGCATTTCTTGCCCTGTTAAGGAAGAAAACTCAGAAATTAACTTCTTAAGCCCAGGCATGAGAACAGAATTAAATAAACCTGCTTCATTCCTCTTGAGGAGCTTCAGAGAATTTTGGAAAAGAAAAGAACGTCAGATTTTTTTAAAAGCCTGGAACTGGGCTTAAAAATATATCTTGCTGGCTATCAAAATTGCATCATTTAAGTAAATCTAACCCCTTGTTTCTGTGCTTATCCAAAGGATGTCTCTGTTCTCCCACGCAGCAGCCTGGAGCCAGCCCCCACTGCAGCATGGGGCAGCTGTGTGCTGTTCATGGCAAGTTAACATGCAAGCCAGGCTTCCAGCAGGTCCCCAGCTCTATGTACTAAGCTGGAGATGAAAGAAACAATTCTTCTGGGAAAAGCTGTGTACTTCATACTGCATTACGCTTACTTCAGCCCATATTAGGGTATTTAAGGCACTGCTGATTATTTAGCATAATGATTCAACTAAGGGCATTCATTATAAGGCTGTCTCAGAAGACATAAAGATCAGTTCTCCTGTACAGGGTATTTTGGCTCTATAAAGCATATGATGGCTTCAGAGAAAGATATGCCCAAAGTATAGCATACTAGAATAATAACCTAAATGTTGAAAGCATATTAATATTTCATCAGGGGAACCAGAGAAGCTGGAAAGCACTAGGGGCCCTGTCACATGATAATTATTTGATAGGACACTACATCCAGATACAGGGATAATTCTCAGGGTTTACAACTGCTCTATTTTCATTGGCAGGCCTGGCAGGCAGCACTGGACACACTGACAGCAGGAATTTGGTTGCGGGAGCAACTCCTGAGTAATTAATCTGGGTCAGGGAAGATCTGGTTTCAGAGAAGTCAGGCTCCTTACTAACACTACTCTCTAAGCTTCGTGTCCAGGCCAGTTGTCCCATTTCTTCTGTTCATGCAAGTCAAAGGATTGCTGCCTGCTACAGAACATAGTGGATTTAAATAATTTGTTCTAAATTAGGCTGCCACAATGTTTTGGTTTTGTCCAGCCCACTCATAGATGAATTGTCAAATGCTAAAAATGTTCTGAGATGTAGGATAGGTGTTTGGATTTAAACACCCAAACTGGCCAGCCTGACAAGCCACCAGGTCACTCAGAGGGCTGAGTTCAAGCTTCAAGCATGAGGCTTGTGCAGCAGCTTAGTGGGAAAAAAGGTATAATCCAGTGGTTTGCATCACAGAAAATAACTCCTCAAAAGAGCCTGGACTATGATTCATGCAGACATCCACCCTTTTCCCAGTAACAGTACTAAAAGGTGCCCAAAAAGCCTCAGAAGGTGATGCTAGAAGACATAAAATAGCAGGAAAGATACCACAAAAGCCTAATGTTGTGAAAAAAGCCTGATGTTTCAGTCCTTCTAACCCACAGTTAAGGAGACAGATTATAACATTAAAAGTGAGAAAATTCAGAAACTGAAAAATTCAAACCTGAAAAAGAGCAAATTGTTTTGAGGAACTTAGAATTGTACTAAAATCTTATTGTCATGGGACTTTAAAAAGGCCAAGACCACAGCAAGACTGAAAGCAGGGTTAAGAATTTACCTGGTTAAAGAGAACCTCTGCCATTGCTGTAAATGCTACTGCTAACTTAGCTTTTGATAGGGAGAGACCATACAGAGTGCTTCAGCATTTCACCAAACTTTAAATATTTAACACCTTATCTTCATCTCCATTCTAGGTGCTTACACCACGCATGTTGTGTTACATTTAAATGTTTCAATAACAGTGTTTTCCTTCGTTTCTGGAGGGCCCTAGGTGAGGCTAGGCTTGACCCAAAACTGAAGTTAAGACAAGTTGATCTCATTTCACTACTCATCTTCTACAGTCCTGAGTAAGGCATTGAACCTGTCCTTTCCACTTCTGTGCAGAGTAGCAAAGTCAAGCTTTGATACTATTTTAATGGGTTTTAATTTCTGGAGCAGAAATTACCAATCACAATGTTCTTCCTCTTAGTATTTCTATACCTATTCAACTTTTAAATGAATTAAATGGTTAAACTAGCAGCCTGGAGGTTTTTCTTTGTTTCTCTCATGTATTTGTTGCATATATTGGAACACACAGAAAAGCACAGAAGTATATGTGCCACATTGTGTTACATCAAAACATTGCCTTTCCTTGAAACTCAGAATCAGCAGTCTTTTTTTTTTTCTTTTTTTTTTTTTCTTTTTTTTAATATATATATGTATACACAAATAAAAATAAAACTGCCTGTGAACAGCTTTCAGGCACCAAAATGTCTGTGGTCAAGTGTCATCAAACTTGAATCACCAAAAAAAGAACTTTTTTTCTCCTCTCTTTCCCACACCACCAAAATACATTAATTAAAATTGTGTTTCCTTCTCCAGTGTGAGCTCATCCCCTCATGCCACATTCTGACCTTCAGAAAAAAGGCTGATTCTCTGCCCCAACAGCCTGCTACATAAAGCCCAGATCTCCATAAAACTGTTTTCTAATTGCTCATCAATGATCACATTTATCTCCCAGGCAGGCCAGGCTGCAGTGGTTAATAGTGTAAATGGTGTCTAGCACAACAAGGATGGAGGCTCTGTTTATTTCACAGATATCAGGATGGAAGTCTACATAAGCTTCAGTAACCTGAAGTTATTATTCACACAAGTTTTTAAGCCTGTTAACAAAATTCATTAGAATTTTGAGGTTTTGGAATAACAACCCATTGAAACAAAGCTATAAAGAGGATAGCCATTGCTGCCAAAGGGAACTTTACATATGATTAAAGCAATGACATGATCAAGTAGGAGAAGGTTAACATAAGGTTGAAAAATAAAGAGGTTAACATAAAAGTTGAAAAATAAAGAGTTTAACTTAATTTCATTCCAGCAAAATGAATTCTTAAAAAAAAAAAAAAAAAAAAAAACAAAAAAAACCAAAAAAAAAAAGCTGACAAAGAGCTGAGCAACTTCTGAATCAGTTACATTTTTACAGTATATAAATAATTCTAATTATGATCTTATAAGGTCAGCCTTTCTGCATGTTGGCATTTAGAAAAATGTTAAATTAAATTGTCTACATGCACTGGAAACATAATACAAAGAATGATCTAAAAAGCCAGGAGCAGGAGGCCAATATGAGCAAAGCTCTTATGTAATGTCTGACAAAGCCCAGTGCAAGTGCAGAACTAGAGCTCACATTTTCCTGGGACCATTCTTTTTTCAAATGAAACATGAATCTAAGTCCATAAACAGACTCTTCATGTTGGAAGAGTGAACAGAGGACTTGATGCAGATGTACCACTGGATTAAGAGAAAAACCTAAAAGAAATGTATCAATGTCATGGGTAATTAATTATAACTCCCCATCTACAGATGGGAGTGGCTGTGTTTACCAGCCAGGATTCCCAGAATACCAGGGGGCTGACAAAGAGCTGAGCAACTTCTCTGCCTGTTCACCTACCTATTTGTGACTTATCTATGTTACAAACATGTGGCTTTAACTTATTCCCACTGGGTTAAAAAAAGTAATTGCTGTCAATTCTTGTGTTTATTATTATAAAACCTGTGATATCTACTGCTATTTTGTAAACTCCAGTCTTGGAGGTTTTGTGATTACACCTAAAATTAAGGAAGGTCAAATAACTTCTAATCTTAACTATTTCAGAGAATAAAGTGAAAATGATTAACCAAAATGTAGATGTAATATTTGTAAATATCAAATTACAGCTTTTTGTATTTTGGGGTGTCTTGGTTTGAAGGCCGGGTGTCTGCTAAGAAGAGCAGGAGCCTCCCTTGGAATGGAAAATATAACCCACTTCCCTCCAAATTATTATAACTTAGAAATTAAGAAAACTTCTTTTATCTCTCCTAAGTACCCAGCCACTATTGTCTCTCAGCAACAAAAAATGGGAGAAAATTCTCTAAGAGAAAGAAACCAAAGGAGAAGTCCTAAACACCAACATGGAGATACGAGTAAGTGTGCAAAATCTTCATATAAATCTTACCAAATGTACAACACTGTGCTTTCAGACCACCTATAGCTTTGAATATACAAAATTAGAAAGAATATTAATCTTTTAGTATCTTTGTTATCATGCATAACATGAAATACTGAATTACATGCATACATCTTCTCCCTAAAAATATTATCTAAGAAAACTTACTCACTTTTAAGGTGCATTAAAAAAAAATCCCTCACAACAGGAGAGGACATTTTTCTTGATGTGAATAGACTCTGGTTCTCTTAGCATATAAAACATTGATGTCTGCTCTGGGGAACCAGGACACTGAGATTTTACCTTATGTGGTATGGAGTTTCTCCCAGTCCTCTAAGTACAAGCTGTGTGCAAAAAAAAAAAAAAGATCCAAATAAGTAAAAGGTTTGCTGAACTCCCTGTGGGCACCTACTTGAGCTAAGCAAAAGGATACACATTGGTAAGATCAAGGTTCCACTAACCTGATTGCCATTAGGAAAGTCTCTAGAATAACTTGAAATATAATCCATCAAGTGGAAGTATAATGATAACTGGAGTGCTACCCTCGTCATTCAAGTCTCAATTTAATTAGCAGATATGGTCATTCACTGACAGTACTTTATATCTGAAGTTGATTAGAAGAAAAGGAAAAAGAAAACTCTGCTCAAGAGCTTCACGTTAGAAGAATCCTCTCTTTCTCAGAGAGGATATAACAATACACTTTAATTTCAGGTGCCAATAACCTCCAAAAATGTTTAGGTACTTCAATTAATATGTTAAAAATGTAATCAGCATGAGACAGGTGCCTAAGAGCAAAAGGAGCTCAACCAAGTATAGTGCCACAATGATAAGAATTCATGTGGAAACATTTCAGGAACAAGATTTTGCAACTCTGTTGAAAAATTAGCAGCATCTTTCCACTCAAACTCTCCTGTTTGTTACATCTTGGGTGTATCTCAACTGGTCAGTTCTGGAAGTGACCTTACATCCAAAGAGCTCAGATTATCTTACAGCTAATGTCCAGTGCTTACTGATAAGCACTTTGAAGTTCTACCCCAATTTCAAGCTCACCTGCCCATGCTGCTGATGAATTGTAGTCCCTTGGCAGACTAGAGGAATGGATGATGGGGGCACCCGAGGAGCTTCAACAAATTTGCCGATCTAAGCCCAGGCCACCTGGGCTAGTTGGCTCAACAGAACTGCTCCAGAAGCAGCCAGCCCAGACTCTCATCTATCAAGTTTACTGGTGGAAGAACACCAAACCAGCCCTACTTAAGGAATTGAGTATGTGCCTGGGATGGTTTGAGTCGGACCCCAAGGCCAGGCTCAAGGCACTTCTTCACAGCAGTATAAAGCTAACTGCTAACACCAAAATTAAGTATACAATATGGAACAAGATACTAAGGAAACCAGCACAGGCTGTGTAGGATCATCCTCATTTTTCAGGCAGGGTAAAAAGAGTCAAAAATTGTTGCTACAATCTGCTGAACCTCACATTGCAAAACTCTGAGTCCCGGATGAGTGGCAGGGAAGCACAAATCTGACATGGATTGTCTTGTTAAATAAAGAGATGCAGAATGGCTGAGGCAGATCCATTCTGTCCACCCAAAAAAATGAAAAAGCATACAAGGCTTTGTCTGTGCCTGATAACTCACTGAATGAATAGCACCTTGACAGCTGAATCCCTCCAAAACGATTTTGAAGTCACAGGGGTGGCCCTGGCACCCTATGGGTGTCCCTGTCCATCCTCCAACAACCCAAAAACCAGCAGGGTCCCAAACACTTCCCCATCATAACAGGAAACATAAGAGAGACCAGACTTTCATGTGAATGGACATTGAAGGAACAAATGTGACAGCAAAAAAAGAAATATCTGCCTACTCACCAGGGTTTTTTTTTTAAATAAATAAGTAAGAGGGTATTTGGGAGTGACAGCAGAGTCAATTCTTGTGCCTAAAAACGCTGTGGGTGTTACGGATTCTGCCCTGCTTCCTCCTCCAAATCCTTCCTACCTCAAGGCCTGATCTGCACCAGTGGGAATAACTACAAGTGCTGTGAGTGTACAAGTGCAGCCCTGCCTTTAACTCACAAGGCAGTTCTAGAGAACTCTATGTCCCTCAGCTTCAGACAGTAATTTGTATATTATTGTATAGAGGGGTCAACTTTAGGCAAGCATTAGATTATTTATAACTTCAAATAAGTTACTTTGCAAGCTCATTTGCCAGACTTCCATATGAGGCAGCATTTGATAGAAATATGGAAAATGGCCTGAACTTTAAATGGCAAACAGATGAGAAGGTCCAATGAAAATCAAACACATTTGAAGGCCATGTGTTTTCACAGGGAATATAAATGGGATTTTTAATTGACACTGACTTCAGCTCATGGTAACATTTTGGGTGATCTCAATTAGTGGAGTTACAAAAAACAGTAAAGAAAGGAATTTGATTATGGCTAGCCCTGGTAAAAGGGATCTGGCATTCCCTACTTTTCTTAAATCAGGGAGTAATCTCTTTTGTAATATAACTATCCAGTTGACATATTTTTGCAGTCACCGGGCATAGTAGGAGCTTGTTAATGCCAAAGATGCTAAGTTCTGTCCTATTATCTTTTAATCAATTTTGGATTTTGATCTCTAGTGATTTGAACAGGTCTGGGTGCAGAGGTAGCTCAGGGCTCTGAAGAAACAGGTTTAACTGGCATTTCACATAGATACTTGTTATTCAACTGTGTATTACTTGGCTTTTCTGAAATGTAACCCCCAACTGCACAAGTGGGGATATATCCTTTCAGAGGGGTAGGTGAGAATAAATCTAGTAAAGGACAAAAGGTACTCATGTAGTATGTTAGGCACTAAGACTACCTGGGAGGTATTTATTTCCCAGCTGGCATCTGCCCATGTAAGAGTAACCAAGGTTCACTGCTTCTCATTCAGAGCTTCACTCAGATCATCAAACCGTTTTAAGCTAGGAGTTCAAAGCATTTCCACCAACAAAAATTAATTTTCTGGCTCAAGATGGATGGGCATGATTGTTTTATTGCAGTTACAAAATCCTTTGGGCAGAAGCAGTTTCTAAATAAAAAACATCTTATTCAAACAGCTTACACACAAATGCACCCACCAAAATATTTTTTTTTACCTGTGCCAGGAAAGCCTTTTGTATCACATTTAATATATTTACCAGATCTGCATTAAGAAGTACGTTTTCTTGGTTCACAATGGACAGGAAAATTGTATCTTATTGGTCAGTTTTAATACTATCATTTTCTAAGAAAGCTGTAGTACCTACACAGAGAGTCTAATATTAGGTTTACAGAAAAAAAAGTCAAGTCTGAGGTCCTTTTTCTACTGTTCATGAACCTGTGAATATTTATCATGTCTAGTTGCACCTTGATATCAAGGCACTGAAACCCAACAGAATCTATGACAGACTAAAACTGGTTTAGTTTGCTAAAAAAGCTAACGAAATAACAAAAAAAATCACCCAAAAATAACAAAAAGAAACTGGTCTCTTTTCAGGAAAGGAAAGCTCTTACAGTCAGTTTGAACATGAATGGAGTAATTTTTTCCTCATCATTGTTCAACTATCCTCTTCCCAAGACAGGCATCCTTTAGTGCTTTGTCTTGGGGATAAGTGTTAAAAACCAATGAGGAACAGTGAGATGAAGCACCTCCACTCTGAACAGTAGCAAGGCTTTCACCCTTTTTTCCTTTCCCTCCTGCTGCAACCTCCTGCTGATGCCACAGAAAGACCCAGCTACATCCTCCTAGACCTACACTCTGTCTTCCCAAGCAACAGACAGAACAGGCTTTTCCTTGATGCTGTAATTTTGGTGGTGTCCTTGCATTTGCTCCTATGGCTGTACCTTTACACTCGAGGCTCCTCCCCAGGCTCACATAAGAAGGCTGTTGCTCATTTGCAGCCATCAGATTGTAGCCACCTACCATTTGGGAACTCAGCTGGCACAAGTGCAAATGTAAAAGGCACAGAGATACACTGCCATCTTCATTTCCAGATGAGTTGGAGATTTAGGGAAGAAATAGCAATTTTTCAAGGCACACACGGATTGTTTCCCTTTTCTGCCCTTAAGTCATTCCCTACATCAAAACTATGGCAAGGTTCAAAAGAATATGGGGTATATTCATGGTTGTGCAAATCCAGCACTTATTTACAACTAAAAAAATAAAATAAAATAAAAAGTTCCTTCCCCCTAATTCCTCCACAGACATAGCAGTCAAAAAGAATTTGAGAACCTCAAAAAAGGACTCCAAAAAAGGCCCCGAAACAACATTCTTTCTCCTCTCACAAACACAGTGGAGTATTTACCTCCTACAGAAAGTGTACAAAGAACTGATGAAAAATCCAGAAGCAGTGGAAGTGCCCTTGTTAAATATAGTGTCTACTGGGAATATAAGAGTTAGACTTGCTATTCATGCAGCTAATGCTTTGTCACAGCAGATCCTTTTCCTTTTTTGTATGAATTTGAAAGCTAGGAGATAGAATATCAGAACACCATGCTCTGGTGTTCTGAACTTATTTTTCTCATTAGGTTGTATGCTCCAGGATATAGTTAGATGCCCTAGAGATTTATCGTCTTTTGTACAACAATCAAAGGCCTTGAAAGGTGTATAAGTATTAGTTTTGAAAACACATATGGCTTAGAACAAAGAGAAACAGGCAGATCAAACAGCAGGGGCAATGTACAGGAGTTAATAATACCAAATAATTCTGAGCAGCAGCCAGTTTTCACAAAGCAAACATCTCAATGTGAATACCATATTGTCAATCAGACTCAGTCATTTTCAGATGTAATGGGAAGTGGAATACAATATCTACATCTGATATATGAACACAACTGTAAAGAATCAATACCAGCTGGCTGCAAAGCATTTGGTCATTTAGTTAGCAAAACCAGGACATTCACACATATAAATAAAAAAACAGTCCAGACAATATGGGAACCTCAGATTTTTCAACATATCATTTGTAGGGCAATTTTTAAAAGAGGAGACAATGTTTCAGCAATGCTTTATCAATAAATCTGTATGTAGGCAATAACCTCAATAAGGGCCAGGGGTTGAGGTGGAATCTGTGTTCCTTCAGGAAAGGTTTATGCCTTCATATGTGTTACATTAGAGTCCAAATTCAGAGCTGTGTATGTGGGTCCAGTGCCAGGTCTGGGTTTGGCCCTGCATTTTCTCATTATGCTTGTCACAAGATATCAGAAGTAATCATGCCACACAGCACTATGAATGCTAATAAAATAAACCAGTGATTGATGAAGAACTTTATCCTGAAGCATCAGCTATCTTTACTTCTGTTTCATAGATACAGCAGCATTAATTGTTTCCATACTGACTTAACTCTGTTTTGCCAGAAATTAGCACCACTGCTATTTACTGAAATTTGATTTCTATGCCAATGCTTTCTTTTCCCTTCTTTCTCTTCTTTCTCCTGAAGTCCTGGTCACATTATTTACCTTCACTTGTGTGTTGGTTTGACACAGACTGGTTTTTGGTAGCAGGGGGGCCACAGGGCTAGTTTCTGTGAGAACCTGCTGGAAGCTTCCACCATGTCCAACAGAGCCAATTCCTGATGGTTCTGAAGATGGACATGCTGCTGACCCAATTAGAGAGGTCGGTTGTAGCAGGCCCAGGGCCTGCAATGGCTCCTTGGCGGTCAGAAGCCTGAGCTAGGAAATGCCAAGTCACGATGACTGGGCCTTGGAAGCCCCTCTCTTCCACCTTTCGGACCCTGCTTATCTCTCTGTAAGCCTGTAGGTCACTTTCCCCTGACCCTTACTATTGGACAATTTCCAAAACCTCTGTAGGATATAAAAACCCCTAATTCTGCCTGGTTTGGCAGAAGAGCTGTCACTGAGACCCTTCATGGAAGACCCTAATAAAGAATCCTGTGGAACCTTATACAGTGCTTCTCCCCTCTCTCCCTGCATCTGCTGCTGCGGCCCAAGCAAGCAAAAGAGCTGATATCACAGAGAGCTGATAATCACTAAGAGCTGAAATCACTTAAGCTTCCTTGCCTGCCTGCAGCTGGGAATGGCTTGGGAGATCGGACGCTGTTCTGAGCCTCCACTGAGCTATCCTGGCCACGGCAGTCCCCTGGGCACAGCCCGGCTGGAACCTGCTGTGATAGTTGGTACTGCCTCCGTGCTGACATATTTAAGAAGGAAATCAAAACAGTGTGCATGCAGTGTTTTTCCCAGCAGTGGCAAAGCGCCGCTGCCGCTGCGGGCCGTCCCCAGCGTGGCGTGCCACAATGCACAGCCATGGCCACCGCCATCTCGGGGCGGCCCACAGCGAGCCTGACTTGCCTGGCCACCCCTAGCCAGCTGCACTGCGGGTGAAAAGGGCAGGAGTGGTGGCTTCCCCCTCCCAGCACCCCGTATGAGCAGAGGCATTAAACAGCACCAGCACCACGGCGGCCGCCACTGCCCGCGCGATGGCGGTGGGGCCGCCTGACTGGCAGGAGAAGCATGACGAGCAATTCCCCAACAAGGAACCTAGATGAGACCAACTTCTCGGCACTGCGGGATCTTCTAAGAATCTTTGAATTAGTGGAACTTGTTGAAAATGGCTCATACAAGCAGCAGTTTTTTTCTGGTCAGAGAAGAGGAGGAAGTGAGGACATGTGAGGGAAAACAACATGGAGGCACCAAGGTCAGTGGAAAAGAGAGGGAGGGAGGAGGTGCTTCAAGCGTTGGAGCCAATATTCCTCTGCAAGCCATAGTGAAGACTATGGTGATACAAACTGTCCCCTTGTGCAAGTCCACGGCGGATGCAAAAATCCATTTACACCTGTGGAAAAAGTGTTCATGCCAGAGCAGCTGGATGTTAGAGAAAGCTGCAGTCTAGTGGGAGACCTGAATGGAGAGAGAGGACTCCTGCTTCCAGAGATAGAGAGAGAGGGCCCCTGCTTCCCAACTAGAGTGGCCTATCTTTAGAGGACTGCACCCTGTAGACGAGTGACCCACACCACAACAGTTTTGGGAAGACTGTTTGCCCATGGGAGGGACCCCATGGCATAGCAGAGAAAAGGTTCCTCTCCCTGAGCAAACAGAAAAAATCTTGAGTGGCAGACTGACCAAGATGCCTACACCCCATCTTCCTGCGCTGTCAGTGGGAAAAAGGGAGGGGCTGAGGGAAAAAAAGATGTTTTAAAGGCTTATTTTACTTCTCATTATCCTCCTCTGACTCTGTTAATAATAAATTTGCTTTATACCTTCATACCTTTAAATTTAAACCAGTTTTGCCCTTAGAGTGTTTTTCTCCCAGTCCTTATTTCAACTATGAGCTCTTTGGTAATTTTTTTTCCCTGTCCTTTGCCCAGCTGTAGCAGGAAAGGGTAAGTGAACAACATTTGTGGACACCTGGCATTTGGCCAGTATCAAACCATGACAACCTGAAAAGCTGGATAAAAGAAACTTCATGTCAGACCGCCTTCCCCAAGCCTTCCCACTTGCAAATTAGGCAGCACTCTTGGTGCTTTGAGAGCTAACAAGCTCTTGAAAACCTGGGAGTAGGTTTGGGTTTCTAATGAAGTGTTAATCTAGGGGATGAAGGAATTGTGTCATCAAGTAGGAGAATTTTCTACAGTGGGAAAGGAGCAGCCAGCACTCCATTTTTCCTGTTTGGAATTTAATGCTGCCCTTAAGATCTGACGTGCAACTGACACCCAAGAATACACCTGGACTTTGGCTCTCAGAAAAGTCTTTAGGGACAAAGGGCAAAAATAACCACAATGGGCAGAATGCCAACTGGCTGAATTTAGGAAGGAATGTCTGAGTAACACAGGACGTGCTAATACCAAGCCAAGTACTGACTTACAGTGAACTGGCTTAGCTCTAGGAAAACTCATTCAAAAGGCCAATTACACAAGCTGAGGATCTGACCAGCATAATTCTCTAGGCATTTTTATTGTTTTTGTTGAGGAAATAATGTAGAAGTTCACTCGTTATGTCACATTCTACTCACACAAGGTCTTAAAGGGACCTCATATTCCCAGAAAAATACCAAATTTAGTATTTATTTATACAATAAATATGTTTGTGGTCTAACAGCATCAAGAAAGATTGCACAGCCAGCTCTGTAGGGTGACCACTCAAATAGTAGAATTCTGCAAAGTGCTGTCCTGTTCTGCAGTCAGTACCCTCTGTGAGGATGCTCACAATGTAGCAAGAATGAAGAAAACCTCAGACATGCAGCAATGCCTTTGAGATAAAGGATAAACTCAAGTCTTCTGACCTCATCATGGCTCATATTTTTTATTTTGTTTGTTTGCAATTACAAGAAAAGAGATTAATGGCTATGTCTGCTCTCATGGTTGCTACTATTTTGCCTGCACTTGTTACTTTGTCAGCATCCCAAAATATTAAAGATTAGTCCTTCTAAGCAAAGCTTACACATCTTTATACCTCCTGATGTGAACCAGTACACACTCCAAGAAGTTTGCAGCATCTCAACTTTTCTTCAACTTTTCCTTAACTTTCACATCTTACACTGTCATATACAGACAAACTGTGACCAAGAAGCAGTCAGACCACCTGTGTTCACAAAAATCCTAGGGGGAAAAATTGAGTCAACTGGACTGCCTACCCCCACTCCAAACAGCCTGAATACAAGTTAAATACAGTCCCTTCTACTTGATTTTCATCATACACATGCTGAGCTGTGCCAGCTTTCCCAGTGCACTGGAGCCAATGGACAGACAAATCCTGGGCTGTATCCCACCCCATTGACTCCAAGAGGCCTCCACACAATCTGTCCCCTGAAACACATCTGGCTACAATTTCTATTTTTAGTTACGCCTGACAAATCCTGAACTGCTGATATCAGAATTTAAAGAAATACATGAAAAACACTCTTTTTCCTTTTAAAACACTGTTCTCCAGGGTCTCCTAGAGATAATAATTACTGCTCTGCTCAGCTAGTGCTGTCATTATATCGCTCAATAAAATGGATCATTTTAAACTCTCAGGAGCATGGGAAGTGCCGCTGCTTCCTTGTGTGAAAGTACGAACGTGTCAGTTTTGTTTAGCAAACATTATATTTCATGTCTTTGCTCTTGGCATTCGGGATCAGTACTGCACCAACAGCAAGGAGGCAAAGTAGACCTACACATTCAGACTTCTTTTAAAAGAAATTAAGCATGTAAAAAAATCCCCCAGGTAAAAAGCAAACCTAAAAGAAAAGATTTCCCCAGGAACATGCAAAATACAAAAGTCATAGCCAAAACTGCTTTAAACATTCTGATTTTAACTACTTTAAGAATTCTGATTCTCTGTTACACTGTCAGAAATTGTATCTCACCACTGAATTAGTGGTTCATATAATTCCCACTGCAGTTGTCAGAAGGTATGGTTGGATCTGACTGTTTTTAACTTGTCAGGACAATAGCCCACACCCCACAGGAAAGTGGGGGCAGTAAAACAGCCTCAACGCCCCCTACTTCCAGCAGTACTTATAATTTACTCCCCAGTTTTAGTGGCTATACAGTATTACATGTAAAAAGCCTCCTTTAATGGCCCAGACTTGAAAAATATCAATGATCTCCCAAGCCTATTGCCTAGCAGTGGGATTGAAAAAGCCATAGATCTGCAGGGATAATTCTGTGCCAGGATCACAATCTTTGCCTAGTGCACAGTAATACTTGAAATACTATCCTGATTTTCTTTCTTTTTTTTTTTTTTTTTTTTTTTTTTTTTTTTTTTTCTCAATCTAAAGCTTTAAGAACTCTGTTCCTCACAGGGAATATACCATTCCTAAATCAAAGAATCCAGCAGACAACTCACCTCTCCAGGTGTCAAAAGAAGTCACTGCCCTGTGCTGGAGGCCTACTTGGCATCATATGTTACTCACTGTCATGGTGCTTTCACCTAGGAGTATGTATGGAGCATGTCTAAGAGTGCAGATGAGTCAGCCTCCTTGATGTTGGAGGCTCTCTATGTTCTAAAAAGCCCTTGGTATACAGAACCTTATCTCTCCAATAGATACATTGGTTTGGTTGCTGTTTTAAACTACATAATTTGTAGTTCATGTCCTGGCAAAAAGAATCTGATTAGGTAAAAAAAAAAAAAAAAAAAATCTGAATAGGAAGGAAAAAAAAAAAAGGCAATTTGAAAGAATGAAATGTGGGAGCAGCCTCTATCATTCCCTCTGCAAATCTTCAAGCTTCTCTTCAGAGAAGGAATTTTTCCATCCTTCTGAAAAAGTCTTGGACTCATAACTCTTTGGATTCCCTGGATCTTCATTAATCTTCAGTAAGCATATGCAGAAACCTTGCTCTCTTACACTATTCCTTCTCATGCTCTCCTTTAAGTTCCTACTGACAGGCTAGTATAACTCCACTCCTCAGGACTCAGCTGAGACCCTAGCCAAGTATTTGGTTTGCCCAGAAAAGATTCAACAGAGACTCATAAGGATTGTGTGCCTTATGACCACAGTCCCACTCTTCTGGGACTACAGAAAGAATCCTTAGGAAAAAGGGGAATAAAAGTATTGAAAGAACACAAAACCCCCTCACTTCCCTGAGGACTCCTCTTTATCTGGTCAGACTTCAGGCATACAATTCAGTCTCAACAAAATGAAATGTGGGGGGGAAAAAACAAGAAGCAGAATGCAGAGGAGAACAATGGATACAAGATACTTTACAGATCTTTCCCACCATGCACTCTTATTTATTCAAAACTGGTGTGCAACACCTGAATGTAATTCTTCAGCCTGCGGATGATATAAGCATCACATTTTCATGCCTGATCCTACCCAGCTGGGCTGGCTCCCTGACAACAGAAGCATTTCATCTTACTGTATAACCCTACTACATCTGCAAAGACAAAGGAGCTGCCATAAAGGGGTTCCCAACCATAACAGGAGGGGAGCCGGGGGGTGAAGAAGAGAGGCAAAAACAATAAAAGCAGAGATGCTGTACTCATGCTTGATATGAACACACATGCACACACAATAAAAAAAATAAAAATCCACCAAGAGGATGAAGCGCTTCTCAGATAGGGAGCCTTGCTGCTAACGTTACACAGCCTGAACCGGTACCTGCCTGAAAGGAAGCCTGGCAACAGAGCTCAGAGGGACTGAATTTGGGCTGCCAGCAAAAGCATGGATCTGGCAAGCAAGCTTGGGCTCTTTGTCATGAGTCCGCATTTTCAAGATTAGTGGGACCAAAAATAGGCTTGGAATCACACTGCACTTCATGGAAGAGTCTTACCCAACTGCAGAGCAAAAAGGTCATACAAGCAGGCAATAGACTTTAAGTCCTAAAATGGGAAAGAGTGGGGGGGAAAGGGTTCTGATATTTTTTGCTTATTCTTTTTGTTGTCAGGAAGAGAAAAGTTTTTCACTCTGATGCTTTTTTGCAGCATTGAAAGTAAAGTGTATCCCATTTACAATGCCTGGGCAATTACCACAAAACCTGAGGCTTTGTTTTGGTAGTTTGTAAACTTCCGTCTTATTTTCAAATTATTTTCAATTTAGCATGTGGCAAATAATAATTAGTGATAAGTCTCATTAATTTAATCATTACAGATAGTTTTTTTCTTTATTTAAACAAAATAAAAATTAAAAATTACTGTTGTCCCATCTTGCTTATTTTAGGCCAAGAATCCAAGTCCCAGAGGTCATCTAGTGAGCTCCTAGGAACCTGCTGGGGTACAAATGAGCAACCTGAGATATTAGAAAAGGTAAATACCCCGATATTTAGAAAAGAACAGATGTTCTTGGACATCCAAGTCCCCCACTGACTTTGGAAGGAAAAAGACAGTAGATGAAAGGTTGCATTAGCACCGACTTTCTAAATCTTCATGTGTCAGGGTCTCTGGGGTTCACTGAAGTTAATGAGAGCACTGGGTACACAGAAAAAGGCAAGACACATCTCTCTGCAGCTGTGGGAGACTGTGGCCCACTCACCAGCGTTTCCTGTGTTCATTTGTTTATAGAATAGAGCTTAGGTTAGTTCAGGAGAGTTCCTCGTTTCCTCCTCCTGTTACCCCTCTCCCTAACCAGATGTGACAATGTTACAACATTATTATCCTGTCAGCACCGCAGGGAGAAATATAAGTAAAATCCAGGGTGAAAGGACAGTCAAAAACAGATCCAATGCAGTACTTCTGAGGTTCAATAGCCCAACTCAGGAAAACAGAAACCTTTAAAGCTGGACTGTGCTTTCATTTACCAACAACTTTTTGAGGTCCTGTTGTATGCTATGGGTAATTCCTACTGCAAGCCATAGGAGGTACCTGCAGCCAAAAGATGGGGTGTAACCTTTGGGCCTGACAAATCACTTCCCAGACTGGAAGGACCAGGCTGGGTCGGTTTCACTGTGCCAGTGTCCTTCATTTTTTTGGTGCCACTGGGAAAGACATACCCAGACTGGAGTTGCACTGCTCAAACTGGCTTATAGATTTTCCCTGGCAAGTCTCCCAAAAAAAAGACAAGCCACCTGAGCTTTCATACAGACACAAAAAGGATGCATAAAAGGGAATGAATCAAGCAAAAGAATCAGAGGAAAGAGACTGCTTAAATGAAAAACCATTAAACATTCACAATACATAGACGATTCCTTTTCACTGAAAGGCTTTTGCCTCACTTTACCATACTGGAGAAGTCAGAGGTATACCATTTATAGAGCAAAATTCAAAAGCAGGACACCTCTCCCTTTCCTGCAGCCTATCGAAGAGTTACAGCTGCAAAATAAACTATAATTATCTCTGCTCACTACATGCTATAGCCAAAAGCATGACACAGATATTATAGATCTCCTCCAATGCTACAAAGGCAATCTACAGCTTTTCCTTCAATGGGTAAACTGAAAAATACACAGGCATTTTAGGAAAAGCTATTATGTATCTGTAGACCATTTTCTTTTTTTTTTTTTTTTCTCCTCCATCCAAAGACAGGTAAATAGGAAATTGTGCCTAAGATTTGACCCCCCCCCAAGACACTGCTTCCTGAAGATGAAAAACTAAGAAATATCCATCCTGCTTTACTCTTTGTCTTTTCACCCTGAAAATTCCCGAGGGTCTGCTTCTGGCCTACTGAAAAGGAGTTTCTTCTGTCAGTCCATGGGGGACCAGGATCTGTCCTCAAGTCTCTAGTAAGTATGAGAAGAGCTTTCAAAAATACTGTTGAAAAGTACAGGTTTTTCATGTGGTAAAGAGCAATCTTTGAAGAGTTCCAGCCAAACACGCAGGATTTGGAGGACAGCTATCTTGCTTAAGGGGTCCCCACTAGAGCAGCATTATGTTCTTGCTCAGCAATGGTTTCTCCTGGCATGTAGATGGATCTCTGCTGGGGCTGCCAAGCAAGTAGTTGAATTCTGAGTTCATATTCATTCAGCTCTCTGGGACCAAACTACAGGAATAGTTTTAAGCCTGAAGGTGGTTCACATAGCACTGCAGTCCTTTCATGTGTCAGCCCTTCTAAGCCACCAATTGCGTATCTTGACAGACCCATTAATCCTCAGCGAGTCTCACACAGGAAATCATCCTGTTTCCTCTCTGTAAAATAAAATTCTCCCATTTTAAGGAAAAGAGCGTTGTTGTGCACCTCTGCAGCTAAATATGATACATGAATACAGCAGAAAAGCTGTGTGGACTGACTGACAGAGTGTGGCTGGAAACAAGAAAGGGATCCAGGACAGCCAGCTGGGCTACTGGTTAGCAGGAGTGAGATGACAGGGTCAGCTGACCTTCTGAAAAGGAGAAGTTTGATCGGACAATGTGAAAAATCTGAACCCAAGAGGTCTTTGAAGCAGTTCCTACTTGGGCTAAGAACCACACTGGCATCAGTGCTCTACCCATGATAACTGGGACCAAGTTTAAGAAGTGCAAAGTTTAAAATTGGCAAGACCTAAACCAAAAATGCAGTATCTATACTGGTGATAAAATAATTGGAGAACATAAGTCAGGTACATGCAGAAGGCTCAACTGTTTTTCATTGTAGATAACTGCATTGTAGCTGCTTTGAACATAAGCCATCCAAAATTAGCAGGAAGCTCTCAATTGCTCTCAACAAACAAGAGGACTGATTCTAGAAAAAGAGCTAGCACTTGGATATTCTCTGCCCAAAAGCATATTTCTGCCAGCTGCAACATTTCTTCTCTCTTTTGCCTCAAGAAATAGGCAATGCAGATGTACCTCATCCTTTGTTTTGGACACAGGCAAGTTGTTGCGCTTTACAGTAATGCCAAGCTGCAATTTGATCCCGTCTTCAGCAATCCCCTTTAGCTAATCTGCTTTTCAGTATTGTCCTACAATCCATGAAGCAAGCCTACTGGTAAGGAGGCAGACAGAGGCACAGCTACCAGCAATGGTCACTATTTTTGTAGCAGCTGTCACAACCCAGTGATCTTGTGCAACGTGAAGTTTATGTTAGAAACAGGGAGGGAAGTAATTTTCTCCAGTAGAAACCAGAAAAAAAAATAATAGAAATTAGTTTATTCCCATAAAGAAAGTGTATTGACTTTGCAAGGTGTCTATCAACCTTGTTGGAAAAGAGTTGGTTTCTGGAACACACCCTACACAGACTTCCCTGTTGCAATCAACACAATTCTTTCTCTGGTGTTAATACAGTGACATTCTGCTTTGCTGAAATGTCCCTGGCTGCCTTTCAAGCTCTTGAAAAGACAGCAAAGATTTTGTTTTGATTTAAAACTGTTTTTCAGCACCTTCATGTTGGAGTGCCCTTATAAAAATACCCATAGAGTTTTTTGACAGGGCTGTGTGACCAAGGCACTTAAAGGAAGGAACTAATATTAAAAGCTGACACTCAAGTAGGGACTTCTAGTCTTTAAAAACATAACTTCTTTTTAGCCCCCTGAATTTTCCTGACACCTCCAACTTTCTATTTTTTATTGTATGAAAAGGCTGTCTTAACCTCAAATTTGAATTAATAGGTCACCAAGGAAACTAATACTATGGTAAAGCAATGCAAATATCACTACACAATATAGAACTAAAAGAAGTTATATGAATTATTGATAGTATGTGTTCATAAAATGGTCAAGCTTGCAAGGTTCCCTTAAACTAGTACAATATCATTTTTTTAAACAAAAGAGCAAGCAGTTCTCCAGGGTCCATAATTTCAAGACTAAACAAATCCCTTCCTCCCATTTTCCTTCTATTTTAGAAGTTCTATTGAAATCAGGTATTGAAAATTTGCAGTTGCACACTAAAGATATGAAATTGATGTCCCATACGGCTGACAGAAATGTAACCATGAACAGTCTATCACTCCAAAAATTTACTACTTATGTTTTACCAACAAATGTCAGACACTGGGATGAGATGATCTTATTCCTGCCAAATTCCACAAGGTTTCCACAAAACATTATCATTGAGATTCCAGCAAACTGTTCATAATAAATAACTCAAAATTGACCTGATAACACAGAAAATATTGAAGTAAGTGATTGAAGTAAGCCAGATCTTTTGATGCAACAATGAATCAGATCCACTGCAAAACAGTGTTGGTAAAGGCAAAGACCTTACACAGCAAAGGACACAGTAGTGCTTTCAATGCTTAATTGGGACAGCCAGGAAGTGATAAAAATGAAAGTTGAAAAATTTGTAAGAAGGAACCACATGCTGGCAGTTCAAAAGTCTAACCATCCTGTACTTAAACAAGGAAATGACTGCAGGTAACAGTTGTGTTTGCTAATGGTGTTCACAGAGGGTTTTCTGAGGTTTGCTTTGCAGAAGAAACTGAGTCAGAGGGACTAAGTAAAGGGCCCAAAGGCACAGGAAAACTTCACTGCCAGGGCCAAATTTATCAAAAGTCCCCTGCAGACAACTGACTTCCAGTCAGACCTTGAGGCCTCTGGAGTCTGTTAGATCTAAAATTATTTCACCCACTGTTATAAAGCAAGGAGGGTTAGAGCTGTCTGTTTTTTCAAAGTATGTGTTTGTTTTGAAGCATTCACATTTTTGCAGTAAGAAAGACTATGAAACCGTCACAGGGAAGTGTTTTTCACGCAGTCTAATATAATTTCTCCACTTCTAAATCAGATATCTTTAAATATGCATGTGTGTCATCTTTCAGCATCCAAATCCCTGCAAAATGGGAGAGAATCAGAGTTTTGGCAGAAGAATCATGTTCTACCTTGCAGCTTAAAAATAGCTTAGAACTGCTGGTACCCTGCAGGGAGCTCAAAATCTTGTACAAGCATTAGACGACAGACAACAGGATCAAGAGGTGTCACCTTACCTATCTTCTGACTTCTCTCCAGGACCTAGCCCTTTTCTTCACCACTCCTCCACCAAAATTCTCCAGACTCCTGACACAAGAAGCAAATCAAATATCAGCTTCCCTTCCAAAATAGCTGTAATGTAACCCTTGAAGACCTGTTACGGCTCAGCTGTAACTGAAGAAAGAGAACTTATGGGTTCCAAATGCTTAGGTAAAGTGTAGGCCAAATTCATAGATCTCTGTTTACATAGACTCTGAAATCTATTCACTTTCTCCAGTTAGATGAAGAGATTTTTTATGAAGAGGGGATAAAACTCCTTATCCAAATATGGAGGACCTATGCAGTTTGCTATATTTCAATGGTTCGTTTCTGTTCCATGAAGAATGGGTTTGTCTGGGTTCATAATTTATCATTTTAACATTTCCTGCTAATAGTATCTGATTTTCTTTTCCACAGATGCAATGTGGCCTTCCAAATGCAATATGCCATCTTTTCCCAAATGGAGCACAAAGACATTAACAGCATCGGTCTCAGGATATTAATACTAAGGTTTTGTGGTGATACAATAAAATGACACAAGTTCTTATGGAGGATTCCAGTGGACACCCTACAAAATCAAGGCTGAAGTTTTCAACACACTGTGCCATCACATACAAGTCAGGCAGTCAAGTATCCAGTCATCTTTACTGAATCATGTAAAATAACCAGTCAAAAGAAAGATTACCCAGACAGGCACATTCATTTCCACCATGCAGAGCACAATCCAGCACATTTGCTATTTATCGAAGTACAAGTATTGCACTGCCTTGACTCTACCATAATTTTTTGCCTAACCAAATAGACTCTGTAGCTCTTTCCCTGTGTTACAATAATCTAAACCAAAATTGGGCAGACCTGCTTAACCAATAGTCCTCCTGCACATGCAATAAATCCAAAGTCTCAATGACTGCCCCAGCACTCCTTAACTCCTTGTTTTCTGCTCATAATGCTCATTTTCTTTACTGTAGGAATAGTTTATATGTTCATTCCTCAGCACAAGAATGACCACACCAAGTCAGAGCAAGTAACCAACTCCCACCACCTCCAGCAGTGACCAACAGAGAAATCCTACTGAAGGATATGAATGTGAGACCAGCACATAACTAGTTCCCTACCTCATTCTCCCAGCCTCAAGAATTTTGGTTCACAGAGGACACAGATCTTTCCTGCTTCTCACAGTTTACCAGAGTGGTAGTTATTAATCTTCTGTGTAATCTTCTGGCTGTGCAATCTTCTCCCCTGCATTGCAGCTGAACATGACAGATCAACCTGAGCAGACTTTCAATGCCAGCACAGCTGACAGCAGCACATTGGTCATGCCCCATGACAACTCTCTTCTCATTCCTCCTGGTACCTCTCAGCCACATCAAGAAATGTCTCTTGGATAGACTGAGGCTAGGGAAACCTGCACTCAAACCTCCTTTCTGTAATTGGTTTCCTGTGCAAACATCAGCGAGGCAATTTGAGGTCCTGTTTTTTGGCAACGTAAAGATAGAGACTCCTGCACAATTTGAACAAGAGCAGTTTGTCTCCCTCTGGAATCTCTCTAAAAAAGGATGTTTCTCTCCTCTGAATTACAGCTGAAATCCCCTTTGAGTCCTCAGCCTGCAAAACAGCATAAGGCACTGTGCTGACTCCCCAAAGCCGTTGAGGAGGAAAGATATTAAAGCCTTCCAAAGTTCAGTTATGGTGGTACAGAGGTGTAGGTGCCCTTTGTTGCCCTTCCAAAGGCAGATGTGTAAAATCCAAAGTTAGGCATTTTGACCTGTGAAAAAGCCAGGTCATTTTCATGCATCTCCCTTTGCCACATGGTGAGGAAACAGGCTCTTCCTTTGTACTCCTGGGCCTATAAACAGGCCACTGGGCTACACCTGTACCTGACTTTGGGTGGGCTGACTCCTGCTGACTCCACACAGCACAAACCCTGATTTTTTCACACTTCCACCTGTGCCTTTGCTCTTTCCTAGCTAGGTGTCACAGCAGATAAGCCATTTGCCATGCTGGGGTGGGAGTAGAACAGGAGGGTGCCAAGGGAACAGGGAGAGGGACTTGCTTTAAGCTCATTTCTCCTTGTCCCTAGCCCTGATGGAATTGTATTCTGCACACACACTGAAACATTAGCATCGGCTGATTTGGAAAGAATATTGGAAATGAAGTGATGGCAGAGTAAATGTCAATGCATTCAGTGTGACACAGTGAGCACCAGATCTTAAACAGCTTCATCATTGTGGCATTTACTGTATCCTGAAATAATATTAATCCCACTGTTGTCCTTCTTGATGGAATCATCCATGAATATGGTTTATGGGACTGGCCAAAGTGCTAATAGGTTAAAAGAACAACCTATCCAGTGTTCCACTAAATTAAGGTCGCTTCATGGGATTTAATGAAACAAGTACTGTGTGGGATTTCAAAGGACGTTCCTGTAATTCATGTCTATTTAGGGCTCCTGCTAACCAGAAACCTAATTTCTTTGAGTAAAATAGGTTTTTGTGAAGCCTGGCCATGTGAAAAAAGCTTTAAAGGGCAATAATCAGAAGACCTCATCTGTAACACTTTGTTATTTCAGATGAGTGTTTTGAAAGTTTGGGGGATGGAGTTATTTAAAAAAAAAAAAAAAAAAAAAAGGACAATGAAGAAAAAAAAAAGCCAGTCTGCAAATTAATGAGAGCAAATGTATTACTGCTATTTGTCTCTCAAAGATGCATGAATGGTTAAAGTGAGACCCAGACACTATTAAATTACAAATGGTGTAGACACTTAATAAGCCAGGTACCATCTCACAAAATAAATAAGTAAATTGTCTTCCATATGCCCAATGAGGAATTGAAGCTCAAAAATTGTGGGCAAATGACATTACCTAAGGCCACTGCCTCAGAAACAGACCTGTATTTCCTCCCCTTTCCTGTATGTAAATAGCGAATGAAATGAAGAATAGATATGCCACTAGAGACAGCAAAGGGAATAAGAGACAGATAAGCTTTGTTTACTGAAACTAGAATTTGGTCAAAACATCAGATGTCTTACCTGCACCTGTAAAGTTGGTCCTCTAATGACCACCACAGACCAAAATTTTGATCACAGACAAAAACTCACTATTGTCTCAAGGAAACATGGAGTGTTTTCATACTTTGGAATGCTCGGTATTCCCTACAAGTCCAAAACAAGCTAAGAATCAATAGCCACAATAAATTCCTGACTCTTAGATTCAGATCTTGTGTCATGTTTTCAAGATTCTGGAAACAGACTGCCAATATCTGTATTCAAGCCATGAGCATGTGCTGTCAGAAAAAGAGGAGGAGGCACATTGCTTGCATTTTGTACCTTGGTGACTCATCCCAAGGTCTTGAAAACATCTACTGCTAGTGCAGGCTCTTTGGAGAAGCAAAATCAGCAACTTCAACTACATCAGACTTCTGCAAGCTGCAAAATAGCCATAGCTCTGCACCCATGAACTCATGCCCAGTTGGACTCCGCTACAGAAGATGCTGCAGGGATAGCAGTTACTTATCAAAGAATCATGGAATGTTTTAGACTGGAAGGGACCTTAAAGGTCTTCTTGTTTCAACCCTCCCACCATGGGCAGGGACACCTTTAACTAGATCAATTTGCTATGGGGTCCATCCAGCCTGGCCTTGAACATGCTCAGGGATGGGAAATACAACTCCTCTGCTTTCCAACCTCCCACATGCAGCAGGGAGGAGAAGGCTTCTCTTTGACTTTCCAAATATTTTATTTCCCATTTTATGCCATCCCAGCAGTAGTCCTTCAGTCTTGATAAAGCAAAATTCTCACACTGCCAAGAAATTCCATCTCTGACTTGCCCACAGAATGTAAGAGAACACTTTAGGCAACTTCCTGAAATTTAACATACATAACTTTTAAATCCAGCAGCTCAGTGTTACCAAAAGAAAAGGCACCTCTAATACCTCAGTAGCAGAAATCAGTGACCATATGTGGAAAAAGTCTTTAGATCAGCTACAGATACAGCATGCTCTGCCTGCCAGCCACCACTGCCTGTCCACACAACTGCTTTGGAGATAAGCTCAGTCCTGACTCCTCAGGTCTACCCAGCATGGCACATGAAGACTTCAGGCAGCTGACTGCTTCTTGCTAAAAGGAAGTTTTTCCACTTGAGCGAAAGGGACAGACTGCATGCATATGCATTATTAGGATTTCTCACCTTTGGAAGGAATAGGGTTCCCTCAGTCTGCTGCCTTCTCACGGACTCAAGTGTAACAACAGTCAGGCTGGAGGGTTAAGGTTTACAGAAATTAAGTTCAGATACAGGACAAGTGGCAATGAAGGTTGTAACTTGAAAGAACGTTACCCAAAAAAATTTCATTCCAAATTTTACTTTGGAATATATTATCTTCTTAGTATCTCTAGTGTCTACTAGGCAGAATCCTCAAGGCACACTTTAACCTTTAGAGGCACGACCTAGACTTTGGGTTCACATCCTGTGAGTCAGAGACTGACTGGAAATGAGACCACCATATATCATGTCTGCCTGACAGAATGAAACACACAGCAATCACAAGAAGAATAAAACCCTCTCTTGAATGCCGTCTGCATTGTAAAAGAGAGAGGGAAAAGCTTGATTTATTTAAACAGTACTTAACTAACAATAAACACTATGAAACGAAAACAAACTAATGCTTAGCCATTAAAGCATCCATTCAATAGCCCATATGTCATATTGTTAAGACCTTTAGAAGTTGTTTAACAAAATGTTAAATAAGATGACATTCAGCAGCACAAAATGCTTGACTGGCTAATGCAACAAAAAGGCGTTGGCCTGCTGGTGTTTGATATACTGCTCTGTGCTACAGGCTGAAAGCACTGGAGCACACGAGGGGGCTCCCAGGCTGTCACTTTTTATCTCAGTGAGCAGTGCCAGAAAAGCCCGTCTCAGCAGCATCATACTGAGGAGGAAGAAAATCCCAATGCAGATAGGGAAAAGAAAGAAAATAAAAAGTACTATATAAGAAGTAAAATAGGAAGCAGAAGCAACACATTGGCTAATGCCAGGAAAAGGGAAGAAAACCCCAAATGATGATATTCTTGGTGACCCATGTGTGCTCCAAATCTAGTAATTTGTGGGTTTTCTCTCAACCACCTCATGACTTCTACATTCAGCAGTAAGGCTTGACGGATGTGGTATGAATATACTCCAGACTGGCCATGATAGACTATTTAGTAAACATCTAACAACTGTAAAGGTGGGTGTAGTCCATTTAAAGACACATGTAAGTTTGTTTGTTTCATATATGGGTACAGATTTTTCTCTTTTGAAAATAGTGACTCTTGTACAATATGACTTTTTAAGAACTGATTGCATTGATACCGGAGGCTTGTACAGCTCCAAATCTATCATCAGGCTTAAGGCAATACAACTAGGCAAGGGAGGCAGTTAGTTGGCTTCCTGCTGTCGTTGGAGAATGGATATTATTTTGCCATGGAAAGGAAAAAAATCCTTTCTTTCAGGTCTGCAGAGGGAAGAAAAGGGATAAAGTATTCAAGTTTGGACACATAACAGTTTTCACAAGGCACTACTAGACATCTCTACTGTCACAGATGATGCTCCCCAGCCCTAAATGTCACTTACAAAAACAGGAATCTGTGAAAAGCAAATAGCAACGTGAGAATGACTGATAAAAATAAGAGTGACATTTACTTTTACAATTTAAATCCTTCCTCTGGGATTACAAGCATGAAGCTTTTCGGCTGGTATCAACACAAAGGCACCCCTGCTAGTCACATCGGTACAGGAGCACCTTGTGAAACTCTAGGGTAGAATGTCATAGCCTAGAGAGCTTACAGATGTTTTCACTGGCCCTCAGTGGTAGCCCAAGACACGTCAGGATGAACTATGATTAAAAGTAACCAATGTTCCCAGGTAGCTTATTGATTTAGAAGGTACTCCCTCTGAAAATTATACTTTTAATCAACTGTTATTTCATACATCAGAACTGAAATACAGTAGAAAACAGGAATCCAGTACATGTTAGCAGGTCTAGATAAACACTGACTGACAAATGCAGAGAGTGTACCATGGCTGCTAACAGATATTAAAATTGCAAGCCCTGTTCCTGCTGTGATTGATAAACAGATTTCTTACCTGCTACGAATACATAACTAAGAATAAATGTTTAAAAAACCCACAAAACACTGTTTTCCCAGCCTTAAGTATATTCTTAGAAAGACAGGAGAAAAAAGGAAGAAAAAACCCAGCATGCTATGCAATGCTGGCTCTGGAACCAAATCACATGCCATAAAAGTGCTACTCTCACATGGAGGCACATTAGGCATGAACCAAACACAACTTCAGCTTAACAGCAAGAGTGACAACAGAACCACACAACCCTTTTTCCTCTCAAATGTCCTCCCACAGCCTGCTGCTTCAGCAAGACCTATTCCAGAGGAATAAGGGAAAAACAAGACCACAACAGTGTTCTGTTGATGACATGAGTAAAATAACAGGGTGTATATATATGTATATATATGTGTATATAGCTGTATGTGTATGTATCTGTATGTGTATATGTATGAATATATATATGTATATATAATTTTTTTTTTTTTTACTCCTTTCTCACTGAAATTATCTTGGCTGTCAGTAAAGAATACTTAACAGTAAAACCCCAGAATGATAATTTTCCAAATTAAGAGCTCTAAAGGTCAGCCTTCAGCTATACCAAATTCAACACAACTGTGACTGTGTCACCACTTGGGAAAGGGGGAGGGCTTTTTCAGTAAAACATATGGCAACAGCAGTTTATTTTATCACATTGCTGTATTGTTTTGAAGTGAGAGTAGTCTTGTGGAGAGAGACAGTATCTTTTATTAGACCATCTATTATCGTTTCTTCCCTGCCCTTTTAAAAGTAGTTTATTTTATGGGTTAAGGGTGACTAGAGCAGAGAAAAGACTCTGCTGTAGTACTCACAGACAAGAGCAGAGAAACAGAGATAAAAAGGGAAAATAAAGAAGAAATAAAGACAGCTTGATCTATTCAAAAGCTGGCATGTGAGGGTTTTATTAGAAACATACTGGCAGTGTGAGAGCAAAGAAAACAAGAGGGTAAAAGACTCATCCTATACAACGAGTATCTGACTGTACAGACTGTCTCTAAGAGCTAATCCAAAACTCCAGCCAGATCAGCAGAAGAATTCTCTCAGATGCCAGTCCAGCCTCTCCTGTATGCAGTTTTCTGTTACATGAACACCTCTGTGAATGTTCATGTGAGAAAGAGGATTTTAAAGCCTATTTTAGACTTTATAACACTTCCAGTGCAAATAATGTAGAGGAATGCCAGGTAGTTGCCTGGCAAATATGCCAGCTTTTGACACAAAGGAGAAAAGAGCACTGTGTTTGCCTTTTTGGTTTTTCCTCCATTTGGGGAAATATCTTTGCACCGCCCTGACCCCCAAGATATAGACAGCAATCAAAGCTTTCTAACTCCCAGCTCACTTGAGTAACATCACGTAAGGTAACAGCAGAGTGCCAGCATGTGGAAGCTGTTCTGCTACAGCACCAGGGAGATCCTGTCTCCTACTGCAGATTCCCTGCTTGTATGATCATTAGTTAACTTCAAAGAAGCAGCTGACAACCTTCCACAGTGACTGAAGAAAGCTGAAAAGATCAATTACAGAAATGAATAGTATGCAAAATATACCCAGGTTCTGCCGCCAACTATTCCTTGGAAAGGGTATCAGGGACCAAACAAAAGGATAAATAAATAATCCTAGCCTCTGTTTTCAGCAGAAACAGCAGGGAAAAAGAAACCTTTAGGAATACCAATTCTATTGGAAATGCACTCCTCTTTTTCTATCAAATACAATGCACTTAAACTTAAAGGAAGCTTTAAAACTTGAAAATAAAAAAACCCATCCCATAAATGGACAAATTTGCTTCCTTGGCAAATTAGTCATCCAGCTAACTTATTTCTTTGTCTTTAAAGCACTCCTGCACTCATCCAAAGTCATCATTAATTATACCTGTGGTTTCTGTTCCAGGGACAAAGTAATACATTGTGACAATGTGTGTACCTGAACAGCATTAATATTATGGCTTTGCAGCTGTGGAACGAGGTGGCATCAGCAACTTTACTGTAAATACTGTTTTCCTACAACATGGATGTTGAAAAACAAAATGCAAACTTTTCTGTAATGGCCAGTTTCCTGAACCCCTCTCAACATGCTCAGTAGTTTATCAACAGGATTGTGCCCTTTGTAGCAATTGGTGGATTTTCACATTTAGAGACTGTCTTAGGTTACAATGTAAGATGTAACCAAAAGTATATATTACTGTCTAGGCAAGCTGTTGAATAAGTGGGGCAGTGCTCTTTATCTTCTCCACAAGCCCTGGTAACTCCCGCCATGGGGCTATCTGAGCTAAGGGCCCACCAAGGTCTCCCCAGGTGACTCTAAAACCACATCATTCCATTGTGAGATGTTCTGCCCAGGGGGAAGAACCAAACATTCCTACCTGGATATAATCTGAGGCTCAGAATAGCACAGGCAGCATTTACACTGGATTCCCAGGGCACAAGAGCTCTTGATAACCACCAGCGGACCTCCAAAGAAAGACCTTTCCACAGGATCTCCACTTTGACAGAACCACATCCATCACTCCAATGGGACTGCAGCCACAGTTTAATTGGACTGCTACCATCACCCTGACCAACAAACGGGGTGTCAGGTCATATTCTGACTCTTTCAGTTAAAGCCAATGTTTCTGTACTATTGCCTTTATTGCAATTTTCCTATTAAATTGTAGTTCTGATGTGGAATCAAGTCAATCAATTTGACTTGGCTTAGCTCTTCTCTAAATACAAGGAGGAAATCTGGTTATAAATGCATCAGGCAACTATATTCCTTACTAATATCAGCTACTGCAGCTGCACTAATAACCATGGAGCTGCACCTTTTAATTACAGCAGAGGGTCTAGGCTAAAATACCATGCTACTAGGGGCCAGTAGGTCTCATCAGTCCTCCCTTAAGGGGGTAAAAAAAAAAAGAAGAAGAGAGATTGAAATGTAAAAAAAACTAAAACCCAACTGCTATGACTATATCATTTGGTTCATCTCTCAGGAGGCACCTACAAACCACACAACAGGGCATTCATCTATGAGATTATTTGATTCACACCAATTCAGATTTGGCAGGACACAGGCTGACTTGGTGCACAGCCTCACCCTTAAGACTTTAAACCAGATGTGCAGCAACTGATCAAGAGTGCCTTTTCCCAAGCACATTCTTTCCTCCCGTTGAACTACTTGTTTTGGAGATAGGTCTGCTGAAAGGCTACTGAACTACACAGTTAAGGAAAATGCACTGGAGAGGAGCTGCATCTTTGACTGAAGCAGAATCCCTGTCAGCCACAGAGAAGCTGTGCTGCTGTTAAACATCTGATTAGTTTATTCTGCCAAACATCTGAGAGCATCATTAGTCACACAAATGGTTTGAATTATGATCAAATGAGCTGAGTAACCTGCTGCCATGAAACTCCATGAGTCCTGTTTTCTCAGGTCTCAACATGTGTTACTCAGTGCGAAGCCGTGTCTCCTGGCTCTATTTGATGGCTTATGCAGGCCAGGGTTTAGAAGTGCCCTTTTCATCCTAAGGACAACCCTTCCTACTGAAATGTTTTACCTGAAGATTGCCCCAGTATATATTTCTACTAGACAAGAAGAATTAATGCAACACTTTCAGACATCTTTTGTCACTGCAGTATTGCACCCTCCTTTTGTTGGCAGGTATAGAGATGTGTTGCTGTCTATTTTTTGAAAACAAAATTAAAACCAGAAACCAAATTACATTTCCCTGGTGATTTGAAGCTCAGTGGTGATGAAAGGAATTAATGAAATCAGTTTGTCATTTTGCTAAGACAGGACCAGGCTATCTCTACCACAAGAGAGAGTACCAGCACACCAGCCATGAGATTTACCTCTCTCTTTTAGATTTTGCTGTAACTGAACCATTTATAGCAAAGAGGCTCTGACATAGATCACAATACATCTGCTCAACCTAATTCCAAGAGAAAAAATATTAAATGCCAGTTTTTCAAAGCATCAGTCCTCCAGTCCTCTCTCACTTTTGAAGGCTGACACCTGCTGTGATAATTCCCAAGACTGAGTAAATCCCTGTAGTCCAGCAGATGAGAGATTCTTCTATAAGCAAAAACATCATTTTCAACTTATATTTCTACTGCTGCATGTCTAAACTCTTTGCTCAGAAACTAAAGTACCCAAATAGATTCACACAGAAATGTGGGAGTCCCACATATGTATTTCCTTTTGTGCTGTGAAATACTTTACTAAACAGGAGTTTTGTTCTGTACAGAATCAACAGAGTGGAAAAAATTCCTGCTGTTCTCAATTCAGTGGCAGTGAAATACTTTATCCTGAGATACAGAAGAGTGTTTCTGTGCACAGTCTTCCCCAAAATTATTGCATGGAAAAGTATCAAGAAATATACAGGCATACTGATGAAAGATTTGTAAGAATAGCCACAAATCAGTGCATTTTTTCTTAGTTTTACAAATTCTGAAATGAGGAGTTTTGTTCTCCCCTCTGGAAATAAATTGGTTTATAAAACCTGAAGGAGAGAAATTACACAAATGCACTGCTGCGACCAGGAACAGTTACACGAATTTAGCCATGACTCAACCATCAAGAAGCTCCACACTCTACTGTCCTGTCAGCACTGCCAGACAAGAAATAAGCATCCAGGTTCATTCCAGTTAGTGGTCTGTGATCTTTTCTTCATTCCTGTTTTCAAACATTTCCTGCAGAGAGAACCTGAACTTGAGTATAACCAAGCTAGACCTACAGCAGGCACCTGCTGAAACGCTACAGATGTTATTTTGTGTCATGTGATAAAATCCTAAAAAACACCAGCTTCAATAACAGTGAGGGCAAGATTTAATCATAATTGCACTCATGGGTTGGAATTTTCCAAGTCAGAAAGGTCTTTAAGTGAAACAAGTAGTTTCAGGAAAAACATTTCCATTCAAAAAATTTTTATTTCTTCCTTTTAGGAGAATAAAATCAAAACTATCCAGTTCCAAGGGAGATATACTTAATTTAAGTTCATCTGAACTACTGCAGGGCCTCATGACATTCCAATTTTCCACTGACAGATCACATGTGTAACATGTAGTGGCTTGGAAAATATATCAATTAGTATCCTGATAATAATTAACATAATACAAAAATACCACTTTTCTTCTGCCAGGAATCCTTTTGTTCAAAAATATGTTTACAGATCATGTTTAATTATTACAGCCTGACATAATGTATTGAGGGAGGAAGTATATCAGAAATAAATAGTGTATTTATAAGTTCCAACATCTCTTATTGTATGAAGACAAGACAGAACCTCAGTGGGACTAGCACTTGTAGGCTCCCAGCCCACAGCAGCAAACCTGCACTTGTCAGTGAAATCAGTGAAAATTGACTCATTCTCTGCCATAACATCTTTTCCTGTGGTTGATGAGGAGACACTTCACAAAAAATAAAACCACTGATCTTCATATTCCAGATTACCACAGAAAAATAATGGTTTTCCCCATTGAGAGACAGGTGGAGTTACTCAGTAGCTCTCCTTCGCACAAACTCACCCTCTCGAGTTTCTAACACTTTCATTATCCAGCTCATACAGCTCACTGCAATTGAGATATGATTGTTTTCATTAATTAGAAGAGATTAGCAATGCTAAAGTCCTCTCCTGACAGAAATAAAGGCACGATCAACAAAATTATGTGCACTTAAATATGGAATTAAAGAGCAACAAATGCCTTGCAAATTTGCCACTAATACGTTTTCTGCTCTTGCTGAGTGTTATTATACTTATGGATTTACTATGGCTTCCAAGATGATAACTGCAACTCGTGTTTTTATGAAAGGACATCTGGATCAGGCACATATCCAGAATTAGTATTCTTCTTGCAGCAGAACTCCAGCATCTGTTCCATATGCTATCGTATCTTGTATGTTGACTAACTTCCAACAGAACTGGATTTTGCAGAGTTTACTATGGTGCTGTGAGAGTGCTCATCAATATGTTTCTCCACTTAGAATTCAAAACCCTACTCAGCATTAAGAAATACAAGCTTACAGCTTTTTTCTCCCAAGAAACCTCTCACTATGCAGTTCTGTACACTGTCACAGTCTGCATGGCTGTGGTTACAGACAGCAGACATCAGTTTTTGTCTGCAGTGGTCTTAAAGAAGGCTATATTCCAAAGTTTCCAAATGGAGTCCTGAAATATGGGGGCATTTTATCATCAATAATCTGTAACTCCTTAAGGGCATATTTTCCCTGCATAACATTCTTCACTGTTTTCTTTTTGATGCATCTGAATGACCTGGAGCAAATGGCCAGTTCTAAGCAGACTGATAAATTAGCAGGGTCTAGATAGAGAATACAATACTGAGGAGACATTGCCAACAGAAGCCCAAAGTAAATAATTTCTATACCTTCCCTTAAGGAAGGTCAGGTTTTTTTCCTGACCTTATAGCAAAGTCTCATTGTATTTCCCAAACTTCATACGTTCCTTTACAAGTATCTCTTTTTAATCTGGCAAATAACCAGAGTATTCCTTGCTTTTTGTCTTCCATTTTCTTCAACCTTTCTGGTTTGCCAGCACAAGTTCTTTCACTTAAAAAAGTTGAAGGAGTGGAGTTGAAAGTTTTATATCAAGAACACCTTTCAACATGCAGTAGTTCTACAAATTAAGATTCCCTGCAGACAGGTAAATGTACCCATGCTCTCCTTTGTACCATCTTTTCCTTCACATATTTCCTGTCTAGTAAAATTACTCTTCAGATTTGTTTTCTGCCTTACATGTAAAAAAATTGATTTTGGCTTTTGGGGACTTAGGGATATTATAATGTTCTAAGACCTAATGCTGTTTTCCACACAACATCCATTATTCCACCACATATCTACACTCATCTGACACTCACCAGTCTGTCCTAAATGTGGTCTGAAACACTTTGCTTCATGAACTGTTCATCAACAGTTCATCAAATGTCTTATCTTGATCTCACCCTCTGTTACACAAAACTTACAAGTACTTGTGGGTGTATTGAGGAATTCAAATGGATCACTGTCACACCTACATCTTGTCTCTCCTGCTTGAAGACAAATGTAAGAAAAATGTTTCATTTACTCTTCTTTTTTCTTTTTTTCCCCTAGAAAGGCTTGACATGGAAGGAAATTTTAAAGGCATTTTCAGCTCCACCAGGGATTTTGCTG
Organism: Pyrgilauda ruficollis; assembly: GCF_017590135.1. Classification (NCBI taxonomy): domain Eukaryota; kingdom Metazoa; phylum Chordata; class Aves; order Passeriformes; family Passeridae; genus Pyrgilauda; species Pyrgilauda ruficollis. The sequence continues at coordinate 20,269,701 of NW_024525489.1, read as the reverse complement.
AGCAGTGAATCATAAGACATTTATCTTCTCACCCACATAGTGCAGTTGAAGTGTAGCTTGTCTTTTGGTTACCAATTTCACACTGCTCCCAAAAGATTTCTGAACTAGCTTGTCCACTGCTGCATCACTGTCAACCAGAGCTCCCCCCCACACCTAGAACCACGCTGTGTTGTGACTGCACACAAGGAAAATGTGCCTCATTTGGGCTTTCCACCCCTTTCTCCCACATGCCACTTTGATGTATTTTTCTTCTTACTAGACCTTTGTCAAATTTATTTCCATTTGCCTCCCCCAAGCGTTTCATGCAGCCTTCCTACTGCATGCTTTAAGGCTTCCTCCCCTTTTCAGTGTACACTTTTCTGCCCTCTTGACAGACAGTCTGTGAGTGGAGCTTGTATCAAAACACAACCACTAATCTTTTGCTACTTTCTTTTCTCCTCAGTAAAAGACATGCACTACACATCCCATACATTGATTCCTCTTACATCAAAACCTCCTGGCAAGTGTGGGAGTATCATTACAACTCCACTGGGGGTTCTACACATAGTTAGTCTATCAGCAGCCAAAAAACCCAAAATCTGTTGAAAATGTGCATTCATACACACACACTATCATAGCATCTCTGGAGACCAGCCAAAATTTCCAAACTAGCAATTAACTTTGGATGTCTCTAGTAAGATTGCTGACACGTTGCCCTCTAGAAGCTGAAGGAAGGATGCCACTCATCTTCAAGTTTTCTCAGCCCCATCACCTCACCAGTGAAGGGTGGGGGTCCATGACACCAATTCCCACCAGCAGTGGTTGTGTTCCACTCTTACATTGTCAGAGAAAGCTCAGAGTGCATGGTGTGTCTCATCAGCTTCCCAATCACCTTCTGCATGCTGGTTTTGCTAAGATTTGGGGCTGCATTTTTTTAATGTCTTTTTCAAACAACTTGGTCTTGCCATTCTGTTTTATTATAATTATCACTACAAGAGGAGTAACCTGGTTAATTGAAACTTAGATCTCTTCCACTACCTTACGATGCACATTCTAAAAGCCAGTGTTTAAATATTGCTTGTCAATGCATGGGATGGCTTTGTAGAGTTTACCATGTCTTTTTGACCTTTTTTTTTTTTGCTTTTTCTTTTTTTTTTTTGTTTTGCCCTGCACCTGCTGAGGTAAAAAGGCCTGCAATGGAAGTGTTTTCACCTCAACAGGGTGGGTGGGAGGATTATGTAAACAATTGTCTGGAAAGAGGGTCTTTGGCAGGTCCCATGCTGTCAAACAACAATTGTGACTTCTTGCATTTCGAAAGTCACGCTCAGATGGTTTCATCTGAAACCCTGTGGGTAATAGTAGCCTTTTGAGGTTATGATATATCTGGATGGAATTCAATAAAAGAAATTCACTTTCAATTGAAGCCGTGGAACACTGCCAGACAGCCTCAACAATGAGATGCCTCTCCAAAGAAAATTGGACTGATCCCCCCCCCCCCCATTTTTTCTCCTCCCCTTTCCATTTCTCTCTTCATCTTTATTTGTGCTTTTAACCTTGTTTGTGGGTTCCTTTTTTTGATCTTTTTCCTCTCCCAATAAGTTCAGGATCCTGAAGCCTTAAAAAAGAAAATAAACACTTGGGACTGAAAGAGTAGAAGCCAGTAATAGAGAGACACAGACTCTCACAGTGGCAAAGACAAGTCAATAGCTCTCAATAGCTGACCTTTGCCACATGTGTGAAAGGAAACAGAATAGAACCTCTGCTCTGGGTGAAGAGGGGGTATTATTACAACCACCAGCTTCCTTGTTAAGAGGGCTTGTTAAAGTACTTATTTATTTGTTTAGTTTAAGGAAGGGGAAAAGCTCACAAAACCTGCCGCATTTCCAGAGGCAAAAGTGTTGGCTTTTTGCTTGGGTTGCCATTCATGATGACTTGGCATTTTTTTGGTTTGATTTTTTTTTTTTCTTTGTTTTGAGTGTTTTTTCTGTTTGTGTTTGTTTGTTTGTTTGTTTGTTTTGGGGTGTTTTTTTGCATTCTACCCCTTTTTTCCCCCTGGATTTAGCAGGTGATGCAATTGTCTGTCATCACTTGGTTTTAATCATCTAAGCAGATTGAAGAGTGTGCATAGTTGGGAGGCAGAATGGGAATGGAGACGATGCATAAATCTTGTGAAAGCAATAATTTTCTCCAATATTTTCTTCATCAGTGATCTACCTCTTGAGCTGTTAGAACTGCATGTGATTTTCATTTGATTTCCTGTCAAGTCAAATGGGCATAGGAAATGCATTAAAGGAAATAAATCCCCCATGCCTTGGAAACAGATCTCTTTGGCAGGTTTTTGCTCAAGTTCATTGTGGTTTGCACTTGATTCACATTGGGCTGTAAATCCCTTTTGCCTCAGTTCTATAATGATTTATTTTTATTACATTAGGTTAAGATTTCAAGACCAGTGAAGTAACAGCAATTTTTGAGTTAAAAAAATCTGACCTGCTTCTTCTCCCTACAGCAGTATTTGTCCTTTTATCTCTCCAAAGCTCACAGTCTACACAGGTTCAGGTCACGTGTCAGCTGAGACAACAGGCATGGGCTGGTGAGGAAGAGGGTCATTTGTTCTGCACATTGTGTTTTCTTCTGATCAGCTGCTTCAAAAGAATTGCAGGAGATGCTCAGACACTGTCTTTCACAAGAGAGTCCAAATCAAATTTCTGGCTCACAGGGATCCTTGGGATCCACTTGCACTTTCAAGAGAGCTGCCTGACTGTTGGCACCAAAGCTAAATCCAGAGCACAAGCTTCTGAACAAATGAGTTTAAATCCTGCTGTCATTTCAGATTGCTACATTTTTAACTGCTCTCCCTAAACTGTTCTGTACATACTATTAAATTCAAGTAATAGGGCCAATTTATTTCATAAGAGCAGTTCCAGCTAAAATTCCTTGCTAAGACTTACACAAATTCAGAGTGTCAGCACTAAACACACCCAAACCCAGTTTACTGCATACAATTCTTTAGGTGCTGCACATACAAGCAGATGGCAGCTCTGGGTACATTTGCATCCATAAATATTAAGTAGGGATTACACATCTCTAACATACAAGATTTTCCACTAAGTTTCTCACAAGCACAAGGAAATTAAACAACTGCTCCAAGTACACCAAACAGCTCAGTGACAGGGTGAGGAACAGAAAGGTCTTCTCACCTCCCCTCTCACACCCAGTCCTGAAAATACATTACCTCCTTAGAGTGAAGACTTGGTGTAAGAGACAGTCCCAAGGACTAAGGTATCAAGGCATCAAGGTATTTCAGGTACTGAAATATTTAGGTGCATCTCATTATGCTAGATTAAAAAAAAAAGAAAAATCCCCCTAGCTAGCAGTCTGTATGCTCTGCTTTTCTCACTATGTAAATAAAACACATGCACATTCATCTGGGTGCAGTGGCGGTTCATGGATGTGTTGCTACCCATGTATTTGTCCTCTGCCTTTATTCTCCAGAGTGCTAGGCTTGGCTATAGAACTTATTTGGACTACATTTTCTTCTTCTCATTTTATTTATGTTGCAGAAGAACATCAGCTCTCTTCTGAAAAGATTTACAAAACCCACTCACTTGTTTATCTTTTATGGACCAATTGTTGCTCTCCAGAAGATTTTTTGTTCTTGTAGGGCATACTATTTATTCACACATAAAAAATATATATTCTTACTACCTGTATAGTGCAGAGGAATTTTCAAGGACCAATATTAGAAAACTATTTTTAAAAACATATCAAGTTTAAAATCACTGCAGAATTACTTTCTTAGCCTTTTTGGTATTTGAAAGATTTTCACTTTGTTATGAGGTAACAAAGTAAATTCAAATCTTTCCAGAAAGAGCAGTTCATGAATATCCCATCAACATTCTTCCTATTATTTACCAGCCTTTATCTGAAATTTTTTTTCCAAGAAAAAACAAAACCAAACAGTTGCAACAGACATAGAAGGCAACAAATGAATTTGTGCTTTTGAAGCAAATCAGACATCTGTAGTCTAATAATCTACTTTTTCCTGTAGCAATAATAGAAAAATATTCCTTGAAGAGTACAACAGATCTAATCTGCAAAAATTACAGACATTCTTCATTGTATTCTTAAAAAAGCATTTTTGCTACAAAAACAACCAGAATATTCCATTGCTTCCATAGATAAACAGACCAGCTTCACAGCTAGGAAAATTTAGATAGTGCTGGTGCATGTACATACTTTGGAAGTAGATATAGGACAAATCCTGAAGTTTGGCATTACAAAATTAATAGGTGCAGTCCAACTTACCAAGCATGAGCGCAATCTCTTCCCTTGCCAGCATGGACTTCATTTGATTCCTTAACCATGGTTTGATATTAATGGCTCTAACATGGATACTGCTATGTGAGGATCAAGGTGTTTTACTCCTATATAATTTATTTTTTAATTTCAGCATATCTTCTTCTAGTTGAAGAACTGGATCCCTGGATAGAGGGTGCACTATAAATCAAAATAAACATTTATTTACATGAAATAGCATCCATATTGCTAAAAATAAAAATCACAATAGCCTGTGAAGACCTCAAAGCCAAAGCAAGAATCTAATTTTTACATCCTTCTTCCTTCCATAATTCTTAGGTTCTTATCAAACGAGTTCTTTTCATAGCTGGGAATAGCATAAAACCTTGCTTGGAATGTATAACCTTTACTTCACTCTCATGAACTAAGACAAATTCATTAGGAAAGCAGAGCTGTGAGTTCTAAGCTATTCAGAAGCAGATGAGTCCAGAAGAAAATAATTTTCCTCTAGCCAAGAGTCTGTACTGACCCAGAATCCTGTGCAGTGAAATTTAGTTGTAGCATACAATAATAACCCTAAAATTTAAAAATCAAAAAAATTTACAATCAACAGAACTTAATGGGTTCCTAAACTAGGTGTTTTAGCTGTGGCCATGAGTCATTTAATGAGAATTCAAATCCATCCCCCAAATGTCATTATTTTTTTAGGGGATTTTGTTCTAATAGCCTGGATTGTCACTTTGTGTTCCACTAAGTTCTCTTTTTTTTTTTTTAAGCTGGTCACTGCAGCATAGCACTAAGAAAGTAAGTGATTATTTTAAGGCAGTGCAGCGTGTGTCCCAGATGACCTTGCAAAGTCATTGGGACGATTAACCAGGATAGGCAGAGTCATATGACATTCATGATAAAGAATAATGTAAATAAAAGGCTAGAGGAGGAAAGGAAGATGTGTGCCCCTCCAAAAAACATCTAAAAACCCAAAAAAATACCCAGATACCATAAATATGTCAGACTTCTGTGAGGAGATGCTTATTTTTCATTCAGATTTTGACAAGAGTATGTTATACCTCTATTTTCCACTTCTTGAGCCATGTTTAAGCCAGCCTCCCTTTCTGCACATGAAAACATGCTGCCCCAGAAATACTGAATTCAAGAACAATGTGCACTTCAGTTGTCATTCCCACACTACAAAGCTTACCATCTACTGGGAAGATATCCCAAAATAGCAAAGAAATATCCAGTAAGTAAAACAAAGAGCAATCTAATAATCACATTTTACAGACAGAAAATACTCAAACTCATTTTGTTCTAAAAACACAATCTGAAAAGAAATACTGCAAAAGAAAATCTATCCCACTTTATGAACCAATACTACACTGAAGAGTTTTCTGTCCTGTAGTGGTGGATTTCCCCACTTTTTTAAATTAATTGCTCCTTCCCCATCAGGTCTCCAGTGCTGTAGGGCAGAGGAGATTTCAGCTACACCTGCCCACATTGCCCCACTGTGCTCTTCAGCCACAGACAAACATTTGTTTCTTACCCAGCTGTTCTACAGGAGCCTGTCCCTAGACCCTCATTTTCCCTGTGCTTCCACTACCAAGCCCTTTTCAGAGAACAGAGTGGCCACCAAACAGCAGTTCCAGGAGTGCAAATTATCATCTCCAAGGCAAAAACTACTCAGCTAACAGCTCCCATGAATCACTCAATAACTGGTGAAAGTACTCATCGCTTCTACCACCATCTTCTGCTTCTGGAAACAGATCTTGTCACAGCCTGGAGTGCTCTGGGGCCAGAAGACTGAAATTACAAGTTAAAACTTCTCATAATAAGATAGAATTAGAGCAACTTGCATTGGAAATTGTGCTTTGAAAATCCCATGGCATTTTGTAATCTCTCTCCCATACTATGATTCATCTCACCACCTATACAAAATTCCATCTTCATTTTTTAAATGCATTAATCAATCTTCCCACTTAAAGATAGGAGAAAGTTTCCCATAAAAAAAAAGCCTTTTATATGATAATATTCTTTGCACAAAAGAGTTTTCATTTTGTTGAAAAAGATAAGCATACAGAAAAAAGCCAACAAGTACAACCCACCAGGATTAAATCCCAGCAAATCAGAAAACAAAACTAGCAAGCCAACAAGTAACAGTGGTTTCACATCCTATAGCCACTCCACTGTTGAACTCTCAGCCCTGATCCTCTAGGATGCTCAGTCCACAAGTGACCCTCGAAATGTAAGCCTGAAAACTAAAATTTCCCAACACAGTAGTTGCTAATCATCTAAACTGTGATTCAGATCTGCTTTAGTATATGTATATATTATTACCAATTTATTTTTTTGCTAATCATTACATTTCTGCTCAGCACCAGACATACCAGTTCTGCAGCCTGCCACATACCAGTTTTACAACATATAACACATGAGTGGGTCCAGCCTCCTTGCAAGCAAGAGAGGAGACTAAGGACTTAGAGATGCTAAAGACTTAGAAGATATTACTAAAATTCCAATTGTGCTTCATACAGCCAATCTGCCTAGCAACCTATCAGCCTTCCACCGCAAGTCTAATGACCTCAACCATTCTTCCTACTTCACATCTCTGTCACTACATCAACCATCTGTCTCTGATTCACTAAATAATTTCTAAAAAAAGAGGTAAACAGCAATTGCCTCAGAACTGTGCAAGCAGCTACATTCTTGGGATGGTCACAAAGTCTGCTCTCTATCTGCTAGGTAAAGAGTTACAAACTAGAGGAGAAGAGGGATGTCACTAGCACCACAAGTGCTAGACAAGAATTTACCTTAAGCAACAGCCCTTCATGGTCTCCGTTCTAGGTGTCTCTGGCTTAAATACCTCTGTCAGAAATAGCTCTGCTGGTCACCTGGCTAACAGTGCAACTTTCACATCTCCTCTTCCGTGCACAAGGGCAGGTAGTTCAATAAGTCAAGATGAATTAATTTCTGTTTCCAAGAACATTTGTTATTTTGTTATTTGCCCTCAGCACTTAGCATGGAGCTCCCAACATACCTTGAATGCAAAGGATGCCTTCCCTTGTCTTGTTTATTGAGGGTGTGTTAGGCAATCCCAAAGAAAGTAAGCAGGAAAACTGCTCTCCAACACTGGTGGGTTTTGGTTTGTTTTCCTCTTTCTTCCACCACCACAAAATCTGAACCACAGGCATGGTGCATGTGGAAGGGCAGCTGTGGTCTGTAGTTTATATGGATGACTTCCAACCAGGGTTCACAAAGGTGTGTGGGGTTAAGGAGGAGGGAAGAAGGAGGGAAGTTTGAGGAGAGAAAATTAAAAAAAAAAAATTAAAATTCAATTTATTAGAAATGTAAGTTGAAGATGAAAGTTTATCCTTCCCTATTTATTTAATCCTTCCATATTTATTTATTTTATTGTGTTCCTTCAAGGGACCCTGGTTTCAACTCTGGGTTTTGGCTGGAAAACTGTCCAAGCTTAATTTTAGTGAACTTATAAAACAGGACCCTTGGCATGATGATAATGATACTATATTCTGTGCAACCTCTAAATAGCATGAATGAATAACAAAAAATGACAAATGACAGGAAATTCCACCTGTCTACTTGTGAACAAATATTCTCGTTTAGAGATTAAGTAATATCTCAAGTGGACCTGAGCTCTGGGCAAACAAAGCTTTGTGACAAAGACATTGCTCTCTTTCTGATTTTACTTTACTTGTGTTGGAATGTTGGGGGACACAAGACAGATGATGGACTTTGGACCTGGTTAACATAAGAGATTTGATAACAGGATGCCTTGGCAAAAGCAAACGGAAATTTGAAAATTAGACCTAGATTGCAAGAAGATTAAATCAAATGGGTTTACCGGAAAAAGAAAATCCCATTAAACTCTGCAAGCAAGAGATGTTGCTATATGCATAAGTTTGTGTATGTGATTTTAACCTAATCATTGTAGTACACATTACTAGTCTCCCTGAAACAGTATATAATTTTGTCCCACAATAAAATCAGATTCTGATCTCCAAGTCAGTCTCCCCGTCTCCCTCCATCGCCAACATACTTGGGGATTTTTATCTTATTCCTTTAAAAAAGAAGAGAGGTCAAGAAAGGGATCTGTATTTAATTTGACTGAGGTAGCACAGTTATATGAACTGGTCTCAATTCAGATACAAACTGAAAAGTATCACTTGGATTCAAACTCATCATTTGCCTTACAATCAACCAAGTTTGAAAAAGATACTGTCCAAGATACTTTTATAATATCTCTACTTCAGGGGAAAAAAAGTCCCCAAAATAACCTTTAAAGGGATAGCTCTTTTTACAAGCAAACCCAACCATAAATACCACACTTGAACCAAGAACCAAAAGCAGAGGTCTCTTGAAGTCTTGCCATGCATCAGTACAGAGCAGAATGCGGGCAGAATCTGCCACATATCCCTGGGATATGCTGGGGCTGCTGTGTGAGAAACCAGGTTCAGAGTCCTAGCAGTAGTGTTCTGATTTCCCAGCTTAAAACACAAGAAGCCAAGAAGAACACAAGAAGATTGTCTTCCTATCCTCTCCTCCACACCATACTAAAACCTGAACCAAATTACTCCTGACCACAACCTTGGGATTGCCTGCACATGTCTGTTTCTTCCTCCATTTACAACAGGCCAATGGAAAAGAGAAAAAACAGGAAGTAGTAACCCACATAGTTGAGCATTCATCAAGAGTTCTATGATGCTGGAGATGGACAGGTACAGATGTTCTCCTAAATTCTGGGGTGTCCTGGTTTAGGGCAAATTTTGGAGGATATTCCATTTCAAGGAATGGCAAGGAAGGCTGGGTATAGTTTTGCCATATCCACTGGTACATGTTGTACTCTGTGGAAAGTCATGGAGCCTGCTCCCTGCCAGACCCACAGGGAATGTGGGCATATCAGGACTCTCTATGCAAGGGCCTGTAACACAGACAGCAGTTCCTGCTTTTCCTTCTGGATGTTTCCAGGATGACAGCCAGCACAGAGACATTCTGTGCTACAGCATCATGCAAGGCATCTGTGTTCGACTTAACTTCTGGGATTCTGGGGAAGCTGAAGAAGTTAGAGTCACTTTGTCACTTTGTTCCGAGCCACTGGGAAGGACTTACCTTTCTTTGACCTGCCATTTGTAGAGAGCAGATAAAAGGATCGAGCTACACCTTCAACAGGAAAGGAAGGGCAGTATTTTCTGGAGAATGGCTCCTATTTAGGTACCTCAGAAAAGGGGAAAAACCTCCACAACCTTCAGCATCCAGGCATCCTAGTTGGTACTGGATTTTTGAGCAAGGGAATCCTTGGCTTCTGCCTGCTTGAAAAACACTGCTGCAAATGACACGCAGCAAACATGCAGAGCCAAACATTCATTGGAAGCTGCTGCCTCTGGAACACTGATGAAAATCCAGCTGCCTGGCTCCTGTATGATACTGCCACCTATTTTTCTAATCCTGACCAAGGAGTTCTCATTTCACCAGAGAATGGGAATTGTGTGAAGATTGCCCTTTCTTCCAAGCTTTGCTGTGTGTGCTTGGCCAAAGCATAAACAGGCATATTTAAAAAGAGTAAATGGAAGCCATGCATCATCTGCAGCTCGCACAGGCTAACAGCCAAATTACTCTGTTTATTGCAACTTCTGTGCCCAGAGAGGTTTCTTTTGTTCTTAAAATAGTATCAGTCAGTGCAGAGTGGAGATACAAGAAACTGAAGATTATATATATACACATACATTTTGTCACAAGTCCTGGTGCTTGTACCTATTATTCACTTTAATCATAGTTTTAATTGATTTGCATATTACAGTACTGCAGCTTCTGTAGACCGATAAATATATCAATATTGGATGTTAAATAAGAATATTAAAAGGTTCCCCTAATGCATAATTTACTTCATGGCAAACAATCACTTCCTCTCAGATCATCACTATTGCAAATTTAGAATCTTACCTGAAAGGCTTTTCCTAATGTGTTTCCTAGTAATTAAAAAATTAATAAAATATGATTTACATTATGATGTTTTAATTCAAGTTGAGTAGCAGTGTGGGAATGTGCTATTTTCTTAATTGAATGAGTATTAAAACATGGAGGGGAACACAGCAAGCTCTGAGTTCGAATGTATTTATTTTAATTTTGTTACTTATATCCCAGTAACCACCTCAAATTCCCAGCCCAGGTCAAGAACTAACAGGCCAGAAACTCTGCAAAGCTATCATAAGGAAAATGTCTCAGTCATAAAACAGCTTGCTTGCAAGAAACCACATGATGGAAAACAGGAAGACAAAACCCTGAGTATCATTATCCGCACCTTGAAAAGCAGGGATGGAGGTGCAGGCTGCTGGAAGTCACAGTGGCTTAAGCCAGGGAGTCTGAACCAGGGTAAGAAAATGGAACTGAACTCTATTAAATATATCAGAAGATATGACCCATGCTTACAAGGGGAATATTTCTGGTACTAAAGGTCTCATTAATCTAGTGGAAAAGGCATGACAAGACCTCATGGCCAGGAGCCAAAGCCAGGCAAAATCAGACAGGAAGGGTGACCATTTCTAAAAAGGGAAAGTAGGCCATTAGAGTTCCAACACTGGCGGATAGAGACACAGTGACTTCTCCAGCTCCTGGAGGCACTAAAATAGAGCTAAATGTCTGTCACAAAAGGCAGAGATTCTGTACGCCAAAGTCACAGAATTGCAAGAATCACTACTCATATTTCACAGTCCAGTCACACTCAATATCAAACCCTTCTGATTTCAACTAAGAGCAAACTCTCAAATTCCCACCTTTTATCTCATACTCACCAATAGCTGCTGCTGTGAAACCACACAGTGGAAGAGGTAGCAGGGAACAGTGGAGAATGCAGGGGTCTATTTGTCCAAAATACCAACATAACGTGAGGTTTCTAATATTGACAGCAGCTGACAAAAAAAATCCCAAAAACATATGTACCTCACAATCCCTTCCTATCAGCTGGGGAGAAGGGATGACTCTAAGTCATTCCCTGAATTTACACATGGAAGAAGGAGATGGTCAACAATGCCATCACCTTTAAGAAGCAGCCCAGCACAGGTCTGGGAATCCATCACTGAGGTACAAACCAGGAATTAGCAGATACAACCCACATATGCCTGCCTTATGGAAGGAATGGGAAAGCACTCAACAGGTCCCAAAACTAAGATCTCTTCCTCAGGCAGTTTAATAAGCAAAACAATCTCTGGGTCTAGAGGAAAAATGCTGGCTTTAAGAAATTAAAGAAATTCAATTTTCAGGGGGACTGCCATAGCATCAGAATTTTCTCTCCAAATTCTACTGCCAGCTGAACCACCAACCTGTTGTGGGATCTTGAACAGTCCTTCACTTCCACAGGACTCTCCATGAGCCTTTGCACGTCTCAGGGAGCAGTGCATGACTCTTGCTTTACATATGTGCCATGCCTGGCATAGCAGAGCAAGAGGCCCTTGTCACTTCCACGGCGCAAATGCTATTACTGTCACCTTTCACAGACCAGTCCTGCTCCAGCAGTCATGGTCTGGCTCGCTGTCACCACACTGGGATGCACAAGTCCTGCTTTGGGAAACAAAAGTCGTAATAGTGCCACACCAGGAAGGATTGCTCACATGCTGGGGACAGGTGTTGAGCTCTTCTTTGCACCAAACACGGAACAACATTGCACCCCGTTCACTTTTCCGTAATGCTGCTGAAATCACAGGCACTGACTTGGCAGAGCTTGGCCTCAAAACTCACCAAAAGTGTCCTGTCCTATATATGGCCTTTTTTTGAAGTAGCTGAGTGGACACCAAGGGAAGGAAAAAAAAAACCATAATACTGTGATACACAAGAAATCAGTGCTGGAGATTAATCTGAGATACAGGTGCACATTTTATTATGGGACAAGACAGAGTTAATATATTGCCATTGCAATAATGTGACCAGCTCAAAGAAAATTTAAAAGGGCAAGTTTTGGAGTCTGGTGGTGCATTTTAGGTGGTTTGGTTCGGGGGTTGTTTGTTTCTTTGGGATTTTTTTTTTTTTGTTCAATTGGTTTGGGTTTTTTCCAGATGCCTGACCTTTCAAGCAGAGGAAAATTTCCCTAAAATGGCTTCATGATCTGGCATTCATGCAACCCACAAGAAAAAGTGTATGTGGTTCCTTTCAAGACAAGGTTTTGGACAGAGATACTCTTAAAATATTGAGTTAACTTTCTGCTCCAGTGCCTTGCAGCTCAGTTCTAAATAATGGCCACTGAATGAGAACAGGCAGAGAAGAAACAAGTTTTAATTAGCTGTACAGTGAGTGTCTTTGTCCCACAGATAGATTTGATTATATCACTGATAACCTTCAGAGAGTTCGTAATCACATTACACAATATCATTCTTCAGAGCTGAAGATATTTTCCACACACCCCAAACAGCCT